>NC_089838.1:109539788-109848677 GCF_035609145.1 Eleutherodactylus coqui | reverse complement strand
ATTTTGGGGTGAGAAAAATGAATATTACAAAGAAAACTTTAGTTTATGTGATATACAATATGTGAAAGTATGTTATTTTAATGGATTAAGAGAAAATTATACATTTTAATTACATATGCTAACAATAGAGATGAGCGAACGTGTTCTTCCGAGCTTGATATTCGTGCGAATATTAGGGTGTTCGGGATGTTCGTTATTCGTAACGAACACCATGCGGTGTTCTGGTTATTTTCACTTCCTTCCCTGAGACGTTAGCGCGCTTTTCTGGCCAATTGAAAGACAGGGAAGGCATTACAACTTCCCCCTGTGACGTTCAAGCCCTATACCACCCCCCTGCAGTGAGTGGCTGGGAAGATCAGGTGTCACCCGAACATAAAAGTCGGCCCCTCCCGCGGTTCGCCTCAGATGCGGTGTGAGTTAGATGAGGGACAGTGCTGTTTGTACCGGAGCTGCTGTAGGGAAAGAATTGGTAGTTAGTGTAGGCTTCAAGACCCCCCAAAGGTCCTTATTAGGGCCACTGATAGCTGTGTGTTGGCTGCTGTTAGCAGTGGCAAATTTTTTTTTCTCAAAATCGCCTCTGCAGACCGTTGCACCTGGCATTAGGGACAGAAGTGCTGCATAGGCAGGGAGAGTGTTAGGAGTGAGTGTAGCCTTCAAGAACCTCAACGGTCCTTTCTAGGGCCATATTTATCCGTGTGCAGTACTGTCCAGGCTGCTGTTAGCTGTGCTGCATTTTTTTTTGCTTCTCAAAATCGCCTCTGCAGACCATTGCACCCTCCATTGATACTGCAGGGAAAGAATTGTATAGGCAGGGCGACAACACAGTTGTTATTCATTGAATATACGCAGTGCTGCCTTTTGGTGGAAAAAAACTGAAAATAAATCTATTTGTCCAGCCTCTGTCCGTCCTAAGGGCGGTGGAGACGTGTGAGCTGCGTGAACAACATTGCTAAATCAGACGCACCCAGCTACGCTTTACTGCTGGCTTCGCCATTTGCTTTCCTTAATTGGGAAAAAAATACCTGCTCTCCAAGAGTTATAATAACTCTGCTACCCTCACGTTCTGTGACACATAAGCAGGGACACAGCACAGTTATTAAACTTCTCATGTTCATTGAATATACGCAGTGCTGCCTTTTGGTGGAAAAAAACTGAAAACAAATCTATTTGTCCAGCCTCTGTCCGTCCTAAGGGCGGTGGAGACGTGTGAGCTGCGTGAACAACATTGCTAAATCAGACGCACCCAGCTACGCTTTACTGCTGGCTTCGCCATTTGCTTTCCTTAATTGGGAAAAAAATACCTGCTCTCCAAGAGTTATAATAACTCTGCTACCCTCACGTTCTGTGACACATAAGCAGGGACACAGCACAGTTATTAAACTTCTCATGTTCATTGAATATACGCAGTGCTGCCTTTTGGTGGAAAAAAACTGAAAACAAATCTATTTGTCCAGCCTCTGTCCGTCCTAAGGGCGGTGGAGACGTGTGAGCTGCGTGAACAACATTGCTAAATCAGACGCACCCAGCTACGCTTTACTGCTGGCTTCGCCATTTGCTTTCCTTAATTGGGAAAAAAATACCTGCTCTCCAAGAGTTATAATAACTCTGCTACCCTCACGTTCTGTGACACATAAGCAGGGACACAGCACAGTTATTAAACTTCTCATGTTCATTGAATATACGCAGTGCTGCCTTTTGGTGGAAAAAAACTGAAAACAAATCTATTTGTCCAGCCTCTGTCCGTCCTAAGGGCGGTGGAGACGTGTGAGCTGCGTGAACAACATTGCTAAATCAGACGCACCCAGCTACGCTTTACTGCTGGCTTCGCCATTTGCTTTCCTTAATTGGGAAAAACATACCTGCTCTCCAAGAGTTATAATAACTCTGCTACCCTCACGTTCTGTGACACATAAGCAGGGACACAGCACAGTTATTAAACTTCTCATGTTCATTGAATATACGCAGTGCTGCCTTTTGGTGGAAAAAAACTGAAAACAAATCTATTTGTCCAGCCTCTGTCCGTCCTAAGGGTGGTGGAGACGTGTGAGCTGCGTGAACAACATTGCTAAATCAGACGCACCCAGCTACGCTTTACTGCTGGCTTCGCCATTTGCTTTCCTTAATTGGGAAAAACATACCTGCTCTCCAAGAGTTATAATAACTCTGGTACCCTCACGTTCTGTGACACATAAGCAGGGACACAGCACAGTTATTAAACTTCTCATGTTCATTGAATATACGCAGTGCTGCCTTTTGGTGGAAAAAAACTGAAAACAAATCTATTTGTCCAGCCTCTGTCCGTCCTAAGGGCGGTGGAGACGTGTGAGCTGCGTGAACAACATTGCTAAATCAGACGCACCCAGCTACGCTTTACTGCTGGCTTCGCCATTTGCTTTCCTTAATTTGGAAAAAAATACCTGCTCTCCAAGAGTTATAATAACTCTGCTACCCTCACGTTCTGTGACACATAAGCAGGGACACAGCACAGTTATTAAACTTCTCATGTTCATTGAATATACGCAGTGCTGCCTTTTGGTGGAAAAAAACTGAAAACAAATCTATTTGTCCAGCCTCTGTCCGTCCTAAGGGCGGTGGAGACGTGTGAGCTGCGTGAACAACATTGCTAAATCAGACGCACCCAGCTGCGCTTTACTGCTGGCTTCGCCATTTGCTTTCCTTAATTGGGAAAAAAATACCTGCTCTCCAAGAGTTATAATAACTCTGCTACCTTCACGTTCTGTGACACATTAGCAGGGACACAGCACAGTTATTAAACTTAGATAATTCATTCACTAGAGGCAGTGGGGCCTTTCGTTTTCCAAAAAGGGCAAAAATTATATTTGGCCTGCAGTCTTGCGCCAATTTATTTCCTGCCTGTGAAATCAAATCACTGGTAATACAGCATGCTGAGGGGTAGGGGTAGGCCTAGAGGACGTGGACGCGGCCGAGGACGCGGAGGGCCAAGTCAGGGTGTGGGCACAGCCCGAGCTCCTGATCCCGGTGTGTCGCAGCCGACTGCTGCGCGATTAGGAGAGAGGCACGTTTCTGGCGTCCCCACATTCATCGCCCAATTAATGGGTCCACGCGGGAGACGGTTATTAGAAAATGAGCAGTGTGAGCAGGTACTGTCCTGGATGGCAGAAAGTGCTTCGAGCAACCTATCGTCTACCCGCAGTTCTGCGCCGTCCACTGCTGCCAATCCGAATCCTCTGTCTGCTGCTCCTCCTTCCTCCCAGCCTCCTCACTCCACTACAATAACACCTGCTCAGGAGCGGGAACACTCCCAGGAACTGTTCTCGGGCCCCTGCTTAGATTGGGCAGCAGCGGTTCCTCTCCCACCAGAGGAGTTTATCGTCACTGATGCCCAACCATTCGAAAGTTCCCGGGGTCCGGGGGAAGAGGCTGGGGACTTCCGCCAACTGTCTCAACAACTTTCTGTGGGTGAGGAGGACGATGACGATCAGACACAGTTGTCTTGCAGTGAGGTAGTAGTAAGGGCAGTAAGTCCGAGGGAGCAGCGCACAGAGGATTCGGAGGAAGAGCAGCAGGACGATGAGGTGACTGACCCCACTTGGTGTGCAACGCTTACTCAGGAGGACAGGTCTTCAGAGGGGGAGTCAAGGGCATCAGCAGGGCAGGTTGCAAGAGGCAGTGCGGTGGCCAGGGGTAGAGGCAGGGCCAGACCGAATAATCCACCAAGTGTTTCCCAAAGCGCCCCCTCGCGCCATGCCACCCTGCAGAGGCCGAGGTGCTCTAAGGTCTGGCAGTTTTTCACAGAGACGCCTGACGACCGACGAACAGTGGTGTGCAACCTTTGTTGCGCAAAGCTCAGCCGGGGAGCCAACACCAATAGCCTCACCACCACCACCATGCGCAGACATATGATGGCCAAGCACCCCACAAGGTGGGACGAAGGCCGTTCACCGCCTCCGGTTTGCACCCCTGCCTCTCCCCCTGTGCCCCAACCTGCCACTGAGATGCAACCCCCCTCTCAGGACACAGGCACTACCGCCTCATGGCCTGCACCCACACCCTCATCTCCGCTGTCCTCGGCCCCATCCAGCAGTGTAGTTCAGCGCACCGTTCAGCCGTCGCTTGCGCAAGTGTTCGAGCGCAAGCGCAAGTACGCCGCCACGCACCCGCACGCTCAAACGTTAACCGTCCGCATAGCAAAATTCATCAGCCTTGAGATGCTGCCGTATAGGGTTGTGGAAACTGAGTCCTTCAAAAGTATCATGGAGGCGGCGGCCCCGCGCTACTCAGTTCCCAGTCGCCACTACTTTTCCCGATGTGCCGTCCCAGCCCTGCACGACCACGTCTCCCGCAACATTGTGCGCGCCCTCACCAACGCGGTTACTGCCACGGTCCACTTAACTACGGACACGTGGACAAGCACAGGCGGGCAGGGCCACTACATCTCCCTGACGGCACATTGGGTGAATTTAGTGGAGGCTGGGACAGAGTCAGAGCCTGGGACCGCTCACGTCCTACCCACCCCCAGAATTGCGGGCCCCAGCTCGGTGCTGGTATCTGCGGAGGTGTATGCTTCCTCCACTAAAGCACCCTCCTCCTCCTCCTCCTCCTCTGTCTCGCAATCAAGATGTGTTAGCAGCAGCATGTCGCCAGCAGTCGGTGTCGCGTGGTGTGGCAGCACAGCGGTGGGCAAGCGTCAGCAGGGCGTGCTGAAACTACTCAGCTTAGGCGATAAGAGGCACACGGCCCACGAACTGCTGCAGGGTCTGACAGAGCAGACCGACCGCTGGCTTGCGCCGCTGAGCCTCCAACCGGGCATGGTCGTGTGTGACAACGGGCGTAACCTGGTGGCGGCTCTGCAGCTCGGCAGCCTCACGCACGTGCCATGCCTGGCCCACGTCTTTAATTTGGTGGTTCAGCGGTTTCTGAAAAGCTACCCACGCTTGTCAGACCTGCTCGTAAAGGCGCGCCGGCTCTGCGCACCCTGCAACATCACTTTAAGCTGCCAGTGCACCGACTGCTGTGCGACGTGCCCACACGGTGGAACTCTACGCTCCACATGTTGGCCAGGCTCTATGAACAACGTAGAGCTATAGTCGAATACCAACTCCAACATGGGCGGCGCAGTGGGAGTCAGCCTCCTCAATTCCTTTCAGAAGAGTGGGCCTGGTTGGCAGACATCTGCCATGTCCTTGGTAATTTTGAGGAGTCTACCCAGGTGGTGAGCGGCGATGCTACAATCATTAGCGTCACCATTCCTCTGCTATGCATCTTGAGAAATTCCCTGCAAACCATAAAGGCAGCTGCTTTGCGCTCGGAAACGGGGGCGGGGGAAGACAGTATGCCGCTGGATAGTCAGGGCACCCTCCTGTCTATTTCTCAGCGCGTACAGGAGGAGGAGGAGGAGCATGAGGAGGATGAGGAGGAGGGGGAAGAGACAGCTTGGCCCGCTGCTGACGGTACACCGGCTGATTGCCTGTCATCCTTTCAGCGTGTATGGCCTGAGGAGGAGGAGGAGGAGGAGGAGGAGGATCCTGATAGTGATCTTCCTAGTGAAGACAGCCATGTGTTGCGTACAGGTACCCTGGCACACATGGCTGACTTCATGTTAGGATGCCTTTCTCGTGACCCTCGCGTTGCACGCATTCTGGCCACGACGGATTACTGGGTGTACACACTGCTCGATCCACGGTATAAGGAGAACCTGCCCACTCTGATTCCTGAAGAGGAAAGGGGTTCGAGAGTGTTGCTATACCACAGGACCCTGGCGGACAAGCTGATGGTAAAATTCCCAGCCGACAGCGCTAGTGGCAGAAGGCGCAGTACCGAGGGCAAGGTAGCAGGGGATGTGCGTAGATCGAGCAGCATGTACATCCCAGGCAGTGCAACAGTCTTTAAGGGCCTGGCCAGCTTTATGGCTCCCCACCAAGACTGTGTCACCGCTCCCCAGTCACGGCTGAGTCGGCGGGAGCACTGCAAAAGGATGGTGAGGGAGTACGTAGCGGATCGCACGACCATCCTTGGTGACGCCTCTGCCCCCTACAACTACTGGGTGTCGAAGCTGGACATGTGGCCTGAACTAGCGCTGTATGCCCTGGAGGTGCTTGCTTGTCCTGCGGCTAGCGTCTTGTCGGAGAGGGTGTTTAGTGCGGCTGGAGGAATCATCACAGATAAGCGTAGCCGCTTGTCAACCGACAGTGCCGACAGGCTAACACTCATCAAGATGAACAAAGGCTGGATTTCCCCAGACTTCTGTTCTCCACCAGCGGACAGCAGCGATACGTAAGCAATACGTAGGCTGCACCCGCGGATGGAAGCTACGTTCTCTCTCACCATCCAAAACGGGGACATTTCTGCTTCATCAATCTGTGTCTAATATTCCTCCTCCTCCTCCTCCTGCTCCTCCTCCTGAAACCTCACGTAATCACGCTGAACGGGCAATTTTTTCTTAGGGCCACAAGGCTCACTCAAATAATTTTTCAGAACAATTTTTATAAGTTTCAATGCGCTTAAAAGCATTGGAACTTTAACTTGAACCAATTTTTCGTTACACTGGGCTGCCTCCAGGCCTAGTTACCACTTAAGCCACATTAACCAAAGCGATTAATGGGTTTCACCTGCCCTCTTGGCTGGCCATGGCCAATTTTTGGGATGTACATTAGTACTGTTGATACAGCAATTTTTGTGGGCCCTCGCCTACAGTGTAATCAAATTAATTTTTAGCCCACCTGCATTACAGCTGACGTTACCTCAGCTGTGTTGGGCAATGCAATGGGATATTTTTATGTACCGCCGGTGGGTTCCAGGGAGCCACCCATGCTGTAGGTGCACACTGAGTTTTTAATACATCTGTACACTTCTAAAGAACCCGTCTGACTGGGGCATGCAGTGTGGGCCGAAGCCCACCTGTATTACGCACGACATTACTACCTCAGCTGTGTTGGGCAATGCAATGGGATATTTCTATGTACCGCCGGTGGCTTCCTGGCACCCACCCAGGCAGTGGGTCCACAGGGAGTTTAACCTACATGTGTCCACTTGTAAAGAACCCCAGTCAGACTGGGGCATGCAGTGTGGGCCGAAGCCCACCTGCATTAAGCACGACATTACTACCTCAGCTGTGTTGGGCAATGCAATGGGATATTTTTATGTACCACCGGTGGGTTCCAGGGAGCCACCCATGCTGTAGGTGCACACTGAGTTTTTAATACATCTGTACACTTCTAAAGAACCCGTCTGACTGGGCCATGCAGTGTGGGCCGAAGCCCACCTGTATTACGCACGACATTACTACCTCAGCTGTGTTGGGCAATGCAATGGGATATTTCTATGTACCGCCGGTGGCTTCCTGGCACCCACCCAGGCAGTGGGTCCACAGGGAGTTTAACCTACATGTGTCCACTTGTAAAGAACCCCAGTCTGACTGGGGCATGCAGTGTGGGCCGAAACCCACCTGCATTAACCCTTTCCAGTCCACTGTGTGACCTGTGAAGACATTAGGGTTTAAGGCTGTACAGCTCCGTTGTTGGTAGACGTCCGTCGGGGTTCTCTTACTGTATATTGCCAGCCTCTCTGCTGTCGGAGCCTATCCTACGTGTCAGCTCATGCAGTACAGGCTTTAGCCAGCATATAGCGCCGTTGTATAACAGCAGAAAAAGAGTAAGCCCCCTAGGAAAACCATATACAAATTGGATTGGAAAGGGTTAAGCACAACATTACTACCTCAGCTGTGTTGGGCAATGCAATGGGATATTTCTATGTACCGCCGGTGGCTTCCTGGCACCCACCCATGCTGTAGGTGCACACTGAGTTTTTACTACATCTGTACACTTATAAAGAACCCCAGTCAGACTGGGGCATGCAGTGTGGGCCGAAGCCCACCTGCATTAAGCACGACATTACTACCTCAGCTGTGTTGGGCAATGCAATGGGATATTTCTGTGTACCGCCCGTGGGTTCCAGGGAGCCACCCATGCTGTGGGTCGACAGGGACTTCACAATAGGGAGTTGTACCTGCCTGTGTCTATGAATTAAAAAGCCCGGTCTGACTGGGGCATGCAGACACCTTGACAGAATGAATAGTGTGTGGCACATAGGTTCCCCATTGCTATGCCCACGTGTGCAGCTCCTGATGGCGGTGGCACAGGATTCTATTTCTCATTGCTTCTGTACAGCATTGTGGGCTATCGCTCCGCCACTTTTAAAGAGGGTCGCTGCCTAGCCGTGCCAACCCCTGCAGTGTGTGCCTGTGGTCCCTCGTCATGGCAGACGCAATTCTAAATAGACATGAGCGTGGTGTGGCATGAGGGCAGGTGAAGGCTGCCCAGGGACACTTTGGTGTGCGCTGTGGGGGGGGGGAGGGGGGGCGGTTGGGCAGCATGTAACCCAGGAGAAGTGTCAGTGGAGTGTCATGCAGGCAGTGATTGTGCTTTGTTGGAGGTAGTGTGGTGCTTAGCAAAGGTATGCCATGCTAATGAGGGCTTTTCAGAAGTAAAAGTTGTTGGGAGGGGGGGGGGGGCACTCTTGCCGGTATTGTGGCTTAATAGTGGGACCTGGGAACTTGAGATGCAGCCCAACATGTAGCCCCTCGCCTGCCCTATCCGTTTCTGTGTCATTCCCATCACTTTGTTGAATTGCCCAGATTTTCACACATGAAAACCTTAGCGAGCATCGGCGAAATACAAAAATGCTCTGGTCGCCCATTGACTTCAATGGGGTTCGTTGTTCGAAACGAACCCTCGAGCATCCCGGGAAGTTCGTTCCGAATAACGAACACCCGAACATTTTGGTGTTCGCTCATCTCTAGCTAACAACACTGAAAGTGCATTTGAATTTTTTTTTTTATGACAGTTATATTCTAAGAGTTCTAACTTGATGGAACAATTTCTGGCACGTGGTTAGTGTGAAGAGACTCTTGTGGTGACTTCATGAGATCGTTTACTTTTGGTTTGCCTCTTGTAAGTGAGTTCCGGAGCATCCCTATGTAAGATGGTGAAACAGTCCTCCTGCTGGGAATGTCCGTTTCTGTTGTAACTGTCATTTTGTTTTTTGACCACAAGAGGTCACTGTGCTCTGGACTGGGACAGAGAAAAAAGAAGTGCATCATGACCATAGAGAGGAGCAGAAAAAGCGGTTAGATGCGTGTGAGCGAGATGAGATGAGCTGGTGAGGACTGCAGCTAGCGAGACAGACACTGCGATCCACCGGAAAAAGGACCCCAACGAGGACCGGAGCTTCCGTGAGGGGAGCTGCATTAGAGACTGTTCCAGAGTTTGTCAGACTACCATCTTAACGGAGAAGATGGTCATTACAGACCGGGCTCAGAAGTAGCGGCGTCAGTGAGTTCATATGGTTCTTGGATGAAATCCTATTCCTGCGTTCCGGACAAAGTCTAAAGGTACCCACCAGACCCGGGTCAGCCAGAGAACTAAGGCCTCTGGTGTAACCGTGCACGCACCGCCAATCTGACTGAGACTAATAACAAGGCCGGCTTTTAGTTAGTTAGTTAGGCATACTGATGGCCGCCGGCCGCACTGCTGGGGACTGAGCTGTCCGACATAGTCCTAACACACAGAGAACTCTATACTCGTAGAGCTGTCTAAGGATATCTACAAGTCACACGTTACGCAACTATACTTTGCCTTGACTTGTGAGCTATATATATTGTTATATCTGTTGAGTGGTGTTGTGTAAGGGGAGAATACGGGTGTGTTGATAAGATTGTAAGCTCTTGTGCTGTGCCGCCGGTGCTTCCCTAGCATCCTCACTGATTGTTCCTACTTCCAGGGTGATAGAAGGTAATAGCGGCTGGTTAGAGACGGCCTGCGGCTAGGCAAAAGCTTGGAGGATATTGAAGGCGCACATTATAGAGCACAGCGCTGCATGGCACAAGAGTCTCAGCTTCCTCGCTGAGTGTATGTAACTTTCTGGGGGAGTTCGGGTTGGCTAAGGGTTCTGCCAAATTAAGTAAAATCTCATTGCTACGGATTGGTTTTGAGTCGCGTCTTTTGTTCAGGACTTCGCTGTATTCTGGAAAGCCCACCCCGGTCGGCGGCTTACACTTGGCGTAGTTCGGCAGGATACAACGATCGTCATGGACGGAGACGTGGCGGGAAACATTCCCCTAGCGCCAGCGGCCCAGGGTGCCCCGGCGCAACAAGATTTCCTAGCCCCAGTACCTGTCACGCCAGCCCAAGTAGGGTACTTATCGGCTGGAGCACTAATGCAGCACTTGCCAAAGTTTAACGGTAAAAATATGGGGTTGCAGGACTGGACCGAAAGGGTACAAAGTATAGTTAAATTGAGTAATTTGATACCTGCGCTGCATGCAGAGATAGCATTGGGAGCCCTGGAAGGCGACGCTAGACGGACCGTGATGGTACGGCCCGAGTCAGAAAGAGACACTTTGGAGAAAATATTCTCCCTGCTGGAGGGGGCACAGGGAGGGCGAACCAGGGTAGCGCAGTTGCGCAGCAGCTTCTTCAACCGGTCCCAGCGAGAGGGTGAAACGTTGATACAATACTCTAACACCCTACAGGAAGTGTTGAATGAAGTGCAACGACGGGATTCAGGGGCCATGGGAGCTTTCAAGGAAGTGGACCGGCTACTACGAGACCAATTTATTCTAGGACTATCCAATAGATTTTTACAGGATAAACTGCAAGAGATGACCCGGGCAGATGCTGACCTGACATTTTATAACGTTTGCCGGGCTGCTGTAGAGAGAGAAGAAGAGCCCACGGCTGTGAGTGTGCAGGCAGTGAGTAGCACCCAAGTGCCCGGGGAGGTCTTGAAGACTCCGAGTCCTTGAAGGATGTGGTACAGGCCCTACGAGCAGAAATGAGAGAACTCCGCCTGGAAGTGTCCCAGATGAAGGCGGACTCATCCAGGGCCCCGGGATTGACCCCATCGTCCTGCCCACCTCCACAGAGTGTGTTCCGGGGGCGAGGATCCATTAATCCAGACCCATCCGGGGTGCGGGGATCAAGGGGACCTCTTTGCTGGAGCTGCCGACGGTATGGCCATATCGCTCGAGAGTGCCACCAACAGACGGAACCTGAGCTGGCTTTAAACTTCCGACTGCCGCAGTAACAGGGCATCCTGTGGCAGTTCCCTCAGAGCTAAGCCCACTACGCAATGAACGCGATCTCTATGCTAGCAGTCCCATTATGGAAGCTGAGCTGGAGGGCCAAAAGGTACACTGCCTAGTGGATACCGGATCGGAATGCACCCTGATGCCGTTGGAGTTTTTCGAGAGACACTTCGGGCATATGATGGAACCGGAAGATGGAAGTGTTATCCGGTTGACAGCTGCCAATAATGGTGCAATGGATGTACAAGGGATCGTCTGGATGCGAATCCGGCTGTTTGGGCAGGACATTGGCAAAAAGGGGATCGTGCTGGTAGATCATCCGTCCCGAAAGGGACTCGATGTAACGCTGGGCATGAACGTGCTGAGAGACCTCGATCATCACCTTTATGCCAAGGAAGGGCCTAAATACTGGCAGCGGACCACCACGCACCGGCCAACTCAAAAGGTCCTACAGCAGATGGTGAGGAGCTGCAGTTTACAGAAGAGCCTCATGTCAGGGTGTCCTATTGGGCATGTGAGAGTACCGCTGAGAGCTCCAGTGAAGATTCCACCACGCCAGGAGAAAATTTTGATGCTTCCAGTGGGAGCTGGGCGGCCACTGAATGGACTGGAGGTCCTGATCGAACCTGCTCCACGGGGAGAACTGCAGAACCGCCCACTGGTAGCCCGAGCACTCGTCACCGTGAAAGATGGGTGCGTGCCTATACGCTGCCTCAATGTCTGGGACAGTGAGTCGATCGTTCCTGGGAATACCCTGCTGGCTGAAGTTCATGTGCCCGAGGGCGGTGTCATTCACTGGAGGAGCTTCACGCTACAGCCAGATGGGAGGTCAGCTTGGACCTTTGCTGTGAAGGTCCAGCAAGAACAGGCCCCAACAGCTGAGTGGAACGGTCGAGTGATCATGTCTCTGATGGGAGTGGACCCCCGCTCTCTGACCCCGGGGCAACAAAAGCTTCTGGAAGACACGCTATGGGAATACCAGGAAGCGTTCTCAAGGCATGATGAAGACTTCGGGTGTGCCACCGCTATCGAGCATGAAATCCCTACCCGCGACGCTGCGCCAGTTCGAGAACGGTACAGGCAAATCCCACCCAAGATGTATCAAGAGGTGAAAAATATGGTGGCCAGCATGCTGGAAAACCAGGTGATACAGGAAAGTAAAAGCCCGTGGGCTGCTCCTGTGGTCCTGGTGCGAAAGAAAGACGGAAGTCTTCGGTTCTGTGTAGATTATCGGAAATTGAATGCCCGAACCATCCGGGATGCTTATCCTCTACCACGGATCGAGGAGTCACTATCCTCCTTGGGTCGAGCCAAGTACTTTTCCACGCTCGACCTGGCTAGTGGATATTGGCAAGTGCCAGTAGCTGAAAAAGACAAGGCAAAGACAGCCTTTATCTTGCCCATGGGACTATATGAGTTCAATAGGATGCCGTTCGGACTGACCAACGCTCCAGGGACGTTTCAGCGGTTGATGGAGCACTGTCTGGGTGACCTAAACTTTGAATCAGTATTGATATATCTGGATGACATTGTGGTGTTTGGGACTTCATTCGAAGATCATCTTAAAAAACTGCGGCAGGTCCTGGGACGACTACAAGATCATGGTCTGAAAATCAAGCCCAAAAAGTGTCAACTGCTTCAACAGCGCATAGAGTTCCTGGGACATGTGGTCACTCCAGAAGGGGTACAACCGGCCCCTAGCAAGGTGGAGGCCGTGCAAAAGTGGCCCCAGCCAAGAACCCTACGGGAAGTACAAGCGTTTCTAGGCCTGGCCGGTTATTACAGGAGATTTATACCCAAGTTCTCTCATCTGGCCGGTCCACTAAACGAGCTGCTGAGAGGCACAACTGGAGGGCCCAGGAATCGCCCCATTGAGTGGGGGCCATGACAGCAAGAAGCCTTCGAGGCATTGAAAAGAACTCTGACCAGCGCCCCAATCCTGGCCTATGCACAGTTTGATAGCCCGTTCTTGCTGTACACGGATGGAAGTTTACATGGTCTTGGAGCTGTGTTATCTCAAGTTCAAGACGGGCGTGAGAGGGTCATTGCCTATGGCAGTAGGTCGTTAAGGGAGTCGGAGCGCAACCCTGACAACTATAGCTCCTTTAGGTTGGAGCTTTTGGCGCTGGTCTGGGCCATGACTGAGAAGTTTGCAGAGTATCTGATGGGTGCAGAAGTGACTGTGATGACGGACAATAACCCGCTAGCGCACTTGGAGAACGCTAAGCTAGGCGCCCTTGAGCAGCGATGGATGGCCCGCCTTTCCAAGTATCGATACCGCATCCAGTTCCGGTCAGGGAGGGAGAACGGCAACGCCGATGCCCTCTCCCGAGTTCCAGTGGGGTCGCCGACCAAGAGGGGAGAAGAGGATTTAGAAGACACTGAAATTCCACACCTCGGCAGAGTACCACCATTCCAGAATCTGACACATTCAAGTGGGGTGGCTTCAGGGATGCCGATAGTGTTGGGGAAGACGTTGGGAGATTGGGAACGAGTCCAAAGTAGCTGCTCGGACCTATGGAAAGTGAGAGAGTGGGTCCGAACTAAGGTTTGGCCTCGCCCGGACGAGCGGGCCAGTCTGACGCAGGAAGGTCAGAAGTTGCTGAGACAATGGGATAAGCTGAGTATTAACCAGGGGCTCCTGTGCCGGACCATATACGTACAGTCAGAGCTGCAGCACCGGCAACAGGTTGTCATCCCTATGTCACTGGGACCAGCTGCCGCTCAAGAAGCCCATGAGAGGGGGGCTCATTTCGGGAGCGCGAAGACGTACCAATGGCTCCAGTGCTTCGTATATTGTCCGGATTTGGGAGAAATGGTGACCGAGGCATGTCTGAAATGTCGGTCCTGCGGGCTGAGTAAAAGCCCCGAGCAACGGGCCCCTGTGCAAACTATCCGCACTTCCACCCCCCTGGAAATCTTATTGATTGATTATGTACAGATCGGGTACTCTACCTCAGGACGCCCCTACTGTTTGGTCATGACGGACCACTTTACAAAATATGCAGTGGCCGTGCCCACCAGAGATCAGACGGCTGAATCGGCTGCTGAGGCAGTCTGTAAACACTTTATACAAGTGTTTGGGTGTCCGCGGAGAATTCATTCAGATCAGGGGGCATGTTTCCAGGGTGCTTTAATGAAGGAGCTGTATCAGCTCTATGGTATCGAACGTTCCCGCACGACTCCATACCATCCACAAGGGAATGGGGCGTGTGAGCGGTTCAACCGCACCTTGATACAGATGCTGCGGACTCTAGAGGAAAGTCAAAAAGCCCAGTGGCCAGAGTACTTACCTGAGCTGATGTGGGCCTATAACAATAGGGTTCACAATACCACTGGTTACTCTCCACACATGCTTATGTTTGGGAGAGCAGGCCAGGAGATCGAGGATCTTCACATGCCGGATCCGAGACAGCCTCCGCCGAGAAGCACCACCGCCTGGGTGCAAGATCATCGTCGCCGACTGAGAGCAATACATAAGGTTGTGGGTGAGCGCCTGAGACAAGTGGTGCACCCCAACCCGGGGCCAGTGCAGATGGACGAGTATGCTCCAGGTGATCGTGTGATAGTCAGAGCCAAGAGGCCAACCGGAAAATTGGATGGGCGGTGGGAGGCGGTTCCATACATAGTGAAGCAGAAGGTAGATCCTGATATCCCCGTGTATGAGGTTGAGCCCGAGGGGAATGGGGGACCCTCAAGGAACCTCCACCGTAACATGTTGAGACACTGTCACTTTCAGCAACCTGCGGCTGATAAGGAGATGCTTATCCCTACCCCTAGTATTGGGGAACCCCTGGTAGATGATGAATGGTGGGTAGTTCCTGTCCCGGCCACGTCGGAGTCCCCGGTCGTGACAAGCTCGCCACCCAGGGAGAGAGATGCCCAGCCAGCAGAACCACATCCACCGAGTGTGCCAACTGTCCCTGGTCCTATGACTCTGCGCAGGACAGCCAGGTCCACCGCTGGTGTACCCCCACAGCGCTACGCGCAGGATGAGTTTGAGTGGGGGAGGTTGCCGGGGACGGCAACATCTAGTGGGGTGGCATGTAAGATGGTGAAACAGTCCTCCTGCTGGGAATGTCCGTTTCTGTTGTAACTGTCATTTTGTTTTTTGACCACAAGAGGTCACTGTGCTCTGGACTGGGACAGAGAAAAAAGAAGTGCATCATGACCATAGAGAGGAGCAGAAAAAGCGGTTAGATGCGTGTGAGCGAGATGAGATGAGCTGGTGAGGACTGCAGCTAGCGAGACAGACACTGCGATCCACCGGAAAAAGGACCCCAACGAGGACCGGAGCTTCCGTGAGGGGAGCTGCATTAGAGACTGTTCCAGAGTTTGTCAGACTACCATCTTAACGGAGAAGATGGTCATTACAGACCGGGCTCAGAAGTAGCGGCGTCAGTGAGTTCATATGGTTCTTGGATGAAATCCTATTCCTGCGTTCCGGACAAAGTCTAAAGGTACCCACCAGACCCGGGTCAGCCAGAGAACTAAGGCCTCTGGTGTAACCGTGCACGCACCGCCAATCTGACTGAGACTAATAACAAGGCCGGCAGTTAGTTAGTTAGTTAGGCATACTGATGGCCGCCGGCCGCACTGCTGGGGACTGAGCTGTCCGACATAGTCCTAACACACAGAGAACTCTATACTCGTAGAGCTGTCTAAGGATATCTACAAGTCACACGTTACGCAACTATACTTTGCCTTGACTTGTGAGCTATATATATTGTTATATCTGTTGAGTGGTGTTGTGTAAGGGGAGAATACGGGTGTGTTGATAAGATTGTAAGCTCTTGTGCTGTGCCGCCGGTGCTTCCCTAGCATCCTCACTGATTGTTCCTACTTCCAGGGTGATAGAAGGTAATAGCGGCTGGTTAGAGACGGCCTGCGGCTAGGCAAAAGCTTGGAGGATATTGAAGGCGCACATTATAGAGCACAGCGCTGCATGGCACAAGAGTCTCAGCTTCCCCGCTGAGTGTATGTAACTTTCTGGGGGAGTTCGGGTTGGCTAAGGGTTCTGCCAAATTAAGTAAAATCTCATTGCTACGGATTGGTTTTGAGTCGCGTCTTTTGTTCAGGACTTCGCTGTATTCTGGAAAGCCCACCCCGGTCGGCGGCTTACACCTACACACAGACCAGCAGTACTCCGCAAGCATTGCCTCATTCCTATGGCCCTGATATCTTTGTTTCATTACGGAATTATCCTAGTGAAATATTTCTCCATGTTCATTACTGACAGCTCCACAACTAGGAGGGAAAAAGTCTAGGTGGGAGTGGAGAAAATGGATTTTAAGGGATATATTTCATCTGAGTTGGTGGTATTTTTCCAGAAACACTGTCACCAACTTGGTGTAGTTATCATCTACTTTGTAGATGATACAACTTTGCCCAACAAAAATTCCTTCCTTAACCTTTGCCTCACTAAATCTAGGAAATTTGTCTCTAGTACTTAAATGCCTGTCCTTCCTGGTTCATACCCTTGACAAAATTTTTCATTAAACCCAGCTTTATATGAAGGGATTGAAGAAGATTATCTTTTGGGTCCACGAGAGGCTCGGCGACAACATTTTTCTCGGTAGAGTCAAGATTTGTTGCATGTCAGTCTGATTGAATGTTATGTGATTTCCTATCCATACTGTCCCACATACATAAGAAACAACAGTATTTAGTGTACCCCAGTTGCATTCCTAAGAGTACAGCAATTACGTTTAGATCGCCGCAGATTTTCCACTTGTGTTCAGCATATTTGATTGAGTCGAGGAGAGCTGTCATGTTTGCATAAGTCTCCTTCATGTGAACTGCATGACCAACAGGAATAGAAGAAAGACGGTTGCGATTGGGAAGTAATGCAGCTTTCAAACTTAGCTTGGTAGAGCATATGAATAGCCTTCATTCAGTTGGATCATGGTTCAAATTCAAACATTTCATCAAAGCATTAACGTTGCAGCAAACAACCAGATTGTTTTTTTTCTCAAAAAAAGGAAGCAGATCCCTCTGATGTTCTCTGCACTGTGAAACCCTGACATCAAATTGGAGAAGATTCCATTGCTATAGATTTGACCCTAGAAGTTCCACCTTCTCCTTTGACAAGTCAAGGTCTGGAATGAGATCACTCAATTCCACTTGGCGCAGTCTGTGCGGTGTATCATCTTTTATCTCAAAGTCAAGATCATAGGATGAGGAAGGCTTGTTGGGTCCCTCTTTTCCCCCACTTTCTTCATTTTCTACTTCAAGCTCATAATGTTGGGGTGGAGTAGGAACTGGTAAATTATCTGACTGTAGAATAGGTTGAATAGCAGATGGAATATTTCGGTATTGAACTGTTTCTGTTTTTTTATTGACAATCCTGCTTTTATAGGCAGAGTCAAGCAGAAATAGCAGTCATCTCCATGGCTTTTAGACTCCAGCCAAACTATATACACAGCAAAAGCCATAGATCATTTTTTTTAATTTTTCAGCCATTCTTGTAGTTTAACTCAACAAGAGTTACACCGTATATGTGGAGCCCATGACTTATCCTGGTCCCCTACTTTCATACCAAAATAATGATAATAGGCCGTTTTCACAAGAGGCGTCAGATTGTGTTTCTGTGACAAAAATGTTACTTCACCACAAATGTAAGAAAAAATGTTCACTAAATTTACACATTTTTAAGGCAAAATTACACTTAGCAAATTTTACACTTCAAAAGCACTCCAAAACCATAGATTCTGAAAAAAAGAAAAACAAACAATATGAAACTCAGTCATAGCCAAATTTATTATGTTTATAACTCACAAACATATGGGGAACCCTGTGTTATGTCAGTTGTGACAACTCCCCCCCCCCCCAAAAAAAAAAAAAAAATTCCCACAAAATGAAAAGGTAAAGTTTAAAAAATGGCATGTCACTATATCTCCAAAGAAAGAGCTAATCGGTCATTTTAATAGTGATTTTTGAATTCAGCAGATAAAAATACATAAGAATATGCTCATTTTGAGCCCAAAACAAAATCATTGTTGGGCGGTGTAATTATAATTAAATGCTGGCAGGCGTCAGAGTTAAAAGAAAAGCAAGTCTCTTGGAGCCTATTTTCACGTGAGTTGTGCCATTTCCGGTCCAAGAGGTTGTCGATCCGCAGGTGAGTGAACCCCTCTTACCACATAATATTAAAAGCGTAAAATACAACTTTTTCCTACTAATCATATTAAAAAATGAAAAATAAATCACGGAAGGCAGAATTTTCAAGAACACAGGATAGAGACAGAAGTGAAAAACGCAAACAAATGGTGGCTTTGTCACAATGACTGATGAGACCAAATGCTTAGGTATCCCCCATGGAGGGAGAAAGCCTTGCATAGCAGGGTGTGGATGGTGGCTGTTGGGGTACTTGCTTGGCTTGTGCAAAGTGATGCTTTAAAGTAAAGGGTAGCAATGTAAGCACGCCCAAGAGATGCAGAGAATGACATAGCATGATATAGAGGATGGAAATACCTGATTCCTAGAATGACTAGTGAGTCACAGAACTGACAGTGGGGCACTGTGACAATAATAGAGTATTTAAATAGCTCTATCCACCATAGATATAAATGACATCGACAGGATAAGAGATACAGGTCCCACTTAAGAGTCCAGCATCTATCTCTAAATTGGTAATCCCTGGACCCTGTGACTCCTGTTGAGATTGCCTCAGGTCTTGCATTCATGCAGAATGGAGAGGTGCACATACTTGTAAACAGTTATCTTCCATTCACTTCATCGAGTGACAAAGAGAAAGGGGACACCTGTTCTGAACATGGCTGCCAATTGGAGAGGTGGGATCTCCAAACAGAGGAAGAGCAGAAGTGCTACAGACATGAGATATTTAAATCGAAACCTAAGTACGTGCAAACTGAGTGAGTGTGCATGGCTGTATTCTAATTGTATTGCGTTGTAAGTTTATTGTGCCTTAAGGGTGTGACTTGGAATTAGTGACTTTGGATTTAGAGACTTTGAAAAATAAATAATTAACTTACTGCTTATTTGAAATGTTTGCATATATTTTTTCATCTAATCTATCTGTACAATCCCCATTTAAAATGTGCTCCATCTTGTGCCATGTGTGTAATCCTTGAAAACCATTTAAAGCTGCATACTGCTGTATGAAATTTGAGTTTGTTGCACATTTGGAAACTCAGATCCTGGAGCTTGCAACACTGAAATCCATTCGCATCACTGAGCAGGAACTCACTGAGATAGATGTGGTGGTGAATGGTAGAATGGGAGAGCAGGATGAACAGGCAGCTGGATGCTATTTAGGAGGGGTAGAGCTAAGAAATCCAGGGAGGCTAGTCCTCAACTAGCACACCCCAATAAGCTTGCAATGTTGGCAGATGAGGGAGATGTCATCACAGGATTTCCACTACTGAATATCATCATGGCCTCTGATCACCAGGGGGATGTCTGCTGCAGGAAGCAGGGGAATAAAAGCGCAAGGTAGATTAAACAGGTCATGGTAGTGGGAGACTCAATTATTGGTATGATAGGCAGGGCAATCTGCCACAAAGACCAGGATTGTCGAACCAAGTTTTGTCTTCCTGGTGCTCGAGTTTGACACATCGCAGATCAGGTTGACAGATTACTGGGAGGAGTTGGTGAGGGTCTAGTGGTCATGGTACACATTGGCATCAATGACAAAGTTAGAAGTAGCTGGAGAGTGCTTTAAAGTAATTTCAGGGAACTAGAATGTAGCAAATGGTGACCCAGATGGGACCCCGGATTGTGGACCCCATGAGCAGCTGTGAGAAAAGTCGCTGGGGACGAACCAACTAGACGGTTGCAGTGGAGACTGATCCCCTCCTAGAGTATGGTGGGACACTTTCCATTACCTTACCAGTACACCTGCCTCCCCGGTCGGTTTCTGTGACTTATATGGCTGGTCAGACAGGTAATATTCTTGCCCCGTGTCTGATAACCCCAAACCTGTCATACTGGATATCTGCTGCCTGGTTTTATGTTACGTATGCATTGATGGTTGAAAGAAACTTGGAGGATTAAGTCAACCGGCGGTTAAGTCTGCAGACAAATTAGTGTGGGTTTACTGCTTTAGTGATACTGTGGTAAAGCAAGTCACTGAAGTAGAGCGCTGAATACATTGCGGTCAAGTGATCGGACATCCTTAGTAATGAGTATTCTCCACAGTCTCCTATGGCTTTTATTGTCTAATGTTATGTTATTTCCTAAGTGTGTTACTGTTACTGTGCTTATATTGGTATAAATGAGGGTAGCTGGGGTCTAGTTAAGACTAAGGGACCAGGATTTAAGGTTAAATTGCTAGATTGCCACCCTATTATGCCACGTTCGCCTGAGGTCCTGGTTTTCTACCTTAACGTCCATTACCTAGTGCAAGAGAGGGTGGGATTGTCCCTGAGAAGCAGGTGTTAGCAAGTGAACACAGTATTGAGAGGAATAGCCAGATAGCTGTGAGAAAACAGAACAGGAAAGGGTTAAGTGGTTAGGGTTCCAGTTGGGGAGGCCACAGGAACACTAAAGAGAGATGGGCACAAGGCAGTCTAAGCCTCAGGAAGGCATTTTAGCATGTTATCTGGTTGCGGTAAGGGAGTAAGAGAAAGAATGTTTCAGTAAGTGACGTAAAGTTGAAGTAAGATAGTTGCAGTTAAAGATGGTGTTTGTTTCATGTGCTTTGAGGTAAAGACAAAGGAAGGCCAGCCCTTCTTCACCATCTGAGGGCACCGCCCTGGCCATTTAACGGATGATGTATTTTGATACGTGTCTAGTATGCAGTATTCCTGGTGACCCAACCGTCACCATCGTCCAGTCCAGACACTCTTTCGGTGGCCATTTCAGTGCCAGCCATGACCCAGCAGCCATTTTAGCATCTGCTGTAACAATAGCTTTGGCTATACAGATATACTCAACCCCTACCTCTCTGTAAGACCTTGGGCTCATAACATGACTTTTATCTCTTTCTAACATTGTTTTTTCCTTTCACATAGCTATTTCAGCCCTGCCACGTACTTCAAATATGGTAAAAGATATTAGAAAGCAGCCAGAACCTTTAAACTTCTTTAAACAATATTAGTAATTAAAAGAATGTCCAAGTAGAAATATGAATAGAATATGATGAAACACACATTGTTTAGTAGTCTTTCTGCTTCCAGTTCCTTCTGGTCCTGAGTTTCACCCCTTTAGGGATAGTCAGACCCGAGGTACCAGCGCAGGGCTGCTTTTATGAGGATGGTCACTCTGCTTATAGGTAGGGACCGCTCAGGGTAGAATGTCAATTTAAGCCACATTTTTGTTTTTTTTCTTTGTCTTTGTATATTTTAGTGCTAGTACTAGAACTGTAATTTTATTCATTTGGAATAAACAGTGATAAACAGTGCCATCCCGGACATTCCTGGTCCACAGAGTGGCTGGAAACACCCCCCCCCCCCCCATCAGCATATTACGCAACACGCCTTCACTCTATTGCTTGTGTTATGCCCTCTTGTGTTAGAAATGCTAACTGCAGCAGAAAAAAACAAATAAATAAAAAGTTCTGAGATAGCTTTCAATTTATATATGACAGTATCTGTCAGTTCACATTGTCAAAGGTTTTCACTCAGACTTTGCTTCTTAGAATGTCACTTTTACCTTCAGTGCACCCTGCTTATGCCGCTCAATGTGTCATCGTTGCAATGCCCTCAGTCCAGCTACCTTGCTACCTCTGGAGAAAGGAGGGAAGTGGGAATAATCACCTGATAGTTTTTTTCCTTTCAACTTGATACACATGACTATGTACTAGCTAATGGCCCAGGAGACAGGAAATTCAGTCATGTTGATCAGTCATTAGATAACCCCGATTTTGCACTCTTTGTGGATGGATTGATGTATCGTCCAGAAGGCAGGTTTTATACAGGTTATATTGTGCTCTTCTTACATGATGAAGTTAAAGCCAAACCTCTTCCATCTTGTATGTGAGCCAGAGAAAGCTGAATTGTGAGCTGTGGAAGAAGCATGTATGCATGCTCATGAGAATGCGGCTATCGTCTACACAGACTCCGCAATGCCTATGGCATTGCTCATGGCTGTGGACCCATCTGGAGAGTGAGGTCATTCTTAAAAAAAAAAAAAGCTGGAAAGCAGAAAAGGTGTACCAGCACTGATGGAAGCCCTCTTCCTGCCTAAGAGAGTGGCCTAAAAATACAACAAAAAGCCACTCCAAGGATGGCACAAAAGAGGCAACTGTAAATCACCTGGCTGATCAGGCTGTCAAGACAGCCACACAGAACCTCAGACTTGATTCTTCAGGGGTTGGGGCGGTACAGGTACCTCTCAGACATCACCCCTGGTTGATTATGACCTGTTCGTGCAGTTACAAAAGCAGGGAACAAAAAAGGGGAGAAAAGAACAATGGGAGCCAGCAAGAGAGGCAGAGAGACACCTGGAGATAAATGGATGGTATCCAACAAGGCTTGTCTCCCACAGGCCCCTATCCCATCATGGTCTGCATCAGAATTTAGCACCATAGCAGCTAATCACACACCGGGATGCCTGATTTGTGCAGAGAAAAATGTAGGTAGGTCTGTATAGGCTCCCATACAGTGCATCCCTGGTCCTGAGTATCCATTCCTGTGTCTTCAAGTAGACTACTTCCAACTGCCAAGGGTGGGCAGGTACAAGTTTGGTCTGGTCTGCCTAGACCGGTTCTCAGGAGAGCCAGTCTGGCATAATCTCACAAATGCCACCACTAAAAGCTGATCTCTGAGGCGGTATATAGGTACAGAGTACTGGAGAGAACTGAGAGTGACCGAGGTACTCCCTCCATGGGAGAAGTGATGCAGAAAGTAATGAAAGTATTGGGGGTAGAACTGGCCTTTTATGTTCCATACCATCCACAAAGCAGTGGTAGAGTAGAAAAGTTTAAATGGTACCTGAGAAACCATGATCCAGAAGACCACAGCAGAGCTCAGTAGACCATAGACTGAGTGCCTACCCCTGGTACTCTTTTCCATAAGGTACACACTTGACAGAATAGGCCTCAGCCTATATGAGGTACTTTTTGGGTCAGCCCCAAGGTTAGGATTGTATTTACCACGATAACTCCAGATGCAGCATGGTACCTTGACAAATTGTGTTATTGCTCTTACAAAACACTTAACTAATATATATTCTCAAGTGTTTGCTACCCTTCCAGATCCAGACACTGACACAGGGAACCCCTGACCTGCCCCACATAGATTGGGTATATGTGAAGAAATTTGTTAGAAAACACTCCCTTGAGCCCAAATATGTTGGTCCTTACCAAGTGCTACGAACGACGTGAGTGAAGCTAGATGGGAGAGACTCCTGGATCCACGCCTCCCACTTAGAGAGAGATTGGCTCAGATAGGGATAACCATACTTGTAATCTTAATTATCCTTGAAATCCTACATCCTACCTTCAGACTCTTTCCCCTAATCAATTAAAATACCTTCAAGCCCATAGGGAAAGCATCTGACTTTTGTATGCTCAAAGTCCATGGCAAGCGGGGTCATGGGATGGCCATACCTCATCTAAGGTGCAGCACAAAAAGAGTTCCAAGGCACATAAAGACAGATGAAATAGGCCGGGGTTTAGGGACAGATAAAATAGTCATTTTAAGGGGGAATTCTAATGGATTGTAATAAACTATGTAAAATGTCTATTGCACAGACCTCTAAGCTTTTAATCAGGAAGGGGGCAGATATTCATCATCGGGTACACTCAGTACCAAACCATAATAAGCTTAGGACAAGAACCTCCAAAATAGCATTTTCTGAAATACTACCTGTTTTATTTGTCACACAAAAAAGGCGAAGGGAGATTAAAGAAGTAAACAAGTGGCTCAAGAGTTGATATTGGAAGAAGGAATTTGGGTTCCTAGAGAGTTGGGCTGACTTTACTGTAGGCTATAGGTTTTACCTTAGGGGTGGGCTGAATCTTAATCGAGAAGGCTCAACTATGCTGGGGGAGAAGATGATTAGAAGGTTGGAAGAGTGTTTAAACTTGGGATCGTGGGAAAGGGCAATCATAGGGATTGATGGGAAGAAAATGCAGACAGTGACCTGGGACTTTGTAATGAAAATCGAATTGGAGCAGCAGGAGGGGTTTGTACAGATAGAACTGGTAGAAAAGTTAATAGGAAAACACTTAAAGGAGATGTCTCGAGGAAGCAGTGAATTTTTTTTTTGCCCAGTCCCCCCCATTAAGCATACGTTACTAAGCCCCCCTGTAAATGACTTTTCTAGCTGGTTCGTACTTACCGTTCCAGCGTTTCAGCAACTTATAAAAGTTTCCCCAAGATGGCCGCCGGCTCTTTTCCCGTCGCTCGCTGCAGCCTGACGTGCGCGCTCCCGAGACGCTGCCAGCTGTGTCTCCATGGCAACCAGACGCCCCGCAGCCGCCGACCGGACCCACCGCAGCCGCCGACCAGTCACCCACCGCCAGGCAGCAGGTAACCGGCGCAGCCCCCCCCCCCCATCACAGCGGCAGCCCCCCCGGCGCAGCGACAGCCCCCCCCCCGGCCCAGCGCTAGTTCCCCCGGCCTAGCGACAGCCCCCCCATCGCAGCGACAGCCCCCCCCATCGCAGCGGCAGCCCCCCCCCCCCCCCCGACGCAGCCCGGCGCAGCGGCAGCCCCCCCGGCCCATCACTTACCAGGACAGCTGGACGGCGGGACAGCTGGGCGGCTTCTCCGGACAGCTGGGTGGCTCTGCACCTTCCTCTAACAGAGGAAGGTACAGAATGGCCGCTCCAGCGCGCTCCCGAGCAGTGACAGCTCGTCTGCGCATGCGCAGAAGAGCTGTAGCGGGGAGCACACTGAAGCGGCTCGTGCTGAATGGAGAAGACCGGACTGCGCAAGCGCGTCTAAAAAAGCAAGCTGCCGGCGAATTTAGACGGAACCATGGAGACGAGGACGCTAGCAACGGAGCAGGTAAGTGAATAACTTCTGTATGGCTCATATTTAATGCACGATGTATATTACAAAGTGCATTAATATGGCCATACGGAAGTGTATAACCCCACTTTGTTTCGCGAGACCACCCCTTTAAAATAAAAATAGCCATAACCTTCTAAACTGTAGGGTTACTTATGCTAGAAATTTGACTAACAAAGCAGACAAACTGGAAGTTATAATGTCCGAGGAAAACTATCATATAGCGGTAATAACGGAGACCAATTAAATCTTCATAGGGGTTTTCTTTAGACCACCAAATATAACATAAGCTACTGAAAATCTATTTCTGAAGCAGATAGTAGATGAAGCACCAAATCATCATGAGATGATTATTATGGGGAACTTTAACTATCAGGATATAAACTCGGAATCCGAAACCTGCTGATCTTATAAAGATAATGAGTTTCTGTCAATTACTAAAGATAACTACATTACCCAACTTGTACAGGACCCAACTAGAAGGATGGCCATTTTGAACTAACAGAACTGACAGAATAAAAGGGGCGCTATTTGCATCACCGTTACTAGTGGGGGCAGTATTGGGCCTTATTATTTTTTATATATTTATTAACAACGTTGTAGGGGAATTGTACAGTAAAACATCAATATTTGCATGTGATACAAAACTATGTAAAGTAATTAACACGACAGAGGACAAAGTGTGGTTGCAAGAATATCTGGATAATTTGGGGAATTGGGCAGAAAAATAGTAAATGAGGTTTAACACTGTTAAATGTAAGGTTATACACATGGGTAGTGAAAATAGAGTATACTGCTATAACTCTTTGAGGACACAATCAATTTTATTTTCTGCTTTCCGTTTTCATCCTCACCTTTTACCAATTCTACTTTTTAATTTTTTCATCAGCATAGCCATATGAAGGCTTATTTAATGTGCGCTGAGTATATTTTTGAAAGGTTTAATTCAATACATGATTTAATGTAATGAAAATTAAAAACAATTTTATATGAAATTAAAAATGCAATTGTGCCATTTTTGAGGGAATTTAGTTTTTACGGCATATACCGTGCTTTTAAAATGCCATGCTAACTTTACACAGTGTGTCAGTGCAATTATGGTAATTCTAGTGTCATATAGTTTTAATTATGTTTTATCATATTTTAATACTTTAAAGGAGATGTCCCGCGCCGAAACGGGTTTTTTTCTTTTTAAACCCCCCCCCCGTTCGGCGCGAGACAACCCCGATGCAGGGGTTAAAAAAACCACCCGCACAGCGCTTACCTGAATCCCGGCGGTCCGGTGACTTCAATACTTACCGCTGAAGATGGCCGCCGGGATCCTCTATCTTCGTGGACCGCAGCTCTTCTGTGCGGTCCACTGCCGATTCCAGCCTCCTGATTGGCTGGAATCGGCACGTGACGGGGCGGAGCTACACGGAGCTACACGGAGCCCCATAGAGAACAGCAGAAGACCCGGACTGCGCAAGCGCGGCTAATTTGGCCATCGGAGGCCAAAAATTAGTCGGCACCATGGAGACCAGGACGCTAGCAACGGAGCAGGTAAGTATAAAACTTTTTATAACTTCTGTATGGCTCATAATTAATGCACAATGTATATTACAAAGTGCATTATTATGGCCATACAGAAGTGTATAACCCCACTTGCTGCCTCGGGACATCTCCTTTAAAAAAGCAAAAAAGCTTTTTGTAGTCACATTATGATCCCCAATTTATTTTACATTTATATCAATGGAGTTGTTTGAGGGCCTGTAGTTTATATTGTTATTATTTTGGGGTAGATATCACTTTTTGATAACTTTTTATTTACATTTTTAGTATTTATTTTTAATTATATATGCTTTATCTTAATTTTATTTTTGTTCATAGTTAAAAAATATTTATTAAACAAACTTTTAATTTTTTTTCTAGTCCTCATAGCTGATTGAACTTGTGATTATCTAATTGCTTGTACAATTTTCTGTTGGTGCAGTAAATATTTTATCGTGTATTCTTTTTTGCTTCCATCTTCCATTTTTTAAATTAGGTATCTATCTTGTATGCCTCTGTCATCTCATTGCCCTGTTCTTTCAAGAAGAATTGCATAAATGCTCTAAAGAATAAAAAGGGTCCTTCATGGTTTAGAGCATTCCATACAAAATAGATAGATACAACAGATTCATGGGCATGGGCGACCTGTTCCTGCAATATGGTATTGTTATACATTTCTGTATGTTTTTTTAAGCCTATCTTGCTTGCGTTGCTTCACTTGAGAGAATTCTGCCTGGTGTTTCAGATGTTAATTTTCTTGTTTAGTTTTTTGAACCAATGATAATAAATGATGCACAGGAAAATGGAGAAAGTCTAGCGTTGGGTTAAAAGCTTTCAGTCTTTATTAGGAAGGAATGAAGGAACAAAGGACATGTGCCGTCTTACACGTTTGAGAGCATGTTGCCCTTAATCAGGAGGATAATCTATGATTAAGGGTAACATGCTTGCCTGAAACATGTAAGACGGTAAATGTCCTTTTTTACCCCATGTCTGTCTGTCTGGATCATCTAATAAAGACTGAAAGCTTTTTACCCAGCGCTGGACTTTCTCCATTATCGTGTGCATTGGTTGTGGTTTCCAACCAGTCCTTGCGTGGAAGTGTCTGTAGAGAATTTGGTATCTGGTTTGCATATATTGATAATAAATAAATTATAATAAATTATATTTATTACAAGTTAGGCATTTTCTAAACTACATAGCAAATGTTTTTGTGTAGATATTGCTGCCTGTTAATTGAATAACTAGATAACTTCCTATCACATCCTTCGTGAGTGTGGTTTGTAAGTTTGGTTTGAGCTTGATATATATTTCTAACTAATTTGGCAACCTGAAAACAAACCTTTCTAAGCAAAACTTTATTGCTTTCACTGACAATTTTTATTCCACACATAGCCATCTACCCAAAACTATGAATGTGTGAATCTCAACCTGTTAAAGTCACTGTGACAACTGCAATGCTTCACCCAATACAGATAAGATCAAGATTGTTTCATTCAAAAATTGACAACAAATTCATGGATGTGTCCCTTTCTTTGATGATGATGACTGAAAATTATATAAAGCTTTCTTGCTTCATGTCAAACATTCCTATGACTGTTACCACAAATCTGTTCAGGATTGGAACACATTTTTAAACTAAAATTAGAATAAAAAAGGAATGAAAAAGAGCATCTAAAAAACATTAGAATTATGCCATCATCCCAAAATAATTAACCACATAATTTACGAGAGAATGTCCAAAGTACTTGTACTGCCCCTATCTAGATAAATCTTAAACTCCATATTGAGACCTTCCAGGTATAAACTCTATTGACTCTATTAAAGTCTATATATTCATCTTAATTCCTTCTTTTTAAGTAATTGTTGTCTGTCTCCTCCTCTTCACATTAATGGAACATGGTGTATTACCCAAACCTTAACTTGGTTCATTAAATGCCCTTTTTCAAAGAAGTGTCTAGATATTTTTTGAAAACATGACACAAGAGAACATTTTCTAACCTTCAGCAACCTATATTTAAGCCAGTTTAATATTTATTGCGATCTCTATGTACTATAAATGACAAAATACTTCACAGACTTCAAAAGTACAATGCTCGGGAACATTTTTTAACCTTCAATAATCAATACATTATGTGTAATATCAGTGAGGCATGCATTATTATCTCCATAAATATATTAGCCCTTAGGGAAATTTTGTACTTTAAATTCTTCAAATATTTTGTCTTAGAATCCCATAATGAAACACCTCCCTTTATGAAGACTGCAATAGCTTTTTTGTAGCAGTCATCTGCTTCTTTGGTAAGAAAACCGGTAATAGAATTGATTTTAATCGAATACTTTAATGTTGAAGACACAATGCTATAATTACATACCAATTTGGAATGTAAATTATCAATTAGGAAAAGTGATATAGCAACCTACAAAATCAAACATGTAACCAACAATAAACAACACTGTGTTACAAGAAACAGGTTTTTTTTTCTCAGAACAACATTTTGTGTTTCTTTCGGATTTGTGATTGTTGAATCCAAGTTTATGCCAGATTTTGACTGTCTGGAACAGATTTACAGGCAATAACCATCACAGTGAATAAAGATGAATAGATATACTTGCAATTAAATAAGTTTTATAAATGTCCTTAAAAACAGTAAATCCTGAATAGGTTAACATTTAGTTATAATGCAAAAAGTTTGGGAGCTTAAGAGCCCACTAGGGTTGAATTGTAACTAGAGATGAGCGAGCACCAAAATGCTCGGGTGCTCGTTACTCGGAACGAACTTTTCGCGATGCTCGAGGGTTCGTTTCGAATAACGAACCCCATTGAAGTCAATGGGCGACCCGAGCATTTTTGTATTTCGCCGATGCTCGCTAAGGTTTTCATGTGTGAAAATCTGGGCAATTCAAGAAAGTGATGGGAACGACACAGCAACGGATAGGGCAGGCGAGGGGCTACGTGTTGGGCTGCATCTCAAGTTCACAGGTCCCACTATTAAGCCACAATAGCGGCAAGAGTGCCCCCCCCCCCTCCCAACAACGTTTACTTCTGAAAAGCCCTCATTAGCATGGCATACCTTTGCTAAGCACCACACTAGCTACAACAAAGCACAATCACTGCCTGGATGACACTCCGCTGCCACTTCTCCTGGGTTACATGCTGACCAACCGCCCCCCCCTCCCCCCCACAGCGCACACCAAAGTGTCCCTGCGCAGCCTTCAGCTACCCTAATGCCACACCACCCTCATGTCTATTTAGAAGTGCGTCTGCCATGAGGAGGAACCGCAGGCACACACTGCAGAGGGGTTGGCACGGCTAGGCAGCGACCCTCTTTAAAAGGGGCGGGGCGATAGCCCACAATGCTGTACAGAAGCAATGAGAAATAGAATCCTGTGCCACCGCCATCAGGAGCTGCACACGTGGGCATAGCAATGGGGAACCTATGTGCCACACACTATTCATTCTGTCAAGGTGTCTGCATGCCCCAGTCAGACTGGTAATATGTACCTTAACAGTAATCGCGTTGGTGGTAATGTGGTGGTGACTGCGGACCTAGTAGCGCGGTTTTATTTTGTTGGTTTTCGGAATGTGGCCAGGATTAAGTGGGCCGTGGCGGGGGGATGGTGGGGGGGCTCTCTTGTAGTGTCGGTAAAGGTGAAATTCTTGGACTGGCACCAGACGAACCAATGCAAAGGCATTTGCCAAGAATGTTTTCCCTGTTGGAGGAGGAGGGGGATGTTTTTGAGGCACTACGTGTCCTCTCCACGTGTCTGTGGTTATATGCACCTTAACAGTAACCGCGTTGGTGGTAATGTGGTGGTGACTGCGGACCTAGTAGCGCGGTTTTATTTTGTTGGTTTTCGGAATGTGGCCAGGATTAAGTGGGCCGTGGCGGGGGGATGGTGGGGGGGGCTCTCTTGTAGTGTCGGTAAAGGTGAAATTCTTGGACTGGCACCAGACGAACCAATGCAAAGGCATTTGCCAAGAATGTTTTCCCTGTTGGAGGAGGAGGGGGATGTTTTTGAGGCACTACGTGTCCTCTCCACGTGTCCGTGGTTATATGCAGCTTAACAGTAACCGCGTTGGTGGGAAATGGCCTCGCCGCCATCATGTCTTTGGGAAGCCTCTGTTTCCACACCCCAGAGACATACCATTAGCAGCGGTATAGGCAGAGCCCAGAATTCGTAACATTTCAGCCGTAGCATTAGGACAGGCCCCACTGACATATCACTAGCAGCATTATAGCGGGAGCGCAGTCTTCGTTCCATGTCAGCAATAGTAGCACTCAAGACAGGCCCCAGTAACAATTCCGAAGCAGCAGTATAGCGGGAGCGCAGTCTTCGTTCCATGTCAGCAATAGTAGCACTCAAGACAGGCCCCAGTAACAATTCCGAAGCAGCAGTATAGCGGGAGCGCAGTCTTCGTTCCATGTCAGTAATAGTAGCACTCAAGACAGGCCCCAGTAACAATTCCGAAGCAGCAGTATAGTGGGAGCGCAGTCTTAGTTCCATTTCAGTAGCTGCAGTATAGCCAAGGCCCAAGTTACATTTATGTAGCTAAAGTTTAGGCCAACCCCACACACACTTCTGTACCATGAGTGCAGGCGAAGAACATACAAATTGCTATGATTACACTGTAGGTGAGGGCCCCAAAAAATTGGTGTACCAACAGTACTAATGTACCTCAGTAAAAATTGGCCATGCCCAACCAAGATGGCAGGTGAAACCCATTAATCGCTTTGGTTAATGTGGCTTAAGTGGTAACTAGGCCTGGAGGCAGCCCAGTTTAATGAAAAATTGGTTCAAGTTAAAGTTTCAACGCTTTTAAGAGCATTGAAACATATAAAAATTGTTTCGAAAAATTAGATGAGTGAGCCTTGTGGCCCTAAGAAAAATTGCCCGTTCAGCGTGATTACGTGAGGTTTCAGGAGGAGGAGCAGGAGGAGGAGGAGGAATATTAGACACAGATTGATGAAGCAGAAATGTCCCCGTTTTGGATGGTGAGAGAGAACGTAGCTTCCATCCGCGGGTGCAGCCTACGTATTGCTTACGTATCGCTGCTGTCCGCTGGTGGAGAAGAGAAGTCTGGGGAAATCCAGGCTTTGTTCATCTTGATGAGTGTTAGCCTGTCGGCACTGTCGGTTGACAGGCGGGTACGCTTATCTGTGATGATTCCCCCAGCCGCACTAAACACCCTCTCCGACAAGACGCTAGCCGCAGGACAAGCAAGCACCTCCAGGGCATACAGCGCTAGTTCAGGCCACGTGTCCAGCTTCGACACCCAGTAGTTGTAGGTGGCAGAGGCGTCACGGAGGACGGTCGTGCGATCCGCTACGTACTCCCTCACCATCCTTTTACAGTGCTCCCGCCGACTCAGCCTTGACTGGGGAGCGGTGACACAGTCTTGGTGGGGAGCCATAAAGCTGTCCAGGCCCTTAAAAACTGTTGCACTGCCTGAGCTGTACATGCTGCTCGATCACCGCACCTCCCCTGCTACCTGGCCCTCGGAACTGCGCCTTCTGCCACTAGCGCTGTCGGATGGGAATTTTACCATCAGCTTGTCCGCCAGGGTCCTGTGGTATAGCAACACTCTCGAACCCCTTTCCTCTTCGGGAATGAGACTGGGAAGGTTCTCCTTATAGCGTGGGTCGAGCAGTGTGTACACCCAGTAATCCGTAGTTGCCAGAATGCGTGCAACGCGAGGGTCACGAGAAAGGCATCCTAACATGAAGTCAGCCATGTGTGCCAGGGTACCCGTACGCAACACATGGCTGTCTTCACTAGGAAGATCACTTTCAGGATCCTCCTCCTCCTCCTCCTCATCCTCCTCAGGCCATACACGCTGAAAGGATGACAGGCAAGCAGCAGGGGCACCGTCAGCAGTGGGCCAAGCTGTCTCTTCCCCCTCCTCCTCATCCTCCTCATGCTCCTCCTCCTCCTCCTCCTGAATGCGCTGAGATATAGACAGGAGGGTGCTCTGACTATCCAGCGACATACTGTCTTCCCCCGCCTCCGTTTCCGAGCGCAAAGCGGCTGCCTTTATGGTTTGCAGGGAACTTCTCAAGATGCATAGCAGAGGAATGGTGACGCTAATGATTGCAGCATCGCCGCTCACCACCTGGGTAGACTGCTCAAAGTTTCCAAGGACCTGGCAGATGTCTGCCAACCAGGCCCACTCTTCTGAAAAGAATTGAGGAGGCTGACTCCCACTGCGCCGCCCATGTTGGAGTTGGTATTCCACGATAGCTCTACGCTGCTCATAGAGCCTGGCCAACATGTGGAGCGTAGAGTTCCACCGTGTGGGCACGTCGCACAGCAGTCGGTGCACTGGCAGATTAAACCGATGTTGCAGGGTGCGCAGGGTGGCAGCGTCCGTGTGGGACTTGCGGAAATGTGCGCAGAGCCGGCACACATTTACGAGCAGGTCTGACAAGCGTGGGTAGCTTTTCAGAAAGCGCTGAACCACCAAATTAAAGACATGGGCCAGGCATGGCACGTGCGTGAGGCTGACGAGCTGCAGAGCCGCCACCAGGTTACGGCCGTTGTCACACACGACCATGCCCGGTTGGAGGCTCAGCGGCGCAAGCCAACGGTCGTTCTGCTCTGTCAGACCCTGCAGCAGTTCGTGGGCCGTGTGCCTCCTATCTCCTAAGCTGAGTAGTTTCAGCACGGCCTGCTGACGCTTGCCCACCACTGTACTGCCACGCCGCGCGACACCGACTGCTGGCGACGTCCTGCTGCTGCTGACACATCTAGATTGCGAGACAGAGGTTGAGGAGGAGGAGGAGGAGGGTGGTTTAGTGGAGGAAGCATACACCGCCGAACATACCAGCACCGAGCTGGGGCCCGCAATTCTGGGGGTGGGTAGGACGTGAGCGGTCCCAGGCTCTGACTCTGTCCCAGCCTCCACTAAATTCACCCAATGTGCCGTCAGGGAGATGTAGTGGCCCTGCCCGCCTGTGCTTGTCCACGTGTCCGTAGTTAAGTGGACCTTGCCACTAACCGCATTGGTGAGGGCGCGTACAATGTTGCGGGAGACGTGGTCGTGCAGGGCTGGGACGGCACATCGGGAAAAGTAGTGGCGACTGGGAACTGAGTAGCGCGGGGCCGCCGCCGATATCATAGCTTTGAAAGCCTCCGTTTCCACAACCCTATACGGCAGCATCTCAAGGCTGATAAATTTGGCGATGTGGACGGTTAACGATTGAGCGTGCGGGTGCGTGGCGGCGTACTTGCGCTTGTGCTCCAACAGTTGCGCTAGCGACGGCTGGACTGTGCGGTGCGAGATATTGGTGGATGGGGCCGAGGACAGCGGAGGTGAGGGTGTGGGTGCAGGCCATGAGACGGTTGTGCCTGTGTCCTGAGAGGGGGGTTGTATCTCAGTGGCAGGTTGGGGCACAGGGGGAGAGGCAGCGGTGCAAACCGGAGGCGGTGAACGGCCTTCGTCCCACCTTGTGGGGTGCTTGGCCATCATATGTCTGCGCATGCTGGTGGTGGTGAGGCTGTTGGTGGTGGCTCCCCGGCTGATCTTGGCGCGACAAAGGTTGCACACCACTGTTCGTCGGTCCTCAGGCGTCTCTGTGAAAAACTGCCACACCTTTGAGCACCTCGGCCTCTGCAGGGTGGCATGGCACGAGGGGGAGCTTTGGGAAACAGTTGGTGGATTATTCAGTCTGGCCCTGCCTCTACCCCTGGACACCACACTGCCTCTTGCAACCTGCCCTGCTGCTGCCTCCCCCTCTGAAGACCTGTCCTGAGTAGGCGTTGCACACCAGGTGGGGTCAGTCACCTCATCGTCCTGCTGCTCTTCCTCCGAATCCTCTGTGCGCTCCTCCCTCGCACTTACTGCCCTTACTACTACCTCACTGCAAGACAACTGTGTCTCATCGTCATCGTCCTCCTCACCCACTGAAAGGTCTTGAGACAGTTGGCAGAAGTCCCCAGCCTCATCCCCCGGACCCCGGGAACTTTCCAATGGTTGGGCATCAGTGAGGATAAACTCCTCTGGTGGGAGAGGAACCACTGCTGCCCAATCTGAGCAGGGGCCCGAGAACAGTTCCTGAGAGTCTTCCCGCTCCTGAGCATGTGTCATTGTAGTGGAGTAAGGAGGCTGGGAGGAAGGAGGAGCAGCAGACAGAGGATTCGGATTTGCAGCACTGGACGGCGCAGAACTCTGGGTGGATGATAGCTTGCTCGAAGCACTTTCTGCCATCCAGGACAGGACCTGCTCACACTGCTCATTTTCTAATAAAGGTCTCCCGCGTGGACCCATTAATTGTGCGATGAATGTGGGGACGCCAGAAACGTGCCTCTCTCCTAATCGCGCAGCAGTCGGCTGCGACACACCTGGATCAGGAGCTCGGCCTGTGCCCACACCCTCACTTGGGCCTACGCGTCCTCGGCCGCGTCCACGTCCTCTAGCCCTACCCCTACCCCTCAGCATGCTGTATTACCAGTGATTTCACAGCCAGGAAATAAATTGGCGCAAGCCTGCAGGCCAAATAGAATTTTTTCCCTGCTTTTTACACGGAACACCCACACTGCGTGCATTCAATGAATACTAAGTTTAATAACTGTGTTGTGGCCCTGCCAATTTGTCCCAGAACTGCAGTGATGCAAAGTAATTAGCTACCTACAGCAGATCAGGGATTTCCCATGCAGGAAAACAATTGCCGCACGCCTGCGGTAAAACGTAGCTGACTGCGTCTGATTTTTTCTGAACGTTCAGCGCACAGCACACATGTACACAGAGCCCTGAGTACTGTAAGAGGCAGGCCAAATAGAATTTTTTCACTGCTTTTTACAAGGAACACCCACACTGCGTGTATTCAATGAATACTAAGTTTAATAACTGTGTTGTGGCCCTGCCAATTTGTCCCAGAACTGCAGTGATGCAAAGTAATTCGCTACCTACAGCAGATCAGGGATTTCCCATGCAGGAAAAAAATTGCCGCACGCCTGCGGTAAAACGTAGCTGACTGCGTCTGATTTTTTCTGAACGTTCAGCGCACAGCACACACGTACACAGAGCCCTGAGTACTGTCAGAGGCAGGCCAAATAGAATTTTTTCCCTGCTTTTTACAAGGAACACCCACACTGCGTGTATTCAATGAATACTAAGTTTAATAACTGTGTTGTGGCCCTGCCAATTTGTCCCAGAACTGCAGTGATGCAAAGTAATTCGCTACCTACAGCAGATCAGGGATTTCCCATGCAGGAAAAAAATTGCCGCACGCCTGCGGTAAAACGTAGCTGACTGCGTCTGATTTTTTCTGAGCGTTCAGTACACAGCACACACGTACACAGAGCCCTGAGTACTGTAAGAGGCAGGCCAAATAGAATTTTTTCCCTGCTTTTTACAAGGAACACCCACACTGCGTGTATTCAATGAATAATAAATGTCTTCTGGCCCTGCCTACACAATTCTATCCCTGTAGTATTAATGCCGGGTGCAATGCTCTGCACAGCCGGTTTTGAGAAAAAAAAAAAATATGCAACACTGCTAACAGCAGCCTGGACAGTACTGCACACGGATAGATGTGGCCCTAGAAAGGACCGTTGGGGTTCTTGAAGCCTACACTAACTCCTAACACTCTCCCTGCCTAACCCCCACTTCTGTCCCTATTGCAGGGCGCAATGCTCTGCAGATCCAATTTTGGAAAAAAAAAAAAAATACTGTGCTAACACAGTACTGCACACTAGTAGATGTGGCCCTAAGAATCGCCGTTGGGGTTCTTGAAGCCTACACTAACTCCTAACGCTCTCCCTACAGCAGCTCCAGCACGATAGTACTTTCCCTCAGCTAAGTCACAAGGCATGTGTGGCGAGCCGCGGGAGGGGCCGATTTTTATACTCGGGTGACATCAGATCTCCCCAGCCACTCACAGCAGGGGGGTGGTATAGGGCTTGAACGTCATTGGCGCTGAGCCAATCAGGGGGCAGGTTTGACTCACACCCCCGTCACACCCACTGCAGGCCGGCCGCGTAGAACTCCGGCTGCCGGGAGCAGGTGAGTATGTATATATTTTTTATTTTAACACTTTTCTGGATGAATTGCAGGGAAGGGCTTATATATTTAAGCCCTTCCCGACAATTCATCCCGCGCACGCCGGCAGCCCATTGCTTTCAATGGAGTCGGCTGTATTGCCGGCTCCATTGAATTCAATGGGCAAACATCGTTCTTCTCTGCCACAGCTGTTACACCTGTGGCAGAGAAGAATGATTTGTCTTCTATATGTTCTCAATGGGGTCGGCGCTGCTGCCGCCGGCCCCATTGAGCGCATACAGAGAAGAGAACAGGAATCGCAGATCGCAGATAGGTGCGATCTGCGATTTCTGTTCTATAATTTACGGACGAGCGCATAAAAAGCGCTCATGTGTCCGATACCATTGCAAAAATCGCCGGACGCATGCACATGCGCAAATCGTGCAAAAAAACGCCCGTCTGACTAAGGCCTTAATGAGCATTGAAACGTATAAAAATTGTTTACAAAAATTATATGACTGAGCCTTGTGGGCCTAAGAAAAATTGCCCGTTCGGCGTGATTATGTCAGGTTTCAGGAGGAGGAGCAGGAGGAGGAGGATGAATATTATGAACAGATTGATGAAGCTAAAAGGTCCACGTTTTTGATGGTGATAGAGAACAATGCTTCCATCCGCTGGAGCAGCCTACGTATTGTTTAGGTATCGCTGCTGTCCGCTGGTGGAGAAGAGAAGTCTGGGGAAAATCCAGGCTTTGCTCATCTTTATGAGTGTAAGCCTGCCGGCACTGTCGGTTGACAGGCGGGTACGCTTATCTGTGATGATTCCCCCAGCCGCACTAAACACCCTCTCTGACAAGACGCTAGCCGCAGGACAAGCAAGCACCTCCAGGGCATACAGCGCGAGTTCAGGCCACGTGTCCAGCTTTGACACCCAGTAGTTGTAGGGGGCAGAGGCGTCACGGAGGACGGTCGTGCGATCGGCTATGTACTCCCTCACCATCCTTTTACAGTGCTCCCGCCGACTCAGCCTTGACTGGGGAGCGGTGACACAGTCTTGCTGGGGAGCCAGAAAGCTGTCAAAGGCCTTAGAGAGTGTTCCCCTGCCTGTGCTGTACATGCTGCCAGATCTCCGCGCCTCCCCTGCTACATGGCCCTCGGAACTACGCCTTCGGCCACTAGCGCTGTCGGATGGGAATTTTACTATCAGTTTGTCCGCCAGGGTCCTGTGGTATAGCATCACTCTCGAACCCCTTTCCTCTTCGGGTATGAGAGTGGACAGGTTCTCCTTATACCGTGGGTCGAGCAGTGTGTACACCCAGTAATCCGTAGTGGCCAGAATGCGTGTAACGCGAGGGTCACGAAAAAGGCATCCCAATATGAAGTCAGCCATGGGTGCCAGGGTACCTGTACGCAACACATGGCTGTCCTCACTAGGAAGATCACTTTCAGGATCCTCCTCCTCCTCCTCCTCAGGCCATATACGCTGAAAGGATGACAGGCAAGCAGCATGGGTACCCTCAGCAGTGGGCCAAGCTGTCTCTTCCCCCTCCTCCTCATCCTCCTCATGCTCCTCCTCCTCCTCAACGCGCTGAGATATAGACAGGAAGGTGCTCTGACTATCCAGCGACATACTGTCTTCCCCCGACTCTGTTTCCGAGCGTAAAGCGTCTGCCTTTATGCTTTGCAGGGAACTTCTCAAGAGGCATAGCAGAGGAATGGTGACGCTAATGATTGCAGCATCGCCGCTCACCATCTGGGTAGACTCCTCAAAGTTTCCAAGGACCTGGCAGATGTCTGCCAACCAGGCCCACTCTTCTGTAAAGAATTGAGGAGGCTGACTCCCACTGCGCCGCCCATGTTGGAGTTGGTATTCCACTATAGCTCTATGCTGCTCATAGAGCCTGGCCAACATGTGGAACGTAGAGTTCCACCGTGTGGGCACGTCGCACAGCAGTCGGTGCACTGGCAGATGAAACCGATGTTGCAGGGTGCGCAGGGTGGCAGCGTCCGTGTGGGACTTGCGGAAATGTGCGCTGAGCCGGCGCACCTTTCCGAGCAGGTCTGACAAGCGTGGGTAGCTTTTCAGAAAGCGCTGAACCACCAAATTAAAGACGTGGGCCAGGCATGGCACGTGTGTGAGGCTGCCGAGCTGCAGAGCCGCCACCAGGTTACGGCCATTGTCACACACGACCATGCCCGGTTGGAGGCTCAGCGGCGAAAGCCAGCGGTCGGTCTACACTGTCAGACCCTGCAGCAGTTCGTGGGCCGTGTGCCTCTTCTCTCCTAAGCTGAGTAGTTTCAGCACGGCCTGCTGACGCTTGCCCACCGCTGTGCTGCCACGCCGCGCGACACCGAATGCTGGCGACGTGCTGCTGCTGACACATCTTGATTGCGAGACAGTTGCGTAGGAGGAGGAGGGTGGTTTAGTGGAGGATGTATACCCCCTCGCAGATACCAGCACCGAGCTGGGGCCCGCAATTCTGGGGGTGGGTAGGACATGAGCGGTCCCAGGCTCTGACTCGGTCCCAGCCTCCACTAAATTCACCCAATGTGCCGTCAGGGAGATATAGTGGCCCTGCCCGCCTGTGCTTGTCCACATGTCCATTGGACCTTGGCAGTAACCGCGTTGGTGAGGGCGCCTACAATGTTGTGGGAGACGTGGTCGTGCAGGGCTGGGACGGCACATCGGGAAAAGTAGTTGCGACTGGGAACCGAGTAGCGCGGGGCCGCCGCCATCATGTTTTTTAAAGCCTCCATTTCCACAAGCCTATACGGCAGCATCTCCAGGCTGATCAATTTGGCTATGTGCACGTTTAACGCTTGATCGTGCGGGTGCATGGCGGCGTACTTGCGCTTGCGCTCAAACAGTTGCGCTAGCGACGGCTGTACACTGCGCTGAGAGACATTGCTGGATGGGGCCGAGGACAGCGGAGGTGAGGGTGTGGGTGCAGGCCGGGAGACGGTCGTGCCTGTGTCCTGAGAGGGGCGTTGGATCTCAGTGGCAGGTTGGGGCACAGGGGGAGAGGCAGTGGTGCAAACCAGAGGCAGTGAACGGCCTTCGTCACACCTTGTGGGGTGCTTGGCCATCATATGCCTGCGCATGCTGGTGGTGGTGGCTCCCCGGCTGATCTTGGCGCGACAAACCTTGCACACCACAGTTCGTCGGTCGTCTGCATTCTTAGTGAAAAACTGCCACACCTTTGAGCACCTCGGCCTCTGCAGGGTGGCATGGCGCGAGGGGGCGCTTTGGGAAACAGTTGGTGGAATATTCGGTCTGGCCCTGCCTCTACCCCTGGCCACCGTACTGCCTCTTCCAAGCTGCCCTGCTGCTGCACTTGCCTCCCCCTCTGAAGACCTGTCCTCAGTTCGCTTAGCAAACCAGGTGGGAGCAGTCACCTCATCGTCCAGCTGCTCTTCCTCCGAATCCTCGGTGCGCTCCGCCAATCTGGGCAGTTGCCCGAGAACAGTTCCTAGGAGTCTGCCTGCTCCTCAGAATGTGTCATTTTCATGGAGTGAGGAGGCTGGGAGGAAGGAGGAGCAGCAGCCAGAGGATTCAGAGTTGCAGCAGTGGACGGCGTAGAAGACTGGGTGGTCGATAGATTGCTGGATGCAATTTCTGCCATCCACGACAGGACCTGCTCACACTGCTCAGTTTCTAATAAAGGTCTACCGCGTGGACCCATTAATTGTGAGATGAATCTGGGGACCCCAGAAACTTGCCTCTCTCCTAATCCCACAGCAGTCGGCTGTGATACACCTGGACCAGGAGCTTGGCCTGTGCCCACACCCTGACTTGGGCCTCCGCGTCCTCGCCCGTGACCACGTCCTCTAGGCCTACCCCTACCCCTCAGTATGGTGTATTACGAGTAGAGCAGAAACAGAACGCTGTAATTAAATGTGCCGCTCATTGGCCTGTGGTTGGAGGCTGACTTCGCTTACGGAACGCACAGCAGAGCCAGGAAACAATTATGCGCAAGCCTGCTGTAACGCTTAGCTGGGTAATAATGAGCGACTACTACCCCCAGCACACACGCAGTAAACTGAAGACGGTCACAGGCAGCCCAAATATAGTATTTTTTTCCAATTTTTGGGAAAAAGCCCACTGCCTGTGATATAGCCTGTATATGGATTTCCCTGTTGGAGGATGACTGTGGTTATTGAAAGCACAGTGCAGCCAGAAAAAATTATGCGCAAGGCTGGGTATTAATCAGCGACTACTACCCCCAGCACACACGCAGTAAACTGAAGACGGTCACAGGCAGCCCAAATATAGTATTTTTTTACCAATTTTTGAGAAAAAGCCCACTGCCTATATAGCCTGTATAAGGATTTCCCTGTTGGACAATGACTGCGGTTATTGAAAGCACAGTGCAGCCAGAAAAAATTATGCGCAAGGCTGGGTATTAATCAGCGACTACTACCCCCAGCACACACGCAGTAAACTTAAGACGGTCACTGGCAGCCCAAATATAGTATTTTTTTACCAATTTTTGGGAAAAAGCCCACTGCCTATATAGCCTGTATAAGCATTTCCCTGCTGGAGGATGACTGTGGTTATTAAAAGCACAGTGCAGCCAGAAAAAATTATGCGCAAGGCTGCAGTAACACCTAGCTGGGTAATAGTTAGTGACTACTACTCCCAGCAGACACGCAGTAAACTGAACACGGTCACAGGCAGCCCAAAGACTTTTTTTTACAATTTTTTTGAAAAAGCCCACTGCCTATATAGCCAGTATATCTCTTTCCCTGTACCACTGTCCCTGCCTCAGCAGTACTGCCCCTATACTCTGTAAAATGACTGCAGACTGAGGACGCAATGCTCTACACGCCCGATATACCAAAAAAACAAATTGTGCAAAACTGCTAAAAGCAGTCTCAGCAGTACTGCACACGGTCAGATGTGGCCCTAAGAAGGGCCGTTGTGGTTCTTGAAGATGCTAACACTGTCCCTATAACAGCAACAGCAGCAACAGCACTTTCCCTGATCTCTCTTAGTGTGTGTCTGTGGCGAGCCGCGGGCGGGGCAGATTTAAATACTCGGGGGTCACTTGATCTCGCCATCCACTCACTGCAGGGGGGTGGGATAGGGCTGGAACTTCACAGGAGGAAGTTATAATGCCTTCCCTGTGTTTCTATTGGCCAGAAAAGGGCGCAAATTTCTCAGGGAAGAAAATGAAAGTGACTCGAACATCGCGTGGTGCTCGTCTCGAGCATCTCCAGTACCATAATACTCGAACGAGCATCAAGCTCGGACGAGTACGTTCGCTCATCTCTAATAATTATCCCTAAGAATGCCCCTTTTGATAGGATTTACATGCCATGAAAAATCTGAATTAGAATTAAAATTATATACCACCTACTATTATGACCAATATGAAAGTAAATTGTTTAATGATTAGATTATTATTGCTATTTATCCAAAAACTATTATGATAAATATTTTTTCTCTTCACAGATAACGGATTTAAAAGTCATAAGGAAATATAAATCATCAAATCATTGTCATTATTTTAGAGCATAAATGAGTGATACTGATTGTAATAAATCTCATTCTTCATGATATATCTGAGTACTAGTATTTCTTTAATGAAATGTCTGTTTTATTGCTATTTCTGTTTATATAGGCAATTACCTTTTAGCATGCTCTTATGAAAAAAGATCACAATCACTTCTTTTGAATCTGTAGATGTATATTACATCTCTAAATAAAGATCCATTATACAAAATTTAAGCAGCTAGAAAAATTGGAGTACATTTATTACTGGTGTTGTAGCAGAATTCTAGCTCAAGTCGCAGCTTTATTTGCACACATTTATTTTGACAGTTTCACAAGTGATTTACACACAAAAAAATATTATTGTTCACACTTACTCCAGTAGCTTGGTGGTGTACAGGATGAAACCACATCCCTACACATATTTAAAGATCTGAAAAATATATCATCATTAGAGATGAGCGAACGTACTCGTCCGAGCTTGATACTCGTTCGAGTATTAGCGTGTTCGAGATGCTCGTTACTCGTAACGAGCATCACGCGATGTTCGGGTTACTTTCATTTTCATCTCTGAGACGTTAGCGCGCTTTTCTGGCCAATTGAAAGACAGGGAAGGCATTACAACTTCCCCCTGCGACGTTCAAGCCCTATACCACCCCCCTGCAGTGAGTGGCTGGGGAGATCAGGTGTCACCCAAGTATAAAAATCGGCCCCTCCCTCGGCTCGCCTCAGATGCGTTGTGACATAGCTGAGGGACAGTGGTATCGTGTTGGAGCTGCTATAGGGAGAGTGTTAGGAGTTAGTGTAGGCTTCAAGAACCCCAACGGTCCTTCTTAGGGCCACATCTAACCGTGTGCAGTAGTGTGGAGGCTGCTTTTAGCAGTGTTGCACTTTTTTTTTTTTTGGTATATCGGCCGTGCAGAGCATTGCGCCCTGCAGTAATACTCCAGGGACAGAATTGTGTAGGCAGGGCCAGAAGACATATATTATAGATTGAATATACGCAGTGGTCCTTTTGAAAAAAATATTGAAAAAAAATCTATTTGGCCTGCCTGTTACTGTGCTCAGTGTTCTGGGTCCGTGTCTGCTGGGGGTAGTAGTTCTCCGAATAAATACGCAGCCAGCTAAGTGTTACAGCAGGCTTGCACCACATTATTTCCTGGCTCTGAAATCACCGGTCTGTTGCAGTTAATAACAGTGCAACACTGCAGTTCCGTGACACAGTCCAGGGACAGAATTGTGTAGGCAGGGACAGAAGACATATATTATAGATTGAATATACGCAGTGGTCCTTTTGAAAAAAATATTGAAAAAAAATCTATTTGGCCTGCCTGTCACTGTGCTCAGTGTTCTGGGTCCGTGTCTGCTGGGTGTAGTAGTTCTCCAAATTCACACGCAGCCAGCTAAGTGTTACAGCAGGCTTGCGCCAAATTATTTCCTGGCTCTGAAATCACCGGTCTGTTGCAGTTAATAACAGTGCAACACTGCAGTTCCGTGACACAGTCCAGGGACAGAATTGTGTAGGCAGGGACAGAAGACATATATTATAGATTGAATATACGCAGTGGTCCTTTTGAAAAAAATATTGAAAAAAAATCTATTTGGCCTGCCTGTCACTGTGCTCAGTGTTCTGGGTCCGTGTCTGCTGGGTGTAGTAGTTCTCCAAATTCACACGCAGCCAGCTAAGTGTTACAGCAGGCTTGCGCCAAATTATTTCCTGGCTCTGAAATCACCGGTCTGTTGCAGTTAATAACAGTGCAACACTGCAGTTCCGTGACACAGTCCAGGGACAGAATTGTGTAGGCAGGGACAGAAGACATATATTATAGATTGAATATACGCAGTGGTCCTTTTGAAAAAAATATTGAAAAAAAATCTATTTGGCCTGCCTGTCACTATGCTCAGTGTTCTGGGTCTCTGCTGGGTGTAGTAGTTCTCCAAATTCATACGCAGCCAGCTAAGTGTTACAGCAGGCTTGCGCCACATTATTTCCTTGCTCTGAAATCACCGGTCTGTTGCAGTTAATAACAGTGCAACACTGCAGTTCCGTGACACAGTCCAGGGACAGAATTGTGTAGGCAGGGACAGAAGACATATATTATAGATTGAATATACGCAGTGGTCCTTTTGAAAAAAATATTGAAAAAAAATCTATTTGGCCTGCCTGTCACTGTGCTCAGTGTTCTGGGTCCGTGTCTGCTGGGGGTAGTAGTTCTCCAAATAAATACGCAGCCAGCTAAGTGTTACAGCAGCCGTGCGCCAAATTATTTCCAGGGGTTCCATAAACGAAGTCAGCCTCCAACCACAGGCCAATAAGCGGCACATTTAATTACAGCGTTCTGTTTCTGCACTACTGCTAATACACCATGCTGAGGGGTAGGGGTAGGCCTATAGGACGTGGACTCGGGCGAGGACGCGGAGGCCCAAGTCAGGGTGTGGGCACAGGCCGAGCCAGTGCGGTGTCCATGGGTAGAGGCAGGGCCATACCGAATAATCCACCAACTGGTTCCCAAAGCGCCCCCTCGCGCCATGCCACCCTGCCGAGGTCAAGGTGCTCTACGGTGTGGCAGTTTTTCACAGAGACGCCTGACGACCGACGAACAGTGGTGTGCAACCTTTGTCGCGCCAAGATCAGCTGGGGAGGCACCACCACCAGCATGCGCAGGCATATGATGGCCAAGCACCCCACAAGGTGGGACGATGCCCGTTCACCGCCTCCGGTTTGCACCACTGCCTCTCCCCCGTGCCCCAACCTGCTACTGAGATCCAACCCCCCTCTGAGGACACAGGCAGTACCGTCTCCCGGCCTGCACCCACACCCTCACCTCCGCTGTCCTCGGCCCCATCCAGCAATGTCTCTCAGCATAGCGTCCAGACGTCGCTAGCACCACAGCTTGAGCGCAAGCGCAAGTACGACGCCACGCACCCGCACGCTCAAGCGTTAAACGTGCACATCGCAAAATTGATGAGCCTAGAGATGCTGCCGTATAGGCTTGTGGAAACGGAGGCTTTCAAAAGCATGATGGCGGCGGCGGCCCCTCGCCAATCGGTTCCCAGTCGCCACTACTTTTCCCGATGTGCCGTCCCAGGCCTGCACGACCACGTCTCCCACAACATTGTACACGCCCTCACCAACGCGGTTACTGCCAAGGTCCACTTAACAACAGACACGTGGACAAGCACAGGCGGCCAGGGCCACTATATCTCCCTGACGGCACATTGGGTGAATTTAGTGGAGGCTGGGACAGAGTCAGAGCCTGGGACCGCTCACGTCCTACCCACCCCCAGAATTGCGGGCCCCAGCTCGGTGCTGGTATCTGCGGGGGTGTATGCTCCCTCCACTAAACCACCCTCCTCCTCCTCCTACGCAACCTCTGTCTCGCAATCAAGATGTGTCAGCAGCAGCACGTCGCCAGCAGTCGGTGTCACGCGGCGTGGCAGCACAGCGGTGGGCAAGCGTCAGCAGGCCGTGCTGAAACTACTCAGCTTAGGAGAGAAGAGGCACACGGCCCATGAACTGCTGCAGGGTCTGACAGAGCAGACCGACCGCTGGCTTGCGCCGCTGAGCCTCCAACCGGGCATGGTCGTGTGTGACAACTGCCGTAACCTGGTGGCGGCTCTGCAGCTCGGCAGCCTCACGCACGTGCCATGCCTAGCCCATGTCTTTAATTTGGTGGTTCAGCACTTTCTGAAAAGCTACTCCCACTAGTCATACCTGCTCGGAAAGGTGCGCCAGCTCTGCGCACATTTCCGCAAATCCCACACGCACGCTGCCACCCTGCGGACTCTGCAACATCGGTTTAATCTGCCAGTGCACCGACTGCTGTGCGACGTGCCCACACAGTGGAACTCTACGCTCCACATGTTGGCCAGACTCTATGAGCAGCGTAGAGCTATAGTGGAATACCAACTCCAACTTGCGCGGCGCAGTGGGAGTCAGCCTCCTCAATTCTTTACAGAAGAGTGGGCCTGGTTGGCAGCCATCTGCCAGGTCCTTGGAAAATTTGAGGAGTCTACCCAGATGGTGAGCGGGGATGCTGCAATCATTAGCGTCACCATTCCTCTGCTATGCCTCTTGAGAAGTTCCCTGCAAAGCATAAAGGCAGACGCTTTGCGCTCGGAAACGGAGGCGGGGGAAGACAGTATGTCGCTGGATAGTCAGAGCAACCTCATGTCTATATCTCAGCGCGTTGAGGAGGAGGGGGAGGAGCATGAGGAGGAGAGGGAAGAGACAGCTTGGCCCACTGCTGAGGGTACAGATGCTGCTTGCCTGTCATCCTTTCAGCGTGTATGGCCAGAGAAGGAGGAGGAGGAGGAGGAAGAGGAGCATGAGGAGGAGGGGGAAGAGACAGCTTGGCCCACTGCTGAGGGTACAGATGCAGTTTGCCTGTCATCCTTTCAGCGTGTATGGCCAGAGGAGGAGGAGGAGGATCCTGAAAGTGATCTTCCGAGTGAGGACAGCCATGTGTTGCGTACAGGTATCCTGGCACACATGGCTGACTTCATGTTAGGATGCCTTTCTCGTGACCCTCGTGTTACACGCATTCTGGCCACTACGGATTACTGGGTGTACACACTGCTTGATCCACGGTATAAGGAGAGCCTTTGCACTCTCATTCCCGAAGAGGAAAGGGGTTCAAGAATGATGCTATACCACAGGGCGCTGGTGAACAAACTGATGGTAAACTTCCCATCCGACAGCGCTAGTGGCCGAAGGCGCCTTTTCACGGCCCAGGTAGCAGGGGAGGCGCAGAGATCAGGCAGCATGTACAGCGCAGGCAGGGGAACACTCTCTAAGGCCTTTGACAGCTTTATGGCTCACCAACAAGACTGTGTCACCGGTCCCCAGTCAAGGCTGAGTTGGCGGGAGCACTGTAAAAGGATGGTGAGGGAGTACGTAGCCGATTGCAGCACCGTCCTCGGTGACGCCTCTGCCCCCTACAACTACTGGGTGTTGAAGCTGGACACGTGGCCTGAACTCGCACTGTATGCCCTGGAGGTGCTTGCTTGTCCTGCGGCTAGCGTCTTGTCAGAGAGTGTGTTTAGTGTGGCTGGGGGAATCATCACGGATAAGCGTACCCACCTGTCAACCGACAGTGCCGACAGGCTTACACTCATCAAGATGAACAAAGCCTGGATTTCACCAGACTTCTCTTCTCCATCTGCGGACAGCAGCGATACCTAAGCAATACGTAGGCTGCACCCGCGGATGGAAGCATCGTTCTCTATCACCATCCAAAACGGGGACCTTTTTGCTTCATCAATCTGTGTATAATATTCATCCTCCTCCTCCTGCTCCTCCTCCTGAAACCTGACATAATCACGCCGAACGTGCAATTTTTCTTAGGCCCACAAGGCTCAGTCATATAATTTTTCTAAACAATTTTTATACGTTTCAATGCTCATTAAAGCGTTGAAACTTTCACCTCAACCAATTTTTATTTTAACTAGGCTGCCTCCTGGCCTAGTTACCAATTAAGCCACATTAACCAAAACCATTAATGGGTTTCACCTGCCCTCTCGGTTGGGCATGGGCAATTTTTCTGAGGTACATTAGTACTGTTGGTACGCCGATTTTTGTGGACCCTCGCCTACAGTGTAATCCAATAAATTTTTGGCCCACCTGCATTACAGCTGACATAACATCAGCTGTGATGGGCACTGCAATGGGATACATTTATGTACCGCCGGTGGGTTCCAGGGAGCCACCCATGCTGTGGGTCCACAGGGAGTTGTAACTACATGTGTCCACTTCTAAAGAACCCCAGTCTGACTGGGGCATGCAGTGTGGGCCGAAGCCCACCTGCATTAAACATGACAATACTACCTCAGCTGTGATGGGCAATGCAATGGGATATATTTATGTACCGCCGGTGGGTTCCAGGGAGCCACCCATGCTGTGGGTCCACAGGGATTTGTAAATGCATCTGTTTCCACTTCTAAAGAACCCCAGTCTGACTGGGGCATGCAGTGTGGGCCGAAGCCCACCTGCATTAAACATGACATTACTACCTCAGCTGTGTTGGGCAAAGCAATGGGATATTTTTATGTACCGCCGGTGGCTTCCTGGCACCCACCCATGCTGTGGGTCCACAGGGAGTTGTAAATGCATCTGTTTCCACTTCTAAAGAACCCCAGTCTGACTGGGGCATGCAGTGTGGGCCGAAGCCCACCTGCATTAAACATGACATTACTACCTCAGCTGTGTTGGGCAATGCAATGGGATATTTTTATGTACCGCCGGTGGCTTCCTGGCACCCACCCATGCTGTGGGTCCACAGGGAGTTGTAACTACATGTGTCCACTTCTAAAGAACCCCAGTCTGACTGGGGCATGCAGTGTGGGCCGAAGCCCACCTGCATTAAGCACGACATTACATCAGCTGTGATGGGCACTGCAATGGGATATATTTATGTACCGCCGGTGGGTTCCAGGGAGCCACCCATGCTGTGGGTCCACAGGGAGTTGTAAATGCAACTGTTTCCACTTCTAAAGAACCCCAGTCAGACTGGGGCATGCAGTGTGGGCCGAAGCCCACCTGCATTAAACATGACAATACAACCTCAGCTGTGATGGGCAATGCAATGGAATATTTTTATGTACCGCCGGTGGGTTCCAGGGAGCCACCCATGCTGTGGGTGCACACGGAATTCCCATTGCGGAGTTGTACCTGCCTGTGACTATATATAAAAAAACGCGGTCTGACTGGGGCATGCAGACACCTTGACAGAATGAATAGTGTGTGGCACATAGGTTCCCCATTGCTATGCCCATGTGTGCAGCTCCAGATGGAGGTGGCACAGGATTGGATTTCTCATTGCTTCTGTACAGCATTGTGGGCTATCGCCCCGCCCCGTTTAATGAGGGTCGCTGCCTAGCCGTGCCAACCCTCTGCAGTGTGTGCCTGCTTTTCCTGTGGCAGACGCACTTATAAATAGACATGAGGGTGGCGTGGCATGAGAGCAGCTGAAGGCTGGGCAGGGACAGTTTGGTGTGCGCTGTGGACACTGGGTCGTGGGGGGGATTTGGCAGCATGTAACCCAGGAGAAGTGGCAGCGGAGTGTCATGCAGGCAGTGATTGTGCTTTGTTGGAGGTAGTGTGGTGCTTAGCTAAGGTATGCATTGCTAATGAGGGCTTTTCAGATGTAAAAGTTGTTGGGGGGGGCACTCTTGCTGCTATTGTGGCTTAATAGTGGGACCTGGGAACTTGAGATGCAGCCCAACATGTAGCCCCTCACCTGCCCTATCCGTTTCTGTGTCGTTCCCATCACTTTCTTGAATTGCCCCGATTTTCACAAATGAAAACCTTAGCGAGCATCGGCGATATACAAAACTGCTCGAGTCGCCCATTGACTTCAATGGGGTTCGTTACTCGAAACGAACCCTCGAGCATCGCGAAAAATTCGTCTCGAGTAACGAGCACCCGAGCATTTTGGTGCTCGCTCATCTCTAATCATCATCATGCAACGTTTGATGCTTTTTTCAGATTTTAAACTGGAGTGGAAAAAAAGAAGCTGTCATAACAGTTATAACAAAGATCCTCCAATAATAAATACCCCCCATTGCATCTCAATTGCATCTTTTTCCTTTTTTTTCTACTGATAACAGTTATTTGGTCTTCACATATTTTGTGAATAGTACATTAATAGTTTACAATTGGACAATAATTATTTTCTCAGGACAAATCTAAAACATTTGTGGGTCTCAAAACACTCAATATACTTCTTTAGGAATTTCTTGAGGAGTGTAGTTCACAAAATGGAGTCCTTTGAAGGCTATTTGTGAGATATTTCTACAGACTACAAAATCAAGGTAAAATATTGAGTTTATTTATCTTTATTTATCTGCTATTTCTTGCTTTGTTATAGAAAAAAATAAACTTGAAAATCTGCAAGATAAATGTAAAATTCAATTTAGAGTTCACAGATTTCCTAAAAAGCTGTTTTGAAAACTTTGAGAAATACCGTTTTTAAAATGAGCTGAAATATGGGTGTTTCTGTAAGAGAACTTTTAAAATCACTAAAGAACTTAATTTATTCTTTAGTAAACAGGCTTTGGATAATTTCTTCAAAAATAGATAAATTGCATCTCTCTGGCGTCCCAGACAAAAACCTTGGTATTGCCATCATAACAACCCGCAGAAAAAATGTATTAGAAAAAAATGTATCATTTCATTTAAGAATGAACCTGCTCCTCCCCATTGATGACACAGGAAAAGACAGGGTGAATGTATTAACTGCCCACAGGATGCTGCTCCCAAAATAGAAATGCCTGTGGTAACAACTGAGTCACCACTGCTTTCCTTTTTGCTCTAGTGGAGGAGAATAGGAAAAGCAAACACAATAAGAACATAAAAACAATATACAGATGTTGCCCTTGGACTTGTTTCAACCTAAAACTCCAGCAGCAGTGCTAAAAACTGATTCAGCACTGTTAATTTTTATGCCTTCTCCAAAGGAGGAGAAGATGAAGAAGATCAATAAACAAAAAGCTAAAATACAAATTCCATGCAGATGTTGTCCATAATCTGACATTTTTCTCTAGAAGAAGAGGAAGAACAACAAGAATAAAGACAAAGAGTATGTAAAACACCCAAACCGATATTGCCCTTGGGCAGTTTTGAACCTACAACTCCAGTACTGTAAAGCAGTATTGTTAACAACTCAGCCACCACACTTTTCTGATTGATGCTAGAGGAGGGGAAAAAAACACAAAGAGAACATAAACATTATATCCAGATATTGCCCTTGGTAATATTTGAACCTACAACTCCAGCACTGCAAACTCAGCAGTGCTAAAAACTGAGCCACCACACTTGTCTGTTTAGCTCCATGCAAGGTAAAAAACAACAGAAATAAACACACGTACAATGGACAACCATTCAGGTATTACCCTTGGTCAGATAGGTATCTACAGTGCCTTAAAGCAGCAATGCAAACAACTGAGCCATTAGACTCATCTGTTATGCTCCAGAGGAAATACAAGTTAAACAGGCAAGTGTGGTGACTCAGTTGTTAACACTGCTGCGTTGCTGAACTGGAGGTGTAGGGTCAAATCTGTCCAAAGACAACATGTGCATGTTTTTTACGTTCTCTTTGTGTTTATGCTTGTAGTTGTGCTCCTCCTCTTCCAGCACAGATGAGATATGTGAGATGGCTCAGTTGTTAGCACTGCTGCTTTTCAGTGCTGGAGTTGTAGCTTTAAAGCTGGCCAAGGGAAACATCTGGTCGAAGATTTTCAAAGTCCATGTGTGGTGACCCAGAGAGTCCACTTGGGACATGACACCCACCCCCCCCACCCCTCCTGCGGAGGAGCTGGGAGGGTAAAACCATCACGGGTCATGGTGGCATTCACCGGTCTTCTTCCCAGAGGGCTACGCGTGACCTCAGCCCAAGTGCCACTAGGCCGCTTCCAGACACCCCTAGGATAGGGATGGCCAATAAACATTTAATGAGATTTTTAGGTTGCCACAGGTGATGCCACCATTCCTTTACCACCGGTATAAGATGTCAGCAGTAATAAGCAGAGTCCACACACTGTTAACTTTTTCATACCTCAGTCCCTGGGAATGGTCAAGGCCTGAGAAAACTTTAATAACTAGAACACTTCACAAAGGTACAATGATACACCAATGCAGGCAACACAGAGAAAGATGGTCTGGGAGGAACTCAGGCTGATGCTAGCCCTACAATCTTTAGGACTTCTACGGAACCACTCCAGGAATGGGTATACTCAGAATGACTATGGCCGGACAGTCCTAGTTATCTACTGCATAACCAAAGTGATTGAGCAGCACAGCCTGTTTCTTCCAAAAACAAAGTTCTTTATTGTTCCATATACTTAGATAGGCAGCAACGTTTCAACTCCTACTGGAGTCTTTTTCAAGCAAACCTACAAGTAAATTCACTGAAGCCTCGGTCAGACGACTTTTTTTTGCCGCGATTTGCGGATCGCATGACGGATGCGCATCCGCAAATCGCGTGACCGGGGCCGAAAAATTGCCGGAAAAAATCTGCCCCTAGCTGCGTTTATCGTCGCAGCAAAATGACACGAGGAATCGCAGATCGCGCCTATCTGCGATCTGCGATTCCTTGTGTTCTATTATATGCGCTCAATAGGGCGGGCGGCAGCAGCGCCGACCCCATTGAAAACATATACTACAAAGATCATTCTCCTCTGCCACAGCTGTGGCAGAGAAGAACGATGTTCGCCCATTGAATTCAATGGAGCCGGCAATACAACCGGCTCCATTGAAAGCAATGGGCTGCCGGCGAGCGCGGGATCAATTTTCGGGAAGGGCTTAAAAATATAAGCCCTTCCCTGAAAATCCTCCTGAAATGTGTAAAAATAAAAAAAATATATATAGTCACCTTGTCCCTGCAGCCAGAGTTCAGTCGCGGCCAGCCGGCCTGCTGAATGGGCTGCCTCTGATTGGTCACAGCCCTCACCAATCAGAGGCAGCTCTCACTCACCCATTCATGAATTCATGAATGGGTGAGTGAGTGCTGCCTCTGATTGGCTCAGCGCAGGGACCAATCAGGGGCAGCTCTCAGCTGTCATTCAATCATGAGCTCATGGGTGAGTGAGAGCTGCCTCTGATTGGTGAGGGCTGTGACCAATCAGAGGCAGCCCATTCAGCAGGCGGGGATTTTAAATCCCCGCCTGCTGAATACTACACAGAGCAGTTCAGGAGAACTGCCGGCCGGCCGCGGCTGAACTCCGGCTGCAGGGACAAGGTGATTATATATATTTTTTTTATTTTTACACATTTCAGGATGATTTTCAGGGAAGGCCTTATATTTTTAAGCCCTTCCCGAAAATTCATCCCGCGCTCGCCGTCAGCCCATTGCTTTCAATGGAGCCGGCTGTATTGCCGGCTCCATTGAATTTAATGGGCGAACATCGTTCTTCTCTGCCACAGCTGTTCCAGAATGATCATGCGATCCGCAAATCACGGCAAAAAACGCCCGTGTGACCGAGGCCTAAGAGTGTGAATATAAAATATAAAATATTTATATATGGAACTTACGCGGCTCACCACAATCTGTGGGATAAAAGCAAGGCAGTATGTGTCTCACATAGAAAATTAAATATGTAAAAAAAGTATTGTAATATTGATTAGATATACAGAATGCAAATTAATGGAGAATGTAATCTCACATATATTAGTCAGTACAAAAATAAATAGATGGCATGCAGCAATGCTGGAAATATATCAGCTAACGGTACCGCATGCGGTTTTTCTGCATGCTAAAGAAAAGAAAAAATATGTCTAGAATAATATCAATGTAACAAAATATTGTGACATTGAACGATGTTGAATATGTGCTAGTTAGCGCTATCGCATACGGTTTTGCTGCATGCAAAGGTAAAAAGATAATGAGTTCAAAATATGGTTAAGACAAAAAGAAAATCTGCAAATGAAAAATAATAATGAAATAACAGCATTTATTGAGCCTTTTGTTCCTATTATATGCAGGGAATGAATGGATAAAATTGAGTAATAGGTAAGAGATAACCACATGCTGTTTTCCTGCATGCGGCTTTACTGCATGTTAGAGATAAGAAAACGTTTTAGAATATTGTCAATATAACAGAAAATTGTGACGTGTTACAATTAGTGATGAGCGAGTATACTCGCTAAGGCCAATTACTCGAGCGAGCATTGCCCTTAGCGAGTACCTGCCCGCTCAAGACAAAAGGTTCGGGTGCCGGCGGCGGGCAGGGAGCTGCGGGGGAGAGCGGGGAGGAACGGAGGGGAGATCTCTCTCTCCCTCTCTTCCCCCCGCTCCACCCTGCTGACTGCCGCTACTCACCGCTCCCCCGCGCCGGCACCCGAACCTTTTGTCTCGAGCGGGCAGGTACTCGCTAAGGGCAATGCTCGCTCGAGCAATTGCCCTTAGCGAGTATACTCGCTCATCTCTAGTTACAATGTTAAATATGTGCTAGTTAGCGCTATTGCATGTGGTTTTGCTGCATACAAAGGAAAAAGAAAAAATAGGTTCAGAATACTGTTAATTTAACAAAAAATTGTGTGGCAAATGAAAAATAATAATGAAGCAATAGCATTTAAGGAGCCTTGTGTTTCTTTTGCATGCAGGAAACGGATTGATATATAAGAGCAACTAACTGTGGATAATTGATTGCAAAAAACAGACATGTATAGTATAACAGTTTATTATTCTTTTGTCTATAAAAAGTAACACCTATTATATTATATTATGCCATCATTTAAAGGTCCATGTTATATGTGAAATGGTAAGGTGGATGTTCTGAGGGAAGGGAACAGACACTTAACAATTACAAAGAAGGAGTTAAAGGGTCAGGTGCATTGCAATCAGAGTTAAAGGAGTTGTCCGGCCACACAGGGTAAAAATTTTTATAATGCTGCTGCTTCCCTTTCAGTAAGGATAGTAACAGACAGCATACAGGGGCTCAAACCGGCCAGCAGATCAGCTGCAATGTCAGTTTATTACCTTAGACTGATCTTCTCTGCAGTTTTCAAAGATGGCGCCTCTGTGCTGCCTTCTCACATGCCCTGCGCCCCCCCTCTCTTCTGTGTGCGCGCTCCCGATGGTAGTAAGACATGAAAAGGCAGGATTTCCCTCAGCTCACGTCCTAGCCCCGCCCACGACACGCCCACCTCTATTGAACTGCTCTACAGTCTCTCCCCGCCCAGGCCCCGCCCCCTGCTAAAGTAAAGTAAAACATTTCCCCACACACACATGCCCTCATAGTGCCCCTCTCACAATGACCCCCCCCCCACACTTCTGTCAGCCGGGTCAATGCACATACACATCACTGCACCCCCCCCCCTTCCCCTGCACACATCCATCCATCCATCCATCCATCGATCTCTCCCACTCCACACCCCCCCCCTTCCCCCGGGACTTCTGACAGCCGGTCCGTGCACACCACACACACATCACTGCCCCCCCCCCCCCCCGTGCACACATCCATCCATCCATCTCTCCAACATTTCTCCCCTTCTCCCCTACTCCCCTTCTCCCCTTTCACATACTTTTAAAGTCCCGACGGTGTCTTCTTGGCTCTTGTCCAAGCAGCAGCGGCAGGCAGTCACTCACTCCGCTCTGGTATATGAAACCAGGAAGTGAGTGTACTGCGCATGCGCCGACCGGCTCGCGTCCCCTGCGATGATGAGGTAAAGAGCGCGGTCCCGGCAGAAGAAAGAAGGACTGCGCATGCGCGGAAGGGAAGAGGAGCGTTCCAGCGCCGACGAGAGCTGCTGCCGGCCCGACAAGAAATGCAGAAGATTTCTTGTCGTAACCTGGGACGACCGAGGGTCAACACAGGGTCAAAACTTCTGTTTGCTTCATTTTCCATGCACAATGTATATTACAAAGTGCATGGAAATGGGCAAACAGAAGTAATGAGCTATGACGTTTCTGGCCGGACAACCCCTTTAATTGTTTTTAGAGTTTAAAAGAATGGGCAGCAATATGTTGTATTAAGGTGAACAAGGCTGTAAAGCTGAAGCGCGTACTTCTTTCGCGTGCCTAACCATGTGAAGCATGAATTTAAAATAAAGCAAAGAATATACCACAAGTGTCCACACTTCCCTGTATCTACTATGACTTATGAAAAAGACTATCTGATCGAATGGTATGTGGAAAGTGAGTATAACATCTTTGCATTTGAAAACAGACAGATCAGCAGGCAACAACAAAGGTGAGATACTTTTTGCTATATGCTAATACAAAGAAAACCACCAGCCTCACTCATACCGGCACATTGCCCCAGATATGTGTTCAAGCTCTGCTCACTTTTAAAATGCCATACAGTGAGATCTAAACCCATATTTGTGTAGCATGGTGAAGAGATCTTCCTCTTAATTTGTTTTTAATATTTATTTGGACACAACATCCAAATCACTGAAATTCAGAAATATGTCTATCACCCCACCCATCTCATAAGTGACAGTGAATACACATTATAAAATACTCCAGAGGATATCGCCTAAAGCACAAAACTTGAACAAGTAAACCTTGATAAACCTTTCACAAACCCCTTTAATTTCAAGATATTGCAAATTGCAATTGCATATTGGCCATAAAAAATAATTTTATAAATTGTTGACATAGTCCATACAAAGCTACACAAAGATCACCATTGATAGATAATGAAATCATCCCTGTGATGTTCATGGTGGTATTAAACCTTCAATTAGAGATGAGCGAGCACCAAAATGCTCGGGTGCTCGTTACTCGAGACAAACTTTTCGCGATGCTCGAGGGTTCGTTTCGAATAACGAACCCCATTGAAGTCAATGGGCGACCCGAGCATTTTTGTATATCGCCGATGCTCGCTAAGGTTTTCATTTGTGAAAATCTGGGCAATTCAAGAAAGTGATGGGAACGACACAGCAACGGATAGGGCAGGCGAGGGGCTACATGTTGGGCTGCATCCCAAGTTCACAGGTCCCACTATTAAGCCACAATAGCGGCACGAGTGCCCCCCCCCCCCCCCAACAACTTTTACTTCTGAAAAGCCCTCATTAGCAATGCATACCTTAGCTAAGCACCACACTACCTCCAACAAAGCACAATCACTGCCTGCATGACACTCCGCTGCCACTTCTCCTGGGTTACATGCTGCCCCAACCCCCCCCCCCCACGACCCAGTGTCCACAGCGCACACCAAACTGTCCCTGCCCAGCCTTCAGCTGCCCTCATGCCACGCCAGACTCATGTCTATTTATAAGTGCGTCTGCCATGAGGAGGAACCGCAGGCACACACTGCAGAGGGTTGGCACGGCTAGGCAGCGACCCTCTTTAAAAGGGGCGGGGCGATAGCCCACAATGCTGTACAGAAGCAATGAGAAATATAATCCTGTGCCACTGCCATGAGGAGCTGCACACGTGGGCATAGCAATGGGGAACCTATGTGCCACACACTATTCATTCTGTCAAGGTGTCTGCATGCCCCAGTCAGACCGCGTTTTTTTATAAATAGTTACAGCCACGTACAATCCGCAATGGGAATTCCGTGTGCACCCACAGCATGGGTGGCTTCCTGGAACCCACCGGCTGTACATAAATATATCCCATTGCATTGCCCATCACAGCTGAGGTAATAATGTGATGTTTAATGCAGGTGGGCTTCGGCCCACACTGCATGCCCCAGTCACACCGGGGTTCTTTAGAAGTGGACACATGCAGTTACAACTCCCTGTGGACCCACAGCATGGGTAGCACCCTGGAACCCACCGGCGGTACATAAATATATCCCATTGCATTGCCCATCACAGCTGAGGTAAGAATGTCATGTTTAATGCAGGTGGGCTTCGGCCCACACTGCATGCCCCAGTCAGACCGGGGTTCTTTAGAAGTCGACACATGCAGTTAGAACTGCCTGTGGACCCACAGCATGGGTGGCTCCCTGGAACCCACCGGCGGTACATAAATATATCCCATTGCATTGCCCATCACAGCTGAGGTAAGAATGTCATGTTTAATGCAGGTGGGCTTCGGCCCACACTGCATGCCCCAGTCAGACTGGGGTTCTTTAGAAGTGGACACATGCAGTTAGAATTCCCTGTGGACCTACAGCATGGGTGGCTCCCTGGAACCCACCGGCGGTACATAAATATATCCCATTGCAGTGCCCAACACAGCTGATGTTACGTCAGCTGTAATGCAGGTGGGCAAAAAATTAATTGGATTACACTGTAGGCGAGGGCCCCAAAAAATTGGTGTACCAACAGTACTAATGTACCTGAGAAAAATTGCCCATGCCCAACCAAGAGGGCAGGTGAAACCCATTAATCGCTTTGGTTAATGTGGCTTAATTGGTAACTAGGCCTGGAGGTAGCCCAGTAAAAATAAAAATTGGTTGAGGTGAAAGTTTCAACGCTTTAATGAGCATTGAAACGTATAAAAATTGTTTAGAAAAATTATATGACTGAGCCTTGTGGGCCTAAGAAAAATTGCCCGTTCGGCGTGATTATGTGAGGTTTCAGGAGGAGGAGCAGGAGGAGGAGGAATATTATACACAGATTGATGAATCAAAAAGGTCCCCGTTTTTGATGGGGATAGAGAACGATGCTTCCATCCGCGGGTGCAGCCTACGCATTGCTTAGTTTTCGCTGCTGTCCGCTGGTGGAGAAGAGAAGTCTGGGGAAATCTAGGCTTTGTTCATCTTGATGAGTGTTAGCCTGTCGGCACTGTCGGTTGGCAGGCGGGTACGCTTATCTGTGATGATTCCCCCAGCCGCACTAAACACCCTCTCTGACAAGACGCTAGCCGCAGGACAAGCAAGCACCTCCAGGGCATACAGCGCGAGTTCAGGCCACGTATCCAGCTTCGACACCCAGTAGTTGTAGGGGGCAGAGGCGTCACGGAGGACGGTCGTGCGATCGGCTACGTACTCCCTGACCATCCTTTTACAGTGCTCCCGCCGACTCAGCCGTGACTGGGGAGCGGTGACACAGTCTTGCTGGGGAGCCATAAAGCTGTCAAGGGCCTTAAAGAGTGTTCCCCTGCCTGCGCTGTACATGCTGCCTGATCTCCGCGCCTCCCCTGCTACCTGGCCCTCGGAACTGTGCCGGCCACTAGCGCTGTCGTATGGGAATTTCACCATCAGTTTGTCCGCCAGGGTCCTGTGGTATAGCAACACTCTCGAACCCCTTTGCTCTCCGGGTATGAGAGTGGAAAGGTTCTCCTTATACCGTGGGTCAAGCAGTGTGTACACCCAGTAATCCGTAGTGGCCAGAATGCGTGTAACGCGAGGGTCACGAGAAAGGCATCCTAACATGAAGTCAGCCATGTGTGCCAGGGTACCTGTACGCAACACATGGCTGTCCTCACTAAGAAGATCACTTTCAGGATTCTCCTCCTCCTCCTCCTCCTCCTCCTCAGGCCATACACGCTGAAAGGATGACAGGCAAACAGCATGTGTACCCTCAGCAGTGGGCCAAGCTGTCTCTTCCCCCTCCTCCTCATCTTCCTCCTCCTCCTCACCGCGCTGAGATATAGACAGGAGGGTGCTCTGACTATCCAGCGACATACTGTCTTCCCCCGGCTCTGTTTCCGAGCGCAAAGCGTCTGCCTTTATGCTTTGCAGGGAACTTCTCAAGAGGCATAGCAGAGGAATGGTGATGCTAATGATTGCAGCATCACCGCTCACCACCTGGGTAGACTCCTCAAACTTTCCAAGGACCTGGCAGATGTCTTCCAACCAGGCCCACTCTTCTGAAAAGAATTGAGGAGGCTGACTCCCACTGCGCCGCCCATGTTGGAGTTGGTATTCCACTATAGCTCTACGCTGCTCATAGAGCCTGGCCAACATGTGGAGCGTAGAGTTCCACCGTGTGGGCACGTCGCACAGCAGTCGGTGCACTGGCAGATTAAACCGATGTTGCAGTGTGCGCAGGGTGGCAGCGTCCGTGTGGGACTTGCGGAAATGTGCGCAGAGCCGGCGCACCTTTCCGAGCAGGTCTGACAAGCGTGGGTAGCTTTTCAGAAAGCGCTGAACCACCAAATTAAAGACGTGGGTCAGGCATGGCACGTGCGTGAGGCTGCCGAGCTTCAGAGCCGCCACCAGGTTACGGCCGTTGTCACACACGACCATGCCCGTTTGGAGGCTCAGTGGCGCAAGCCAGCGGTCGGTCTGCTCTGTCAGACCCTGCAGCAGTTCGTGGGCCATGTGCCTCTTATCTCCTAAGCTGAGTAGTTTCAGCACGGCCTGTTGACGCTTGCCCACCGCTGTGCTGCCACGCCGCACGACACCGACTGCTGGCGACGTGCTGCTGACACATCTTGATTGCGAGACAGAGGTTGCGTTGGAGGAGGAGGAGGAGGGTGGTTTAGTGGAGGAAGCATACACCGCCGCAGATACCAGCACCGAGCTGAGGCACGCAATTCTGGGGTTGGGTAGGACATGAGCGGTCCCAGGCTCTGACTCTGTCCCAGCCTCCACTATTCACCCAATGTGCCGTCAGGGAGATATAGTAGCCCTGCCCGCCTGTGCTTGCCACGTTTCCGTTGTTAAGTGGACCTTGGCAGTAACCGCGTTGGTGAGGGCGCGTACAATGTTGCAGGAGACGTGGTCGTGCAGGGCTGGGACGGCACATCGGGAAAAATAGTGGCGACTGGGAACTGAGTAGCGCGGGGCGCCGCCTTTATCATACTTTTGAAGGACTCCGTTTCCACAACCCTATACGGCAGCATCTCCAGGCTGATAAATTTGGCTACGTGCACGTTTAACGCTTGAGCGTGCGGGTGCGTGGCGGCGTACTTGCGCTTGCGCTCAAACACTTGCGCTAGCGACGGCTGGACGCTGCGCTGACAGACGTTGCTGGATGGGGCCGAGGACAGCGGAGGTGAGGGTGTGGGTGCAGGCCAGGAGACGGTAGTGCCTGTGTCCTCAGAGCGGGGTTGGATCTCAGTGGCAGGTTGGGGCACAGGGGGAGAGGCAGCGGTGCAAACCGGAGGCGGTGAATGGCCTTCGTCACACCTTGTGGGGTGCTTGGCCATCATATGTCTGCGCATGCTGGTGGTGGTGAGGCTGCTGGTGGTGGCTCCCCGGCTGATCTTGGCGCGACAATTTTGCACACCACTGTTCGTCGGTCGTCTGCACTGTCAGTGAAAAACTGCCAGACCTTTGAGCACCTTGGCCTCTGCAGGGTGGTATGGCGCGAGGGGGCGCTTTGGGAAACAGTTGGTGGATTATTCAGTCTGGCCCTCTACCCCTGGACACCACACTGCCTCTTGCAACCTGCCCTGCTGATGCCCTTGCCTCCCTTTCTGAAGACCTGTCCTCAGTAGGCGTAGCAAACCAGGTGGGGTCAGTCACCTCATTGTCCTGCTGCTCTTCCTCTGAATCCTCTGTGCGCTCCTCCCTCGGACTTACTGGCCTTACTACTACCTCACTGATAGACAACTGTGTCTCATCGTCATCGGCCTCCTCACCCACTGAAAGGTCTTGAGACAGTTGCCGGAAGTCCCCAGCCTCATCCCCCGGACCCCGGGAACTTTCCAATGGTTGGGCATCAGTCACGATAAACTCCTCTGGTGGGAGAGGAACCATTGCTGCCCAATCTGAGCAGGGGCCCAAGAACAGTTCCTGGGAGTCTGCCCGCTCCTCAGAATGTCTCATTGTAATGGAGTGAGGAGGCTGGGAGGAAGGAGGAGCAGCAGCCAGAGGATTCTGAGTTGCAGCAGTGGACGGCGCAGAACTGTGGGTGGACGATAGATTGCTGGAAGCACTTTCTACCATCCACGACAGGACCTGCTCACACTGCTCATTTTCTAATAAAGGTCTACCGCGTGGACCCATTAATTGTGCAATGAATGTGGGGACGCCAGAAACGTGCCTCTCTCCTAATCCCGCAGCAGTCGGCTGCGATACACCTGGATCAGGAACTCTGCCTGTGCCCACACCCTGACTTGGTCCTCCGCGTCCTCGGCCGCGTCCACGTCCTCTAGGCCTACCCCTACCCCTCAGCATGCTGTATTACCAGTAATGCAGAAACAGAATGCTGTAATTAAATGTGCCGCTTATTGGCCTGTGGTTGGAGGCTGACTTTGCTTACGGAACGCCAGGAAATAATTTGGCGCAAGCCTGCTGTAACACTTAGCTGGCTGCGTATGATTTTGCAGAACTACTACACCCAGCACAGACAGACCCAGAACACTGAGCACAGTGACAGGCAGGCCAAATAGATTTTTTGCCCAATATTTTTTAGAAAAGGCACACTGCCTATATTCAATGAATATGTCTTCTGTCCCTGCCTCCACACTTCTGTCCCTGGACTATGTCACAGAACTGCAGAGTGTTGCACTGTCGACTGCAACACAGCGGTGATTTCAGAGCCCAGACAGAGTCAGGAAATAATTTGGCGCAAGCCTGCTGTAACACTTAGCTGGCTGCGTATGATTTTGTAGAACTACTACACCCAGCACACACAGACCCAGAACATTGAGCACAGTGACAGGCAGGCCAAATAGATTTTTTGCCCAATATTTTTTAGAAAAGGCACACTGCCTATATTCAATGAATATGTCTTCTGTCCCTGCCTCCACACTTCTGTCCCTGGACTATGTCACAGAACTGCAGAGTGTTGCACGGTCAACTGCAACACAGCGGTGATTTCAGAGCTCAGGCAGAGCCAGGAAATAATTTGGCGCAAGCCTGCTGTAACACTTAGCTGGCTGCGTATGATTTTGTAGAACTACTACACCCAGCACACACAGACCCAGAACACTGAGCACAGTGACAGGCAGGCCAAATAGATTTTTTGCCCAATATTTTTTAGAAAAGGCCCACTGCCTAAAATACTCCTAACGCTCTCCCTGCCTAAGCACTTCTGTCCCTGGAGTATTACTGCAGGGCGCAATGCTCTGCACGGCCGATATACCAAAAAAAAAAAAAAAAGTGCAACACTGCAAAAAGCAGCCTCCACAGTACTGCACACGGTTAGATGTGGCCCTAAGAAGGACCGTTGGGGTTCTTGAAGCCTACAATAACTCTTAACACTCTCCCTATAGCAGCTCCAACACGATAGCACTTTCCCTCAGCTATCCTTATAAATTAAGATGTCAAAAAAATTGCATTTCTTTAGCTGAACGTGATAAAGTAAATTTCAAGGTCAGCAAGCTATTATTGATTTCTTTATGAAACGCGTAGTCCTAGTTATCTGTCCAGCACCACTCCTGGAAAAAGGGAAGGGGTACACTCTCCACAGATATTCTCTGGACACAGTACCTCTGCACGGTGGTCTGGACTTGCCTTTTTACTCACTCTCTCACACTCTTTCCTCATTTGCTACTGGCTCTTCACGTTGATGTCCTGAAGATACATTTCTTCCTCTTCCATTCTGTTCACCACATGAGGGTTGAAGGTACCCACCATATGAGGGTACCCCCATGCAGCTGGCACTCTCTGAAGAACTACTTATCACACCCAATCACTTATATTTATAGACACCAAATAAACCACATGACATGAGATGGATACATTGACAGACATTAACTCTTCATCCACTGCAGCTGTGCAATACACATAACAAATGACAGGACAATTTTTTCACAGTGCATCTACACAAGACATTACATGCATGACATTTATGGAGGGGCCAATAATATATGTTCTGGGCCACTACACATGCACATGCAGATATTTCTCTTGGTCAGATTTGATTCTAGAACCCCAGCACTAAAAGATACTACTGCTAAGCCCGTAGCCGCAATCATAGAACAAAGATATAGTCACTCTCTTTCACTTGTAAAACAATTTTCTGCCAATTTGCAAAAATTGCCACAATTTTTATCACCTGGCTGATCACAACGAACCATACTACTTATGAACATCTCAGACTGCATGAAAGACACAGACAGACAGCTTCTTTATATAAAATACTACAACAAAGTGGATCAAGGCCCAACTGAAAAAAAATAGAGTTGAGAAGGGTTAGCAGGAGTTTGTCAGTGGAAACTACAAAACTTTTTGCCTTCATAACTAAAAATTCCAGAGGTGCAATTATCCACATGCTTCCCAAAATACATAACCGTGGCAATCCATGGAAGTCAATCATTTACAGTGTTGGAACCCTCACCAAAAAAAAAATCTCAGGATGAGTAAAAAATACAACAAAGTATCTGCAGGACATTACACACCTACTAAGTAAACTATCAGTCATAGTTTGCCTCCACAGCCGTGCCATCCCAACCACCAAAGATGTACAATCTGTATATTCTAACATCCCACACAAGGATGGACAAATTGCCTACCAGGTATACTTTAAGGCTAATGGCATTGCTTCTGAGTCTGTGAAGAATTTACCTTAATGGACAACTATATCTCTTGTTGAAGAGTCATAGAATCATAGACTAGTAGAGTTGGAAGGGACCTCCAGGGTCATCGGGTCCAACCCCCCGCTCAGTGCGGGATTCACTAAGTCATCCCAGACAGATATTTGTTCAGCCTTTGTTTGAACACTTCCACTGAAGGAGAACTCACCCCCTCACATGGTAACCTGTTTCACTCATTGATCCCCCTAACTGTTAGAATGTTTTTTCTAATATCTAATTTGTGTCTCCTCCTTTTCAGTTTCATACCATTGCTTCTAGTTTTAGTCTTTCCTTATGCAAATGAGAATAGGGTTGATCCCTCTGCACTGTGACAACCCTTCAGATATTTGTAGACAGCTATTAAGTCTCCTCGCAGCTTTCTTTTTTGCAAGCTAAACATTCCCAGTTCCTTTAACTGCTCCTCATAGGACGTGATTTGCAGACTGATCTCTTTTTATTACATTTTTTGGGGAGACAGGGTGATCAAAAGTTCATTTCTGGCGTTCTTTTTTTTGTGGGGCGGGGGGACAACTTTCACCGTGTGGGGTAAATAATGCATTACTTTGATAGATCGGACTTTTACAGACACAGCAATACCAAATATGTATTTTTATTGTATTATTTAGACTCTTTTATTGTAAATATGGCAAAAGTTTTCTCTTTTTACTTTTATTACTTATTTTTTTAACAATTAGTAAAACTTTATTGCTCTTATTTTTTCTTTTTTTTTAGCCCCCTAGGGGACCACGACTAGAGATGCTTTGATTGCTCCTGCAGTATGATGTAATGCCATAGCAGTCTATCAATCTTTCCCCATGGGGATGGCTTGATAGGAATTCTGCCAGGACAGCTCTGGGGCCTTTCAGAAGGCTGCCATGACACCCGCCCAGGAAAAACGCTGGGTCTAATTGGCTGAACGCTCAGCCAGTCACAGGCAGCGCTCAGCCATTCCTTGATTGACAGCTTACTCAATCTGGGGCAGCGCTCAGCTTTTAAATCCCTGCTCAGGGAAAGTGCTTCAGAACAGTGCTGGGGATGCCAGAGAGAAGATGCGCCAGAGCCCGGACAGCGCTGCTAGGTGAGTTATGTTTTTTTTTTCTTTTTTTCTACACTTAGAGATGATTTTCAGGAAAGGACTTATATTTAAAGCCCTTCTGCGAAAATCAATACAGGGGTTGCCTGAATCCATTGCTTTCAATGGGGCCACAGCAGCAACAGAAGCCTCATTAAAAGCAATGGGAGAACATTGTGTTCCTTTGCCACAGCTGTCACAGGGGATTCTTTCCTCCTTGCAAGGAGTGCCATCATCACTGAACACTGTGAGAGTTCTGTCACAGTGTTCAGTGATGCGGGACTCCCCGTGTGGAATATGTACACGCATCATGGACTGGTGTCCAGAACTGTACACAGCTCTCCATTTGGGGTCTGACAAGTGCCTTATATAGTGAGAGAATAATGTTCTCATCCTTCACCCCTATACCTCTTTTTATGCACCCCAAGACTCTATTAGCTTTTGCAGCAGCTGACTGGCATTGATTGCTCCAGTGGAGGGCTCAGTAACACGGGTGAATTCGGGCGCCGATGCACCCGTGTTACTGCAGGATAAGATAGCCGCACTGCAGGTGCAGATGACACTCCGCACCACCGGCAAAAAAGAACACATGACCGGCTTCATCGCCAGTCATGTGTTCTTTATTCCGGCACTGCGGAGAGTCATCCGCACCTGCAATGCAACCATCTTCTTCGTGCAGTAACATGGGCGCATTGGCACCCTTGTGACTGACCCCTAAATCTACAATCCACTAGTACCCCAGGTCTTTTTTCATATCACTTTTCCCCAGCTGCACCCTATTTAGTGTATATTGGTGACATCCATTTTTCCTGCCCATGTGCATGACCTTAGATTTATCCACATTGAACTTCATTTGCCATTTTTCTGCCCAAGCCCCCAGCTTATCTAGGTCCTTTTGTAGCCGCACATTGTCCTCTGTTGTATTAATTGTCTTATATAATTTGTATCATGTGCTGTCTCATTTTATATATCAACCTATTATGCGGCCCGGTGTCAAACGCTTTAGGGAAATCCAGATATACGGGATCAATAGACTCTCCCAGGTCCAGCTTAGAACTTACTTCATCATAGAAGCTGATCAGATTGGTCTGACATGATCGATCCCTCATGAACCCATGCTGGTGAAGAGTTCTTCCGTTGTTCTCCTTAAGGTATTCGAGGATGGCGTCTCTCAGAAAGCCCTCAAATATTTTTCCAGTTATTGAAGTGAGACTTACTGGCCTGTAGTAACCAGGCTCTCTTTTGGACCCCTTTTTGTAAATTGGAATTGCATTGCCAATCCAATGGTACAACCCTGGTCTTGATAATGTCCATAAATATAAGAAATAGTGGTCTAGCTATCACATCACTTAGTTCCCTTAGAACCCTTGGTTGTATTCCATTTCTGCACTTCTTTCTGTGTTAGGTATGCAATATATAGCGGGGGGGGGGGGGGGGTCATTTTACTCCTCTGCATCTCGTGTGACATTTCCTTTTCGTTCGTGAATACACTTGAAAAGAAACCATTTAATAGATTTGCCCTCCCCCCATCGTCTTCTATGATCTCTTGCATCATTCATTAAAAGGCCAGTGCTCTCAGTGCAAATCCATTTGCTGTTAATATAGTTGAAGAATAGTTTAGGGTTATTTTTGCTTTCTTTGGCTATCAATCTTTCTGCCTCCTGCTTAGCAATTTTAATCTTTTCTTTACATACTTAGTTTTTTCCCTGTATGATTTTAGCGCTTTTTCGCTGCCTTCTTGTTTTAATAGTTTAAACACTTTCGCTTTTTAGTTTATTGCCCCCCTTACAGTCTTTTCGAGCCACATTGGTTTTTCTTCTACTTGTGTTTATTTTTTTAACCCCTTCCCGCTCCTGGACGTACCTGGTACGTCATGGCAGCCTGGTACTTCCCGCAACATGACGTACCTGGTACGTCCTGGAGATAGCACGGGATCACATGTGATCCCGCGCTATCCCGCAGCGGGAGCCGGCTGTCAGTCACAGCCGGCGTCCCGCTCCAACAGCGGGGGGGCATCGGAGATGCGCCCGCCGCTGTTAACCCCTTCCCTGCCGCGATCTAAGTAGATCGCGGCAGGGAAAGAGTCCACAGAGGGATCGCGATCCCTGTGTGTCTCCGGCCGGAACTCGCGATGTTATCGCGAGAGCCCGGCCTGTCACCATGGCAACAGGACGCCAGACACTGGCGTCCTGTATTGCCTGTGCCTATTATCGCTGTACAAGCGATAAGGCATGGGAGAGCAGTAGCTCTGCCATGCCTTATGACAGCGATCATAGGCACAGTGATGTAAGTCCCTCAGAGGGACTCAAATAGTATTAAAAAAAAGAAAAGAAAAGTGTAAAAAAAATAAAAATGTAAAAAAAAAAATGTAAAAAACCCCTTTTTTATGCTTTTTCTAATATTAGCATAAAAAAAGGGAAAAAAAACTAAAACCCCACATATTGGGTATTGACGCGTCCGTAACGACGTGTACAAAAAGTTGAACACGCTTTTTATTTTGTACGACAAAAAGCGTTAAAAAAACCACTAAAAAACAGAGGCAAAATGCTAATATTTAGCATTTTGCCTCACAAAAAATGCAATAAAAGTGATCAAAAAAGCCGTACATTTCCCAATATGGTACCAATAAAAACTACAGCTCGTCTCGCAAAAAATAAGCCCTCATAGAGCTCCGTACATAGAAAAATAAAAAAGTTACAGGACTTTGAATGCAGCTATAGAGAAAAAAAAAAGATTTCCAAAAAAAGGGGGTTTTATTGCAAAAAAGTGTAAAAACCTAAAAAAAATATAACAATTTTGGTATCGTTGTTACCGTACCAACCCGCAGAAAAATTTTAGTGTGTCATTTATGCTGCATGATTAACGCTGTAAAAAAAAAAAAAAATCTATGGCAGAATTGATGCGTTTTCTCTCCCTGTTATCATTAAAAAAATTTACGATATTGTCTATATACCCAAAAGTGGCACCGATAAAAACTACAGATCGCCACGCAAAAAACAAGCCCTTACACGGCCGCGTCCACGGAAAAATAAAAAAGTTATGGCTTTTGAAAAATGGAGATGGAAAAATACCAAAAAATCGCTTGGTCCTCAACGCCAAAATAGGCCATGTCATTAAGGGGTTAAAGGGTATGCATTGCTCACATGACGTGATTAGGATGTTTTTAAACTTTTACCATTTGTTATCTGTACTGATATTTTTGAGGATGTTGTCTCAATTAAAGGAGATGTCCCGCGACAGCAAGTGGGGTTAAGCACTTCCGTATGGCCATATTAATGCACTTTGTAATATACATTGTGCATTAAATATGAGCCATACAGAAGTTATTCAATTACTTACCTCCGTTCTCGCGCTGTCTCTGTGTCCCCGTCGCCATGGTGCCGACTAATTTCTGCCACAGCATGCCATTTTAGCCGCGCTTGCGCAGTCTTCTCTCTTCCCTCTGTGTACGAGCTTCTCCAGCGTGCCCGCGCGATACAGCTCGTCTGCGCATGCGCAGACGAGCTATCACTGCACGGGAGCGCGCAGGGGCGGCTATTCAGCTCCCGGCGTCCCTTTAAACAGGGGTGATTCACCCCTAATCAGCAACAGCCAGCCGGGACAACCGACCAGGAGCAGCCAGCCGGGACAACCGACCAGGAGCAGCCAGCCGGGACGATCAGCAGCCGCCAGCCGGGACGATCAGCAGCCGCCAGCCGGGACGAACTCAATATAGCCGCCTGGGTAAGTGAGGTGTCTGCCGTGCTGTGTGCGCTGGAGGGGGGGGGGGTGAGTTGTCTGCGGTGCTGTGGGCGCTGGGGGTGAGTTGTCTGCGGTGCTGTGGGCGCTGGGGGTGAGTTGTCTGCGGTGCTGTGGGCGCTGGGGGTGAGTTGTCTGCGGTGCTGTGGGCGCTGGGGGTGAGTTGTCTGCGGTGCTGTGGGCGCTGGGGGTGAGTTGTCTGCGGTGCTGTGGGCGCTGGGGGTGAGTTGTCTGCCGTGCTGTGGGCGCTGGGGGTGAGTTGTCTGCGGTGCTGTGGGCACTGGGGGTGAGTTGTCTGCGGTGCTGTGGGCGCTGGGGGTGAGTTGTCTGCGGTGCTGTGGGCGCTGGGGGTGAGTTGTCTGCGGTGCTGTGGGCGCTGGGGGTGAGTTGTCTGCGGTGCTGTGGGCGCTGGGGGTGAGTTGTCTGCGGTGCTGTGGGCGCTGGGGGTGAGTTGTCTGCCGTGCTGTGGGCGCTGGGGGTGAGTTGTCTGCCGTGCTGTGGGCGCTGGGGGTGAGTTGTCTGCCGTGCTGTGGGCACTGGGGGGGGGGGTGTACTTACCGGAGCTTCTGTGTAGTGAAGAGATGGGAGAAACAGCTGTTTGCTGTTTTCTCCGGTAGACAGCACCTCCCCGCTGTGACGCTTTCTGCCGACCAGCCAATCAGGCGGCTGGATCGGCGTTCCATTCATTTACAAGAACACGCCTCCACCGATGACGTCAGTCACCTGCTCACGTGACCGGCGTCTCGGGAGCGCGCATGAGGCATCCAGGAAGAGCGAGCGGTGCACCGTGGAACGCACCCAGGGACCCAGCAGGCGCCATCTTAGAGGGAGAAGTTTTAAAAGTCATTTTTTCTGCGGACGTGTAAGTACAATGCGGTTTATAACCGCTCACAAGGGCTGCTTAATGTCGGGGGGTGACAGGGGGAATGGGCTAATATGAAATTTTGGCTTTCTGCCTCGGGACATCTCCTTTAATGTTACCAATAGTAGTTCTGAGCTTCTCAAATCTTGCTTTACTAAAGTTTAGTTTTTTTTTTGTTCCCTGGTAAGGTTTCTTATTAAATGACAACTGGAAATTAATCATAGTGTGGTCACTATTTTCCAAGTGCCCCTCAACCTGCACCCCCATTATTCGGTCCGGTTTGTTAGTTAGTACTAAGTCCAGAGTGGCCATCCCTCTCTACTTGGCTCCTGTACAAGTTGGGTAAGGTAGTTATTAGAGATGAGCGAGCATACTCGTCCGAGCTTGATGCTCGTTCGAGTATTAGGGTGCTCGAGATGCTCATTACTCGAGACGAGCACCATGCGGTACTCGTCTCGATTAAAGGAGCACTGACCATTGAATTCAATGGAGCCGGCAATACAACCGGCTCCATTGAAAGCAATGGGCTGCCGGCGAGCGCGGGACGAATTTTCAGGAAGGGCTTAAAAATATAAGCCCTTCCCTGAAATTCATCCAGAAATGTGTAAAAAGTAAAAAAAAATATATACTCACCTTGTCCCGGCAGACTGCTGTGAGTAGTATTCAGCAGCCGGGGATTTAAAATCCCCGTCTGCTGAATGAGCTGCCTCTGATTGGTCACAGCCTTACCAATCAGAGGCAGCTCTCACTCACCCATTCATGAATTCATGAATGGGTGAGTGAGTGCTGCCTCTGATTGGCTCAGCGGAGGGACCAATCAGGGGCAGCTCTCAGCTGTCATTCAGCTGTCATTCAGCTGAGAGCTGCCCCTGATTGGTCCCTGCGCTGAGCCAATCAGAGGCAGCACTCCCTCACCCATTCATGAATTCATGAATGGGTGAGTGAGAGCTGCCTCTGATTGGTGAGGCTGTGACCAATCAGAGGCAGCTCATTTAGCAGGCGGGGATTTTAAATCCCCACCTGCTGAATACTACAGAAAGCAGTTCAGGAGAACTGCCGGCCAGATGCGGCTGAACTCCGGCTGCAGCGGAAAGGTGAGTATGCATTTTTTTTTAATTTTTACACATTCCCAAAAGTTCATCCTGCGCTCGCCGGCAGCCCATTGCTTTCAATGGAGCCGGCTGTATTGCCGGCTCCATTGAATTCAATGGGCTAACATCGTTCTTCTCTGCCACAGCTGTTACAGCTGTGGCAGAGGAGAACAACCTTTATGCTGATAGTGCGGGGGGGGGTCTCACTCTTGCCACTATTGTGGCTTAATAGTGAGACCTCGGAGTCCGAAATGCAGCCCTGCATGTTGCTCCTCGCCTGCCCTATCCATTTCTGTGTTTTTTACATAACTTTGGTGACTTCACAAATGAAAACCTTAGCGGAGCACCAGTCATATACAAAAATGCTTGAGTTGCCCATTGACTTCAATGGGGTTTTTTACTCGAAACGAACTCTCGAGCATCACTGAAAGTTTGACTCGAGTAACGAGCACTCGAGCATTTTGGTGCTCGCTCATCTCTAGTAGTTATCTTTCATTTTTCTCAAAAACTTATCACCCTTGTGAGATTTGCTGGTTTCATTTTCCCATTTTATATCTGGACACACTTCTCTCCTTCCTATTGACTTTCACTGGGAAACTGGGGAGGACCAAGTTGACAGTTCACCATGTAAACACTCGGGAACACCCCCTGTTAGGCAGCCCACCTACCGAGTTGCTCTTGAGTTGCAGGCAGATTTGAAGTAAGAGATTAACGAGAGGCTTTGTCTAGGCATTATCCAGAAGTCCCAGAGTGCATGGGTCTCCCCTGTAGTTCTGGTGCCAACAAAGAACCGGATGACCTAGCTCTGCATGGACTACAGGAGGTTGAATGCCATCACAGTATCTTATGCCTATCAAATGTTATGCATCAATGAGTTATTGGACCAGCTGCCCAGTGCTCAGTACATAACTATCATTGGCATATACACATGACCAAGAAAGCACAGGAGAGGTCTGCTTTCATCACCCCATTCAAATTCTACGAGCCCAGGGTAATGCCCTTCAGCATTAAAAATGCTCTATCCACTTTCCAACACTTGGTGGATCAGTAGCTTGAGGGGCTTGAACAGTTTGTAGTCGCTTACTTGGATGACATTGCTGTCTTCAGCACCTAGGGTATTGAGTAAGAGGAGGAACTGTAAACCCAGAACTTGGGAAAGTGGATGCCATCCTTGTCTGGCCTACCCTCAAAACCAAACAAGCAAGTAATGTTCTTTTTGGGTATTGCTGGGTACTACTGTATATTCATAACTAACTACAATGCCCCGACTAAGCCCTACCCCGACCTGACCAAGAAAAAACAGACTCATGTAGTGAAATTGCACCTGATTGCAAACAGATGGCTCCCGTGCTCCGATTCTGCATGCCCCAGACTTCATCAATTGGTTTGTGGTATAGATTGGTGCCAGTGCATATGGCCTAGATGCTCTTCTTATAGTAACATAATAACATAGTAAAATAGTATTTTAGGCTGAAGGGAGAGAGTGTCCATCTAGTCCAGCCTATAAACGTGGGCAGGGAAGAGCTCCTCTGCCACAGTAGATAAAGAGAGTTTAGCCATTGTGTGGGCCCTGCAGAAGCTGCATTCATAGCTCTATTTATCCCACTCCTTTCATACCTATAAAGGAGGTGCCTTTAATGTCCCTTGCTCCTTTTGAGACCAGCAAGGAAGCCCTTTGTTGTGGTGATAACAAAGTTACCAGGTTACAATTTGATGTCAAATGTTTATATCCCTCCACCATTGTCTCCCATCTTGTGTCCAATACACAAATCCAGATGTTACAGCATGGAGGTTGATATTGTTATCAATCTATAGAGGAATTAATAATGGGGATTATGGATCATTCAATGGACCCAGCCCAACTCTGTGGTAATATATTTGGAACCACGAGTATACCACAGATGCAGCACAGTCCCTCCCACTGCTGTGCGACCCCTGGAAACCACAGAATTGCATATCTGCGAAGCTAATCAGTAGTTGCATGTCATGTTAGGTACCCATGAGTAGGTAAATTCATTATATAAAACATGACCATCATAGCTTTCCTACTGAATGGCCTCCTAGAGAAATATGGCCAAAATGTTTCCATCTGGAAGATCTGTGCATATACTCAGCCAGCACATCTAGAAAAAGAACTTGAAGGAGGAATGACTCAAAGAGGCTTTAAAACAAATGGGGATCTCCTCCTCAAATTATCAGACCTATGAGTGGCATCTAAATGCCAGCCTGTCCCCCTTTCTGCGCACTCCTCGCCCCAGGACTATTTGAAACAACTCCATAGACTGGTATTTTCTATTTTATTTTCTTACTGTTTTGTGTATATTTGTATGCTCCTTACCCCTTTATAAATATCTCCTTTTCTACGTACTGCTAACCAATTTTAGAATAAAGCTTTAAACTTTATTTAGCCAGCTTTCTTGATGCTTTAAGCGATCTATAACTCTGAAGAGTATTAATTATCTACCAACTGGTGAAAAACAAAGGTGGTTGACCTCCCTGTCAGAAATGGTGAGTTGTGGCAGCAAATTGTGTTGGGGTGTGCCAGGCAATTCAGGGTGCGAATTGGGCTCTATTTTGCATGAGTGCAGCATCATGGGAGCTGGAAATAAGTCAACCATGTGGTCTGTCCCTGGGTGCCATTCATCACATTGTCGGACCCGTAAACCCCATCATCCATCACATAAAATACAGGGACAACTTTTCTAATTTAAAAAAAATATCCAAAACCTATATTTTACAGGAACAATTTACTTATGAATTGACTTTGAGGGATCTGTATGTATTAACCAATTTTAAAAATGCACCCCTCAAAATACAGACCATAATAAATTATGCTGCATTTTTTCCCACACATAAAATACACAAGTGAATAATACCAGAATCCCCCAATGCAAAATCATGGGGATTACAATGTCCGTATTATGCTCGTAAAAAATATGACTCTCAGCCTAGTGTTTCTAGTGAATCTCAGGGTTTTCCAATGCACCAACCACGCCTCCTGCGGCTATTCCAACCATTATTAAAGTTATTAAAAGCGATAGTAGAGTGCCTATCAGAGCTTACAGAAAAGATTGATGCTCTATAGTCAGACTTCAGTTTGTTACATGCAGAAGTACAGAATCTACGAGGGTGCACTACTGCTGTAGAGTAGTCCCCTTGAATACTTGGAGTCGCTTCTTAATGAGACCTACGGATCAGACTTCTCTCTTCTATTCTGTGTTAAGCTTGTCAATTGTATACAGACTTGAGCTCCAACTCTGGGGGATCCCACTCACAGGTTTATAAGTGTAGCTGCTTAATTATCAAGGTAGAGACAAGAATGCTTGACCTGAAAAGTCAGAGAACAAGTAACATTATTATATCTCATATAGCTTACATGATGTAGGAAAATCAAATATAGAATTATTTTCATATAGGTCGCCAATTTTTTTTTTATGCCCAAAGATTACCAAGATCCAATTTCAATGTCTGTAAGAATAAAAGATAAAAAATGTAAATGGAGGACCAAGATTGGAACCAAGGATGCTGATGAGAAAATATAATGTTGCTAGGCAGAGAGAAGTTTGCAAGCTCACTAGGGTGTGGTACTGTAAAGGGGGGGGTTTGACACTGAAGAGGGAAATCAAAGGAGCCCCTGGCATTCTAGAAAAATAAATCAATGTTGAATAAGAAGAATGAGGTAAAGATAGAAAGGTATAGTCCATCTCAGAGCCATGAAGACAGTGCGAAATATCATGTAATTCCTCCTTTTGTAAAATCGGAACAATAGGATAGAGAAGTCTAGATCTGGAGTAAGATGCATGACACATAACTTGCAAAAAGACCAACAATATAACAAAAACAGGTAAAAGAAGAACAAATTAAAAAACTGCAAAGCAATATACAGTGATCTCTTGCTATATCGCGGTTCAATGATTGCGGCTTCAGTGCATTGCGGATTTTAGATAGAGCATATATAATTCTGTTTTCGGAGAGTCTCTTGCTATATTGTGGAATTTTGTGGTACATACAGGAAATCCAGTACATCACTACCATAGTAGAGATGAGCGAGCATACTTGGATAAGTCAGTTACACAAGCGAGCATCGCTCGTCTCGAGTAACTGCATACCTGTCCGAGCATGCTTCTCTGATTTTTACGTATCGTAGGGGTCTCTGGAACGTAACCCCTGCGATAGATGAGGCATCACTGTATTACTTCACCTAGTGTGCACTGCACAAAAATTGAATAATAGTTTAGGGGAATTAACATATCCAAACATCACGAATAGCTCTTTAATACAAATAAGTATCAGAAGCAATTTGAATAGTAAGAAAAGAAATAACATTATAAAGTAACTATCTATTAAGAGTAGAGATGAGTGAGCACACTCATCCGAGCTTGATGCTCGATCGAGTATTAGACTACTCTAGATACTTCCTACTAAAGTCGAGCACCACGTGGGGCTCGAGTAAATTTCATTTCCCTTCCCCGCATGTTTAGCGCCATTTTTTAGCCAATAAACATGCAGGAAAGGCTTTAGCACTTCCTGCTGTGACATGCCAACTCCCTGCACATCTACAGCAGTGAGTGGCTGGGCTGATCAGGTGACCGCCGAGTACTTAAACTGTTGCCGCTTGTGGCTCGCCTCAGACGCATTCTGGCAGAGTTTAGGGATAAAGCTGCTGAGATAGGGAAAGATTAGTGTAGGGATCCTGACTACAAAAACCCAGCAGTCCTTTTTAGGACTACTCCTCTCATTGTGTGCATTATTATTTTGGCTGGCGGGGACCAGTAGTGCACCATTTTTTTTTTCAAGCATCCCAGCTGTATTCTGCCCACGTGTATTGGTGTACGCTATATGTCCATGTGTGGGGGCTACTTTGCAGTGCATCTACCAATGCTGTACAGTAGGTTATTTTTTTCTGGCTCAGCTCAGCGCCTCTCAAGTCTAAAAGTCTCTGTGCTTGGTGAATGAGCCCTATTTCTCAGCGCTATACACTAGTTAAATTTGTTCTGGCCTTGTTTGCATTTTCTCAAATCTAAAAGTCTCTGTGTTTGGGGAATTAGCCCTAGATCTCAGCACTACACACTGGTTACATTTTTTCTGGGCCAGCATACAGCCTGTCATATCTACAAGTCTATGTGCAGTGAATTAGGGCTAGGTATACAGTGACTTAAAGGAGTTGTCCCGTGAAAGCAAGTGGGGTTATACACTTCTGTATGGCCATATTAATGCACTTTGTAATGTACATTGTGCATTAAATATGTCCCAAACAGAAGTTATTCACTTACCTGTTCCATTGCTAGCGTCCTCGTCTCCATGGTGCCGCCTAATTTTCAGCGTCTAATCGCCCGATTAGACGCGCTTGCGCAGTCCGGTCTTCAGCTTTTCTGAATGGGGCCGCTCGTGCCGGAGAGCGGCTCCTCGTAGCTCCGCCCCGTTACGTGCCGATTCCAGCCAATCAGGAGGCTGGAATCGGCAATGGACCGCACAGAAGACCTGCGGTCCACCGAGGGAGAAGATCCCGGCGGCCATCTTCACAAGGTAAGTAAGAAGTCACCGGAGCGCGGGGATTCAGGTAAGCACTGTCCGTTTTTTTTTGTTAACCCCTGCATCGGGTTTGTCTCGCGCCGAACGGGGGGGCTATTGAAAAAAAAAACCCGTTTCAGCGCGGGACAACCCCTTTAATCATTTCTGGAGCAGCTCAGCGTCTTTCAAATCTACCAGTCTCTTTGTGCGGTCAATTATCCCTATTTCTCAGTGCTATACACTGGTTAAATTTGTTCTGGCCTTGTTCAGAGTTTCTCAAATCTACAAGTCTCTTGCGCGGGGAATTAGGCCTAGATCTCAGCGCTACACACTGGTTAAATTTTTTCTGCCCCTGCATACCACCTCTCATATCTACAAGTTTGTGCGCGGTGAATTAGGGCTAGGTATCTGCGTTATACAGTGGCTTAATTATTTCTGATGCAGCTCAGTGCCTCTCAAGTCTAAATTATCTGTGCACGGTGAATGAGACCTATTTCTCAGCACTATACACTGGTTAAATTTGTTCTGACCTTGTTCACATTTTCTCAAATCTAAAAGTCTCTGTGTGCGGTGAATTAACCCTAGATCTCAGCGCTACGCGCTGGTTACATTTTTTTCTGGGTCTGCATACAGCCTGTCATATCTACAAGTCTATGGGCGTTGAATTAGGGCTTGGTATCTGCGGTAAACAGTGGGTTAATTATTTCTGGTGCAGCTCAGGGTTTCTCAAATCTACCAGTCTCTGTGGGCAGTTATTTAGGCCTAGGTCTCAGCGTTATACACTGGTTAAATATTTTCTGGCCTTTCTCAGAGTTTGTCAAATCTAAAAGTCTTTGCGTGCGGTGAATTAGGCCTAGTTATCAGCGCTATACACTGGTTCATTTTTTTCTGGCCTTGCTCAGAGTTTCTCAAATCTAAAAGTCTCTGTGTGCGGTGAATTAGGCTTAGATTTCAGCGCTTTACACTGGTTCATTTTTTTCTGGCCTTGCTCAGAGTCTGTCAAATCTACCAGTCTCTGTGGGCTGTGATTTAGGCCTAGGTGTCAGTGTTGTCCGCTGGTTTAATATTTTCTGGCCTTGCTCAGGGTCTCTCAAATCTACCAGTCTCTGTGGGTGGTGATTTAGGCCCAAGTTTCAGAGTTATACACTGGTTAAATATTTTCTGGCCTTGATCAGAGTCTCTCAAATCTACCAGTCTCTGTGGGCGGTGAATTATCCCTAGTTATCAGCGCTATACACTGGTTAATTTTTTTCTGGCCTTGCTCAGAGTTACTCAAATCTAAAAGTCTCTGTGTGCAGTGAATTAGGCCTAGATTCCAGTGCCTTACACTGGTTCATTTTATTCTGGCCTTGCTCAGAGTCTGTCAAATCTACCAGTCTTTGTGGGCGGTGATTTAGGCCTAGGTCTCAGTGTTGTACACTGGTTTAATAGTTTCTGGCCTTGCTCAGGGTCTCTCAAATATTCCAGTCTCTGTAGGCAGTGAATTAGCCTCAAGGATCAGCGTTATCCACTGATTAAATTTTTTCTGTCCCTGCTCTAACCTTTATCCTAGTGAAGAATAGGGGTAAGGGTCGAGGCCGAGGATGTGGACGTGGACATGGGTGTCCCAATAAGGGTGTGGGCAGGGGCCGAGGTCCTGTGCAGTATAAAACAGTGCCTGCTGCTGAGGGATTGGTAGAGCGCCGCGTATCTCCACTCCCCAGCTTCATGTCACATTTTGCAGGTTCACGTGATAGACACAGCAATGCGATCAGGTGCTGATGTGGATAGCGGATAACGCCTCCACTACTTTTACCCAACACCCAGTCTTCCACACAGTCCACTCATGCCACTCAAGGGAATGCACCTCTGAATCCTCAGGCTGCTCCTCCTTCCTCCCAGCCTGGTCACTCCAGGAAAAGGAGAGATTATGATAAACGGGCATACACCCAAGAACTCTTCTCTGGTCCCTCTGAAAAAACGGTTTCACAGACACGTGAGGAGTTTGTCGTGACCGATGCCGAAAATGCGGAACTTTCACAGGGTGATGAGGGAGGGGACTTCGAATTACTGTCTCAAGAGCTATTTGTGGATGATGAGGATGAGACACAGTTCTGTCAGCGAGGTGGTTGTTAGGGCAGTAAGTCTAAGGGAGGAGCAGACTGAGGAGTCAGAGGAAGAGCTGGTGGATGAGATGACTGACTCCACCTGGCTTGCAAAGCCTACTAACGACAGGGCTTCAGAGGGGGAGGCAAGTGCTGCTGCAGGACAGGTTGGAAGAGGCAGTGGGTTGGCCAGGGGGAGAAGCAAGGCCAGAGCAAACAATCCACCAACTTTTCCCGACAGTACCACCTTGAGGCAAGCCTCCATGCAGAAGGCTAGGTGTTTGAAGGTTTGGAGGTTTTTTATTGAGAGTGTGCGGACGACCGACGATCAGTGGTGTGCAACCTGTGTCGCACCAAGATCAGCTGGGTAGCTTCCACTAGCAGCCTCACCACCATCAGCATGTGCAGGCATATGATGGCTAAGCACTCCTTGAGGTGGAACTAAAGCCATTCACCACCTGTGGGTCACACCACTGCCTCTTCCCCAGTGTCACAACCTGGCACAGAGATGCAATCCCCCTCCCAGGACGCAGGCATGAGCGCCTCTCGGCTTGCACCCACACTCTCACCTCCACAATCCTCCACTGCCTCCACCAATGTGTCCCAGGTCAGCGTTCAGCTGTCAATAACCCAATCGTTGGAATGAAAGCGGAAATACACGGCCACCCACCTGCATACACAATCTTTAAACGTGCATATCGTAAAACAGCTCATTCTGGGGATGCTGCCATACAGGCTAGTAGAAATGGAGGCTTTCCGCAACACTATAGCAGCAGAAGTCCCTCAGTACTCGGTCCCCAGTCACCACTATTTTTACACCAGCACGTCTCACGCAACATAAAACGTGCCCTCACCAATGCAGTTACTGGGAAGGTCCACTTAACGATGGACACGTAGTGTCTCTGCCCGCCTGCACTTCTCCACATCTCCCTGATGGCACATTGGGTGAACTTGAAGGAGGCTGGGACCGAGTCTGACCCTTGGCCTGCTGACATGCTACCCACACTGATGATTGCGGGTCCTACCTCAGTGAAGGTTTCACCAGCATATTATGCCACCTCCTCCAATCACCCCCCCTCCTCCTCCACCCCCGCCACCTCTCTATTACCACGTATGAGCATGTCGCTGGCAGTCGGTAGCTTGAAGCGCTGCAGCACTGTGGTGGGCAAGTGTCAGCAGGTTGGGAGAGAAGAGGTACACTGCCCAAGGGCTGTTGCAGGGTTTGACAGAGCAGACCGACCAGTGGCTTTTGCCGCTTAACCTCCAACCAGACATGGTCGTGTGTGATAATGGGCATAACCTGGTGGTGGCTCTGCAGCTCGGCAGACTAACACACGAGCCATGCCTGGCCCACGTGTTCAATCTGGCCATGCCTGGCCCACGTGGTTCAGTGGTTTTTACCCCCATTTGTCTGACCTGCTCACCAAGATGCGTTGTATGTGCGCCCATTTCAGGAAGACCACCACAGATGCTGCCACCCTCAGGACACTGCAACAGTGCTTCCAGCTGCCCATGCACCGACTGCTGTGCGACTTGCCCACATGCTGGAATTCTACGTTGCACATGTTGGCCTGGCTTTATGAGCAGCATAGAGCCATTGAAGAATACCAGCTGCAACATGGCCTGCGGAGTGGTTGTCAGCCTCCGCAGTTCTTCACAGAGGAGTGGGCATGGATGGCAGACATTTGTCAGGTCCTAGGAAACTTTGAGGAGTCTACACAAATGGTGAGTGGCGACACAGCCATTATCAGCATAACCATCCCGCTGCTTTGCCTGCTGAGAAGTTTGCTGCTAAGCATAAAGGCCGATGCTTTGTGGTTGGAACAGGAGATGGGGGATGAGAGTATGTCGCTTGATAGCCAGACCACCCTGATGACTGTTTCTCAGCACGTATTGGAGGAGAAGGAGGAGGTGAAGGGGGAACAGACATACTGCAGAGGGTACCCATGCTACTTTCCTTTCATCTGTTCAGCATGTATGGGCTAAAGAGGAGGAGGAGAAGGATCTTGAAAGTCATTCTGCTAGTGAGGACAGCGATGTGTTGCATACTGGGACTCTGGCACACATGGCTGACTTCATGTTAAGCTGCCTTTCCTGTGACCCTCGCGTTAGACGCACTCTGGCTAACCAGGATTACTAGGTGTTCACCCTTCTCAGCCCTCGGTATAAGGAGAACCTTTCCACTCTCATTGCCGAAGAGGAACGGAGTACAACAGTGATGCAATACCACAAGGCCCCGATGGAAAAGCTGATGCTAAGGTTCCCATGTGACAATGCTAGAGGTAGAGGACATACTTCAGTGGGCCAAGTAGCAGGGGAGGCGCGGGGATCACGCAGCATGTCCAGCGCAGGCAGGGAAATACTCTCCAAGGCCTTTGCCAGTTTTATGGCTCCCCAGCCAGACTGTGTCACCACTCCCCAGTCTAGGGAACAGTGTAAAAAAATGGTCAGGGAGTACATTGCCGACCGTACCGATGTCCTTCATGATCCCTCTGCGCCATACAACTATTGGGTGTCAAAGTTGGACACGTGGCACGAACTTGCGCTGTATGCCTTGGAGGTGTCGGCCTGCCCTGCCACTAGCGTCTTATCAGATAAGGTGTTTAGTGTTGCTGGGGGGGATTATCACAGATAAGCGTACCTACCTATCAACTGACAGTGCCGACAGGCTTACACTCATTAAGATGAACAAAGGCTGATTTTCCCCAGACTTCTCTTTCCACCGGTGGAAAGCAGCGGCACATAAAGATTCTTTCAGCTGGAAGAGGAGAACCATGCATCCTCTATCACCCCAAAAAAGGGAGAAGTTGCTTCCTAAACCAGCATGTCATCACGCTAAACAGCCAATTTTTCAGAGGGCCAAAAGGCTCTGTTAAAATTAATTTCAGAGGGCTGCCTCCAGGCTCTTTTAGCAAATTAAGCAACAACGAGCTGTATCTTTAAAAAAATGTTTCTGGGTTTCACCTGCACCGTGAGTAAACCAATTTTTCAGGGGATACACCTGTACTCTTGGTACACACATTTTTCTATGCTTCGCCTATACTCAGAGCAAACCAATTTTTCCGGGCTTGCTTATACTCACAGCAAACCGATTTTTCAGGCCTTCGCCTACACTCATAGCAAACCAATTTTTCTGGGCTTCGCCTATACTCTGAGTAAATACATTTTTCAGGTGTTCATCTGTACTCTGGGTACACCAATTTTTCAGGGGTTCACCTATACTCTGGGTACACCAATTTTTCCGGGAGTCAGCTATATACTCTTGGTACAAAAATGTTTCAGGGGTTTGCCTATATTCTGGCTTCAGAAAGGTTTTAGGGGTTTGCCTATACTCTTGCTACAGAAATTTTTCAGGGGTTCGCCTATACTCTTGCTAAAGAAATGTTTCAGGGGTTCTCCTATATTCTTGGTACACAAATTTTTCAGAGGTTCGCCAATACTCTTGTTACAGAAATGTTTCAGGGGTTTTCCTATACTCTTGCTACAGAAATGTTTCAAGGGTTCGCCTATACTGCTGCTACAGAAATGTTTCAGGGGTTTGACTATACTCTGGCTACATAAAGGTTTAAGGGGTTTGCCTATACTCTTGCTACAGAAATGTTATGCGGGTGTGGGCAAAGGCTGAGGTCCTGGGTGGGGTGCAACTGTGCCAGGTTTGGCCAGTGGAACTTCCTTGTGGTTCATGCAGTCTTTGGAGCGATGAAAGGAACCGTAACTGACTAAATGAGACATTCACAGCAGTACTATCCATGTCCGCTTTATGCCCACATTTGTTGTACCTAGTAGTTTGAACTAGGCTTTCGCAAGCATCCCGGCTTTATAATAGGTCAACTCAGTTTTCACTGCCTGTTTTTAGATGTCCGCTGACAATGCCCTGAGTGGTAAACAGCCGGATGGTTTAGGTGTGATAAACGCACGCATCCCTCGGGGTCAGCGATGTTCGGCATGTATTATTTCTCGTGTTTCGTGTTACTACAGTTATACCAGATACTGAATTGGAGCATTCACAGGAAGTGTAACTGATTAAATGAGACTTTCACAGGGTCACTGTATACCTGTGGTGGCTACCTTTGCAACACCTATTGCTTCAAACCAATGTTTGGTGTTAGTATGCACTGCTGCATTGTGGAGATGTGTAGAAGTACTGGCATCTGAGTCCCCTTTATGCCCATGTTTGCAGCTCCTGACAATTTTGTGATGGAGGTGGCACGGCATTGTAATTATGATTGTACATTAATTTATCAGCAATTCTCATCAGCATTGTGGGCTATCGCCCACAATTTCAAAGAGGGTCGCTGACAGGCCCTGCCAACCCTCTGCAGAGTGTGTCTCTGGTTCCTCCTCATCCAAGATGCACTTATAAATCGACATGAGGGTGGTGTGGCTATCAAGCGAGTGTGTGGCATGAGGACAGCTGAATGCTGCGTAGGGAAAATTATGTGTGCACTGTTGACGCAGCCTCATGCGGGGAATTGGACAGCAATGCCAGCATGTAACCCAGGAGAAGAGGCAGTGGTGTCACCCACAGGCGGTGATTTTCCTTTGTTGCACCTAGTGTGGTTCTTAGCTAAGATGTGCCAGCGCGTGTGCCTTGCTGCTTATGGTCTGTCCCAAGTAAATTGTCAGGGGGGTGGCCGCCAGGCTCTTGCCCACAATTTGGCTTAATAGTGTGACCTGAGAGCCTCAGATGCACCCATGTATGCTGCCCCTGCCCTTCCCTATCTGTTTCTGTGGTGTTTCCATGACTTTCTGATGTTTTCAGGTGACTCACACAACCTCCCCTATGCGGAGCATCGGTCACCTTGAAAAATGCTTGAGTCCCCCATTGACTTCAATAGGGGTTCGTTATTCAAAACGAGCTCTCGAGCATTACAAAAAGTTCGACTCGAGCAACGAACATCCAAGCATTTTGGTGCTCACTCATCTCTAGTTAAGAGTAATGACCATTATTGCCCACTGGGGATTATTCTTGTGTGATTTGAAGAGGGGTCTTACTTGTTGAAGGAGGTGCAGCTTGATCAATAGGGATGTCCAATTTCTTTAGGTGGGACAATCTGTTTGTCACAGAAGCTGCAACATAGGATGCTCCATTTCTTGAAATAAGGAGCTTAGTAAAAAGCCCCATTTGTACATAATGTTGGCATCAGGAAGAGCAAAGGTAACTGGAGCAAATTGTTGGTGGAGTTACAATGTTGCTAAAGAAAGATCAGGAAACATTAATATATCAATATGTGGCACTGGTAAAGATTAGAGATGAGCGAGCACCAAAATGCTCGGGTGCTCGTTACTCGGGACGAAATTATCGCGATGCTCGAGGGTTCGTTTCGAGTAATGAACCCCATTGAAGTCAATGGGCGACCCGAGCATTTTTGTATTTCGCCGATGCTCGCTAAGGTTTCCTTGTGTGAAAATCTGGGCAATTCAAGAAAGTGATGGGAACGACACAGCAACGGATAGGGCAGGCGAGGGGCTACATGTTGGGCTGCATCTCAAGTTCACAGGTCCCACTATTAAGCCACAATAGCGGCAAGAGTGGGCCCCCCCCCCCTCCCAAAAACTTTTACTTCTGAAAAGCCCTCATTAGCAATGGATACCTTTGCTAAGCACCACACTACCTCCAACAAAGCACAATCACTGCCTGCATGACACTCCACTGCCACTTCTCCTGGGTTACATGCTGCCCAACCGCCCCCCCCCCCCACAGCGCACACCAAAGTGTCCCTGCGCAGCCTTCAGCTGCCCTCATGCCACACCACCCTCATGTCTATTGAGAAGTGCGTCTGCCATGAGGAGGAACCGCAGGCACACACTGCAGAGGGTTGGCACGGCTAGGCAGCGACCCTCTTTAAAAGGGGCGGGGCGATAGCCCACAATGCTGTACAGAAGCAATGAGAAATATAATCCTGTGCCACCGCCATCAGGAGCTGCACACGTGGGCATAGCAATGGGGAACCTATGTGCTACACACTATTCATTCTGTCAAGGTGTCTCTGCATGCCCCAGTCAGACTGGGCTTTTTAATTCATAGACACAGGCAGGTACAACTCCCTATTGTGAAGTCCCTGTCGACCGACAGCATGGGTGGCTCCCTGGAACCCACCGGCGATACACAGAAATATCCCATTGCATTGCCCAACACAGCTGAGGTAGTAATGTCGTGCTTAATGCAGGTGGGCTTCGGCCCACACTGCATGCCCCAGTCAGACTGGGGTTCTTTACAAGTGGACACATGTAGGTTAAACTCCGTGTGCACCTACAGCATGGGTGGCTCCCTGGAACCCACCGGCGATACACAAAAATATCCCATTGCATTGCCCAACACAGCTGAGGTAGTAATGTTGTGCTTAATGCAGGTGGGCTTCGGCCCACACTGCATGCCCCAGTCTGACTGGGGTTCTTTACAAGTGGACACATGTAGGTTAAACTCTCTGTGCACCTACAGCATGGGTGGCTCCCTGGAACCCACCGGCGATACACAAAAATATCCCATTGCATTGCCCAACACAGCTGAGGTAGTAATGTTGTGCTTAATGCAGGTGGGCTTCGGCCCACACTGCATGCCCCAGTCTGACTGGGGTTCTTTACAAGTGGACACATGTAGGTTAAACTCTCTGTGCACCTACAGCATGGGTGGCTCCCTGGAACCCACCGGCGATACACAAAAATATCCCATTGCATTGCCCAACACAGCTGAGGTAGTAATGTTGTGCTTAATGCAGGTGGGCTTCGGCCCACACTGCATGCCCCAGTCTGACTGGGGTTCTTTACAAGTGGAAACAGATGCATTTATAATTCCCTGTGGACCCACAGCATGGGTGGGTGCCAGGAAGCCACCGGCGGTACATAGAAATATCCCATTGCATTGCCCAACACAGCTGAGGTAGTAATGTCGTGCTTAATGCAGGTGGGCTTCGGCCCACACTGCATGCCCCAGTCAGACTGGGGTTCTTTACAAGTGGACACATGTAGGTTAAACTCTCTGTGTACCTACAGCATGGGTGGCTCCCTGGAACCCACCGGCGATACACAAAAATATCCCATTGCATTGCCCAACACAGCTGAGGCAGTAATGTCGTGCTTAATGCAGGTGGGCTTCGGCCCACACTGCATGCCCCAGTCAGACTGGTAATATTTACCTTAACAGTAACCGCGTTGGTGGTAATGTGTTGGTGACTGCGGACCTAGTAGCGTGGTTTTATTTTGTTGGTTTTCGGAATGTGGCCAGGATTAAGTGGGCTGTGGCGGGGGATGTTTTTGAGGCACTACGTGTCCTCTCCACGTGTCCGTGGTTATATGCACCTTAACAGTAACCGCGTTGGTGGGAAATGGCCTCGCCGCCATCATGTCTTTGGGAAGCCTCTGTTTCCACACCCCAGAGACATACCATTAGCAGCGGTATAGGCAGAGCCCAAAATTAGTAACATTTCAGCCGTAGCATTAGGACAGGCCCCACTAACATATCACTAGCAGCATTATAGGGGGAGCACAGTATGCGTTCCATTTCAGTAATAGTAGCACTCAAGACAGGCCCCAGTAACCATTCCGAAGCAGCAGTATAGTGGGAGCGCAGTCTTCGTTCCATTTCAGTAGCTGCAGTATAGACAAGGCACAAGTTACATTTATGTAGCTAAAGTGTAGGCCAACCCCACACACCTTTCTGTACCATGAGTGCAGGCGAAGAACATAGAAATTGCTATGATTACACTGTAGGCGAGGGGCCACAAAAATTGCTGTATCAACAGTACTAATGTACATCCAAAAAATTGGCCATGGCCAACCAAGAGGGCAGGTGAAACCTATTAATCGCTTTGGTTAATGTGGCTTAAGTGGTAACTAGGCCTGGAGGCAGCCCAGTTTAACGAAAAATTGGTTCAAGTTAAAGTTTCAACGCTTTTAAGAGCATTGAAACGTATAAACCTTGTTTAGAAAAATTATATGAGTGAGCCTTGTGGCCCTAAGAAAAATTGCCCGTTCGGCGTGATTATGTCAGGTTTCAGGAGGAGGAGCAGGAGGAGGAGGAGGAGGAATATTATACACAGATTGATGAAGCAGAAATGTCCCCGTTTTGGATGGTGAGAGAGAACGATGCTTCCATCCGCGGGTGCAGAATACGTATTACTTAGGTATCGCTGCTGTCCGCTGGTGCAGAAGAGAAGTCTGGGGAAATCCAGGCTTTGTTCATCTTGATGAGTGTAAGCTTGTCGGCACTGTCGGTTGACAGGTGGGTACGCTTATCTGTGATGATTCCCCCAGCCACACTAAACACACTCTCTGACAAGACGCTAGCCGCAGGACAAGCAAGCACCTCCAGGGCATACAGCGCGAGTTCAGGCCACGTGTTCAGCTTCGACACCCAGTAGTTGTAGGTGGCAGAGGCGTCATGGAGGACGGTTGTGCGATCGGCTACGTACTCCCTCACCATCCTTTTACAGTGCTCCCGCAGACTCAGCCTTGACTGGGGAGCGGTGACACAGTCTTGCTGGGGAGCCATAAAGCTGGCAAAGGCCTTGGAGAATGTTTCCCCTGCCTGCGCTGTACATGCTGCATGATCTCTGCGCCACCCCTGCTACCTGGCCCTCGGAACTGCGCCTTCTGCCACTAGCGCTGTCGGATGGGAAGTTTACCATCAGTTTGTCCACCAGCGCCCTGTGGTATAGCATCATTCTCGAACCCCTTTCCTCTTCGGGAATGAGAGTGCAAAGGCTCTCCTTATACCGTGGGTCGAGCAGTGTGTACACCCAGTAATCCGTAGTGGCCAGAATGCGTGTAACGCGAGGGTCACGAGAAAGGCATCCTAACATGAAGTCAGCCATGTGTGCCAGGGTACCTGTACGCAACACATGGCTGTCTTCACTAGGAAGATCACTTTCAGGATCCTCCTCCTCCTCCTCTTCCTCCTCCTCAGGCCATACACGCTGAAAGGATGACAGGCAAGCAGCATGGGTACCGTCAGCAGTGGGCCAAGATGTCTCTTCCCCCTCCTCCTCATCTTCTTCCTCCTCCTCCTCCTCCTCACCGCGCTGAGATATAGACAGGAGGGTGCTCTGACTATCCAGCGACATACTGTCTTCCCCCGGCTCTGTTTCCGAGCGCAAAGCGTCTGCCTTTATGCTTTGCAGGGACATTCTCAAGATGCATAGCAGAGGAATGGTGACGCTAATGATTGCAGCATCGCCGCTCACCACCTGGGTAGACTCCTCAAATTTTCCAAGGACCTGGCAGATGGCTGCCAACCAGGGCCACTCTTCTGTAAATAATTGAGGAGGCTGACTCCCACTGCGCCGCGCAAGTTGGAGTTGGTATTCCACTATAGCTCTACGCTGCTCATAGAGTCTGGCCAACATGTAGAGCGTAGAGTTCCACTGTGTGGGCACGTCGCACAGCAGTCGGTGCACTGGCAGATTAAACCTATGTTGCAGTGTCCGCAGGGTGGCAGCGTGCGTGTGGGATTTGCGGAAATGTGCGCAGAGCTGGCGCACCTTTCCGAGCAGGTATGACAAGTGGGGGTAGAAAGCGCTGAACCACCAAATTAAAGACATGGGCCAGGCATGGCATGTGCGTGAGGCTGCCGAGCTGCAGAGCCGCCACCAGCTTACGGCCGTTGTCACACACGACCATGCCCGGTTGGAGGCTCAGCGGCGCAAGCCAGCCGTCGGTCTGCTCTGTCAGACCCTGCAGCAGTTCGTGGGCCGTGTGCCTCTTCTCTCCTAAGCTGAGTAGTTTCAGCACGGCCTGCTGACGCTTGCCCACCGCTGTGCTGCCACGCCGCGTGACACCGACTGCTGGCGACGTGCTGCTGACACATCTTGATTGCGAGACAGAGGTTGCGTAGGAGGAGGAGGAGGAAGGTGCTTTAGTGGAGGAAGCATACACCGCCGCAGATACCACCACCGAGCTGTGACCCGCAATTCTGGGGGTGGGTAGGACGTGAGCGGTCCCAGGCTCTGACTTTGTCCCAGCCTCCACTAAATTCACCCAATGTGCCGTCAGGGAGATATAGTGGCTCTGCCCGCCTGTGCTTGTCCACGTGTCTGTTGTTAAGTGGACCTTGGCAGTAACCGCGTTGGTGAGGGCGCGTACAATGTTGCGGGAGACGTGGTCGTGCAGGGCTGGGACGGCACATCGGGAAAAGTAGTGGCGACTGGGAACCGAGTAGCGCGGGGCAGCCGCCGCCATCATGCTTTTGAAAGCCTCCGTTTCCACAAGCCTATACGGCAGCATCTCTAGGCTGATCAATTTTGCAATGTGCACGTTTAACGCTTGAGCGTGCGGGTGCGTGGCGTCGTACTTGCGCTTGCGCTCAAACTGTGGCACTAGCGATGTCTGGACGCTACGCTGAGAGACATTGCTGGATGGGGCCGAGGACAGCGGAGGTGAGGGTGTGGGTGCAGGCCAGGAGACGGTAGTGCCTGTGTCCTCAGTGGGGGGTTGGATCTCAGTGGCAGGTTGGGGCACAGGGGGAGAGGCAGTGGTGCAAACCGGAGGCGGTGAACAGGCATCGTCCCACCTTGTGGGGTGCTTGGCCATCATATGCCTGTGCATGCTGTTGGTGGTGCCTCCCCAGCTGATCTTGGCGCGACAAAGGTTGCACACCACTGTTCGTCGGTTGTCAGGCGTCTCTGTGAAAAACTGCGACACCGTAGAGCACCTTGACCTGTGCAGGGTGGCATGGCGCGAGGGGCGCTTTGGGAAACAGTTGGTGGATTATTCGGTCTGGCCTTGCCTCTACCCCTGGACAACGCACTGGCTCGGCCTGTGCCCACAGCCTGACTTGGGCCTCCGCGTCCTCGCCCGCGTCCACGTCCTATAGGCCTACCCCTACCCCTCAGCATGGTGTATTACCAGTGATTTGATTTCCCAGGCAGGAAAGAAAGTGGCGCAAGCCTGCAGTAAAACGTAGCTGAGCCCTGAGGACTGTCAGAGGCAGGCGAAATATAATTTTTTCCCTTGTTTTTCAAAAGGACAAGCCACACTGCGTGTATTCAATGAATACTGCTAAGTTTAATAACTGTGTTGTGGCCCTGCAAATGTGTCAGAGAACTGCAGTGATGCAAAGTTATTCGCTACAGCAGATCTGGGATTTCCCATGCAGGAAAAAAATTGGCGCAAGCCTGCAGCCAACATAGAATTTTTTCCCTTGTTTTTCAAAAGGACAAGCCACACTGCGTCTATTCAATGAATAATGTATGTCTTCTGGCCCTGCCTACACAATTCTATCCCTGTAGTATTAATGCCGGGTGCAATGGTCTGCACAGCCGGTTTTGAGAAAAAAAAAAAAATATGCAACACTGCTAACAGCAGCCTGGACAGTACTGCACACGGATAGATGTGGCCCTAGAAAGGACCGTTGGGGTTCTTGAAGCCTACACTCACTGCTAACACTCTCCCTGCCTAACCACCACTTCTGTCCCTATTGCAGGGCGCAATGCTCTGCAGATCCAATTTTGAAAAAAAAAAAAAAAATTACAGTGCTAACACAGTACTGCACACTATTAGATGTGGCCCTGAGAAGGACCGTTGGGGTTCTTGAAGCCTACACTAACTCCTAACGCTCTCCCTACAGCAGCTCCAGCACGATACCACTGTCCCTCAGCTAACTCACAAGGCATCTGAGCCGAGCCGCGGGAGGGGCCGATTTTTATACTCGGGTGACATCTGATCGCCCCAGCCACTCACAGCAGGGGGGTGGTATAGGGCTTGAACGTCACAGGGGGAAGTTGTAATGCCTTCCCTGTCTTTCAATTGGCCAGAAAAGCGCGCTAACGTCTCAGAGAGGAAACTGAAAGTAACCGGAACACCGCGTGGTACTCGTTACGAGTAACGAGCATCCCGAACACCCTAATATTCGCACGAATATCAAGCTCGGACGAGTACGTTCGCTCATCTCTAGTAAAGATCCATTTGGCCTCTACTCATTTATGGGTTTCTCTTTGGTCTGATTTAAATGGATTCAGGCCAAGATGTCTCTTGGAGCATCTTCCAAGACACAATGAGTTTTAAATATTCTATGTGCTCTTTCAATAGTATATCTAGTCAAGATAAAGAAGGAAGCAAAGTTTACAAAAGCTGGAGTAGGTTATGAGGAAGATCAGCAGGAGATACCAAATTCTGGAATTCTTTGAAATTTGATGTTTCTTCATGACCTATCTTCAAGATCGATGACTTTTTCATATAGACAGGTGACCTCTTTTTCCAAGAAATTATGAGAACCTACTAATTAATTGTGCGCAGTGGAAAATTTGCCAATTCGTTATTAAACATGAGATGTACGTGTAGTAAGATGATTAATACTAGGTAACAGGAAATCTTTTGCATATCTTGAGAAATGTATTTCTGAAAATATAAAAACCGCTGTTTCTATGTGTTGGTGGATAAGAGGTAATCTGTACCTTAGGGCTTATTTAGACGGGCGTACATCGGTCGGATTTTCACGCCCGACTGATATACCCCCTGCCCCTCTCTGCAATGGAGGGAGGTGGGACAGGAGCTGGTGCACTGAACTCCTGCCTCCTCTCCACCCCTCACCACTGTTTGCAATTGGAGGACAGGATGGGGTGGAGCTAAGTCCTGCCTCGCCCCCTCCCATTGCAAACAGTGGCTAGGGGTGGAGGGAGGGTGTAGAGGGGGCGGCAGCTCAGTGCACTAGCTCCCACCCCGCCCCCTCCCCTTGCAGAGAAGGGCAGCGTATATTGGCCAGGCATGAAAACCCGACCGATATACACCCATCTGAATAAGCCCTTAGTATGATTGTAGATTGCAGAAGAGATTCTCCATATTTAGGTCATCAGCAGTGACAGTATGAAAATTTTCTAGATGAAGGTCCCTTTTTAAGGAAGCCTGTAGGAAGCCAGGGACGCCTCTTTTAATAACTTCTCTGAAGGCGAGGTTATGCTCCACTGTCTCAGGTGAAGAAGAACCAGTAGAAGATTGTTATAAAGGAGAACAATGTTCCTGAAATATCATTTTTCAAACAGACATATGTCTAGGATGCATTAGTGAATCCTACATTGAACAGGGGATTAGATCCAATAACTCTGGAGGTCCCTTGCAACTCTACCATTCTATGATTGTATAATTCATTACTACCTGTTCTGGTTCCGGGCTACTATTGTAAGAATCCTTATCCAATTTTTCTCTTGTAGCGATGCTGTGAGGTGGTAAAATCACAGCATGTCTTATTTTCATGCAAGTCTCGCACAAGAATAGTACATGTAAATGTGCAGTGTCTGTGTCCTGTGTAATGTGAGTCGTGCCCAAGAATCTCAGGCATGACTCGCTATCAGCCATGAAAATATAGTCTGAGGGCGAGCACCCACTGGCGTTTTTTTACCTGCGTTTTGCGTTTTGCGTTTTTCCTGCACAGGCATAGAGATAACATGTGTTCCTCTCCACTGGCGTTTTTTTTGCGTTGCGTTTGCGTTTTTAACATAGGAACTGTCAGTTGCATATGTGTCCTTATTTTTCTCCTAATGCACCCATGAAAGTCAATGGAAATTAATGGAAAAGCCGCGAAAACGCGGCGAAAAACGCGGGAAACGCGGCGAAAACGTTGCGTTTTTTCCCGCGGAAAACGCAAACGCCAGTGGGTGCTCGCCCTTATATAGAGGGTTGTAATTTACAAAAAACAATACAAAGAAGGAAAAAGGCTAGAGATGAGCGAACGTACTCGTCCGAGCTTGATGCTCGTTCGAGTATTAGGGTACTCGAGATGTTCATTTCTCGAGAAGAGCACCACGCGGTGTTCGTGTCACTTCCATTTTCTTCCCAGAAAATTTTGCGCCGTTTTCTGGCCAATAGAAACACAGGGAAGGCATTACAACTCCTGTGAAGTTCCAGCCCTATCCCACCCCCCTGCAATGAGTGGCTGGGGAGATCAGGTGACACCCGAGTATGTAAACTGGGGCCGGCCGCGGCTCGCCACAGATGCACGCTGAGAGACATTAGGGAAAGTGCTGTCCTGCTGTAGCTGCTATAGGGAGAGTGTTAGGCTGTTATCTTCGTCTTCAGGAACCCCAACGGTCCTTCTTAGGGCCACATCTGATCATGTGCAGTACTGTTGAGGCTGCTTTTAGCAGTTTTGCACTTTTTTTTTTTGTATATCGGGCGTGCAGACCACAGCGTCTTCAGTCTGCAGTCATTTTACTGAGTATAGGGGCAGTACTGCTGAGGCAGGGACAGTGGTACAGGGAAAGAGATATACTGGCTATATAGGCAGTGGGCTTTTTCAAAAAAATTGGAAAAAAAAATCTTTGGGCTGCCTGTGACCGTGTTCAGTTTACTGCGTGTCTGCTGGGGGTAGTAGTCACTCACTTTTACCCAGCTAGGTGTTACTGCAGCCTTGCGCATAATTTTTTCTGGCTGCACTGTGCTTTCAATAACCACAGTCATCCTCCAACAGGGAAATCCATATACAGGCTATATAGGCAGTGGGCTTTTTCCCAAAAAGTGGGAAAAAAATACTATATTTGGGCTGCCTGTGACCGTCTTCAGTTTACTGCATGTGTACTGGGGGTAGTAGTCGCTCATTAATACCCAGCCTTGCGCATAATTTTTTTCTGGCTGCACTGTGCTTTCAATAACCACAGTCATCCTCCAACAGGGAAATCCATATACAGGCTACATAGGCAGTGGGCTTTTCCCAAAAAGTGGGAAAAAAATACTATATTTGGGCTGCCTGTAACCGTCTTCAGTTTACTGCGTGTGTGCTGGGGGAAGTAGTCGCTCATTAATACCCAGCCTTGCGCATAATTTTTTTCTGGCTGCACTGTGCTTTCAATAACCACAGCCATCCTTCAACAGGGAAATCCATATACAGCCTATATAGGCAGTGGGCTTTTCCCCAAAAATTGGAAAAAAAATACTATATTTGGGCTGCCTGTGATAGTCTTCAGTTTACTGCATGTGTGCTGGGGGTAGTAGTAGCTCATTATTACCCAGCTAAGCCTGTGACTGTCTACAGTTTACTGTGTGTCTGTTGGGGGTAGTAGTCGCTCATTAATACCCAGCCTTGCGCATAATTTTTTCTGGCTGCACTGTGCTTTCAATAACCACAGTCATCCTCCAACAGGGAAATCCATATACAGGCTATATAGGCAGTGGGCTTTTTCCCAAAAATTGGAAAAAAATACTATTTTTGGGCTGCCTGTGACCGTCTTCAGTTTACTGCATGTGTGCTGGGGGTAGTAGTCGCTCATTAATACCCTGCCTTGCGCATAATTTTTTTCTGGCTGCACAGTGCTTTCAATAACCACAGTCATCCTCCAACAGGGAAATCCATATACAGGCTATATCGGCAGTGGGCTTTTCCCAAAAAGTGGGAAAAAAATACTATATTTGGGCTGCCTGTAACCGTCTTCAGTTTACTGCGTGTGTGCTGGGGGTAGTAGTCGCTCATTAATACCCAGCCTTGCGCATAATTTTTTTCTGGCTGCACTGTGCTTTCAATAACCACAGTCATCCTTCAACAGGGAAATCCATATACAGCCTCTATAGGCAGTGGGCTTTTCCCCAATTATTGGAAAAAAAATACTATATTTGGGCTGCCTGTGATAGTCTTCAGTTTACTGCATGTGTGCTGGGGGTAGTAGTAGCTCATTATTACCCAGCTAAGCCTGTGACTGTCTACAGTTTACTGTGTGTCTGTTGGGGGTAGTAGTCGCTCATTAATACCCAGCCTTGCGCATAATTTTTTCTGGCTGCACTGTGCTTTCAATAACCACAGTCATCCTCCAACAGGGAAATCCATATACAGGCTATATAGGCAGTGGGCTTTTTCCCAAAAATTGGAAAAAAATACTATTTTTGGGCTGCCTGTGACCGTCTTCAGTTTACTGCAAGTGTGCTGGGGGTAGTAGTCGACCATTATTACCCAGTGAAGGCTGTGACCGTGTACAGTTTACTGCGTGTCTGCTGGGGGTAGTAGTCACTCATTATTACCCAGCTAAGCGTTACAGCAGGCTTGCGCATAATTGTTTCCTGGCTCTGCTGTATCTGTTATATGATCGCCGTCATCCCGCCAGCGAGAAAGAGTATACATATATACGCTGCATAGGGTGTCTGTCTGGTTTTTCACATCACTATTTTAAAAAATTGAAGCAAAATACTTAAGGCCTACCACTGGCCTTTGGCCACTTGACTGGTTCTGCCCTGTGAATTCCAGTAGCTCAGTCATACGCACCTAGGTCTGACTACAGCCTTGCACATAATTGTTTCCTGGCTCTGCTGTGCGTTCCGTAAGCGAAGTCAGCTTCCAACCACAGGCCAATAAGCGGCACATTTAATTACAGCGTTCTGTTTCTGCTCTACTCGTAATACACCATGCTGAGGGGTAGGGGTAGGCCTAGAGGACGTGGACGCGGGTGAGGACGCAGAGGCCCAAGTCAGGGTGTGGGCACAGGCCGAGCTCCTGGTCCAGGTGTATCGCAGCCGACTGCTGCGGGATTAGGAGAGAGGCAAGTTTCTGGGGTCCCCAAATTCATCTCACAATTAATGGGTCCACGCGGTAGACCTTTATTAGAAAATGAACAGTATGAGCAGGTCCTGTTGTGGATGGAAGAAAGTGCATCCAGCAATCTATCGACCACCCAGTCTTCTACGCCGTCCACTGCTGTAACTCTGAATCCTCTGGCTGCTGCTCCTCCTTCCTCCCAGCCTCCTCACTCCATGAAAATGACACATTCTGAGGAGCAGGCAGACTCCCAGGATCTGTTCTCTGGCCCCTGCCCAGATTGGGCAGCAATGGTTCCTCTCCCACCGGAGGAGTTTGTCGTGACCGATGTCCAACCTTTGGAAAGTTCCCGGGGTCCGGGGGATGAGGCTGGGGACTTCCGGCAACTCTCTCAAGAGCTTTCAGTGGGTGAGGAGGACGATGACGATGAGACACAGTTGTCTATCAGTGAGGTAGTAGTAAGGGCAGTAAGTCCGAGGGAGGAGCACACAGAGGATTCGGAGGAAGAGCAGCTGGACGATGAGGTGACTGACCCCACCTGGTTTGCTAAGCCTACTGAGGACAGGTCTTCAGTGGGGGAGGCAAGTGCAGCAGCAGGGCAGGTTGGAAGAGGCAGTGCGGTGGCCAGGGGTAGAGGCAGGGCCAGACCGAATAATCCACCAACTGTTTCCCAAAGCGCCCCCTCGCGCCATGCCACCCTGCAGAGGCCGAGGTGCTCAAAGGTGTGGTAGTTTTTCACTGAGATTGCAGACGACCGACGAACTGTGGTGTGCAAGGTTTGTCGCGCCAAGATCAGCCGGGGAGCCACCACCACCAGCCTAACCACCACCAGCATGCGCAGGCATATTATGGCCAAGCACCCCACAACGTGGGATGAAGGCCATTCACCGCCTCTGGTTTGCACCACTGCCTCTCCCCCTGTGCCCCAACCTGCCACTGAGATCCAACCCCCCCTCTCAGGACACAGCCACGACCGTCTCTCGGCCTGCACCCACTCCCTCACCTCCGCTGTCCTCGGCCCCAAGCAGCAATGTCTCTCAGCGCAGCGTCCAGCCGACGCTAGTGCAACTGTTTGAGCGCAGCACAAGTACGCCACCTTGCACCCGCACGCTCAAGCATTAGATGTTCACATAGCCAAATTCATCAGCCTGGAGATGCTGCCATATAGGCTTGTGGAAACGGAGGCTTTCAAAAACATGATGGCGGTGGCGGAGCCGCTCTACTCGGTTCCCAGTCGCCACTACTTTTCCCGATGTGCCGTCCCAGCCCTGCACGACCACGTCTCCCGCAACATTGTACGTGCCCTCACCAACGCGGTTACTGCCAAGGTCCACTTAACAACGGACACGTGGGCAAGCACAGGCGGGCAGGGCCACTATATCTCCCTGACGGCACATTGGGTGAATTTAGTGGAGGCTGGGACAGAGTCAGAGCATGGGACCGCTCACGTCCTACCCACCCACAGAATTGCGGGCCCCAGCTCAGTGCTGGTATCTGCGGCGGTGTATGCTTCCTCCACTAAACCACCCTCCTCCTCCTCCTACGCAACCTTTGTCTCACAATCAAGATGTGTCAGCAGCAGCACGTCGCCAGCAGTCGGTGTCGCGCCGCGTGGCAGCACAGCGGTGGGCAAGCGTCAGCAGGCCGTGCTGAAACTACTCAGCTTAGGAGAGAAGAGGCACTCGGCCCACGAGCTGCTGCAGGGTCTGACAGAGCAGACTGACCGCTGGCTTTCGCCGCTGAGCCTCCAACCGGGCATGGTCGTGTGTGACAACGGCCGTAACCTGGTGGCGGCTCTGCAGCTCGGCAGCCTCACGCACGTGCCATGCCTGGTCCACGTCTTTAATTTGGTGGTTCAGCGGTTTCTGAAAAGCTACCCACACTTGTCTGACCTGTTGGAAAGGTTCGCCGTGTCAGCGCTATTTTCCGCAAGTCCAGCTCGGACGCTGCCACCCTGCGGACCCTGCAACATTGGTTTAATCTGCCAGTGCACCGACCGCTGTGCGACGTACCCACACGGTGGAACTCTACGCTCCACTTGTTGGCCAGGCTCTATGAGCAGCGTAGAGCTATAGTGGAATACCAACTCCAACATGGGCAGCGTAGTGGGAGTCAGCCTCTTCAATTCGTTACAGAAGATTGGGCCTGCCTGGCAGACATCTGCCAGGTCCTTGGAAACTTTGAGGAGTCTACCCAGATGGTGAGAGGCGATGCTGCAATCATTAGCATCACCATTTCTCTGCTATGCCTCTTGAGAAGTTCCCTGCAAAGCATTAGGGCAGACCCTTTGCGCTCGGAAACGGAGGCGGGGGAAGATAGTATGTCGCTGGATTGTCAGAGCACCCTCATGTCTATATCTCAGCGCGTTGAGGAGGAGGAAGAGGAGGTGGAGGGGGAGGAGCCTGAGGAGGAGCAGGGGGAAGAGACAGCCAGGCCCACTGCTGAGGGTACCCATGCTGCTTGCCAGTCATCCTTTCAGCGTGTATGGCCTGAGGAGGAGGATCCTGAAAGTGATCTTCCTAGTGAGGACAGCCATGTGTTGCGTACAGGTACCCTGGCACACATGGCTGACTTCATGTTACGATGCCTTTCTCGTGACCCTCGCGTTACACGCATCCTGGCCACTACGGATTACTGGGTGTACACACTGCTCGACCCACGGTATAAGGAGAACCTTTCCACTCTCATACCCGAAGAGGAAAGGGGTTCGAGAGTGTTGCTATACCATAGGACCCTGGCGGACAAACTGATGGTAAAATTCCCATACGACAGCGCTAGTGGCCGAAGGCGCAGTTCCGAGGGCCAGGTAGCAGGGGAGGCGCGGAGATCAGGCAGCATGTACAGCACAGGCAGGCCAACACTCTTTAAGGCCCTTGACAGCTTTATGGCTCCCCAGCAAGGCTGTGTCACCGCTCCCCAGTCAAGGCTGAGTCGGCGGGAGCACTGTAAAAGGATGGTGAGGGAGTACGTAGCCGATCGCACGACCATCCTCTGTGACGCCTCTGCCCCCTACAACTACTGGGTGTCGAAGCTGGACACGTGGCCTGAACTCGCGCTGTATACCCTGGAGGTGCTTGCTTGTCCTGCGGCTAGCGTCTTGTCAGAGAGGGTGTTTAGTGCGGCTGGGGGAATCATCACGGATAAGCGTACCCGCCTGTCAACTGACAGTGCCGACAGGCTAACACTCATCAAGATGAACAAAGCCTGGATTTCCCCAGACTTCTCTTCTCCACCAGCGGACAGCAGCGATACCTAAGCAATAGGTAGGCTGCACCCGCGGATGGAAGCATCGTTCTGTATCCCCATCAAAAACGGGGACCTTTTCGCTTCATCAATCTGTGTATAATATTCCTCCTCCTCCTGCTCCTCCTCCTGAAACCTGACGTAATCACGCCGACCGGGCAATTTTTCTTAGGCCCACAAGGCTCACTCATATAATTTTTCTAAACAATTTTTATACGTTTCAATGCTCATTAAAGCGTTGTAACTTTCACCTCCACCAATTTTTATTTTAACTGGGCTGCCTCCTGGCCTAGTTACCAATTAAGCCACATTAACCAAAGCGATTAATGGGTTTCACCTGCCCTCTTGGTTGGCCATGACCAATTTTTCTGAGGTACATTAGTACTGTTGATACAGCAATTTTTGTGGGCCCTCGCCTACAGTGTAATCAAATGAATTTTTAGCCCACCTGCATTACAGCTGACGTTACATCCGCTGTGTTGGGCAATGCAATGGGATATTTTTATGTACCGCCGGTGGCTTCCTGGCACCCACCCATGCTGTGGGTCCACACGGAGTTGTAACTACATGTGTCCACTTCTAAAGAACCCCAGTCTGACTGGGGCATGCAGTGTGGGCCGAAGCCCACCTGCATTAACCCCTTGAGTGGCGGGTTTCCTACCACCCTGTCGTGCCCACCAGGGCAGGTTTTTTAAAATGGTCTAATCATTGAATTTCAACTAATTTTGCAGTTGCATCTCAAGAGCCATAACTTTTTCATTTTTCCATTGACATGGCCATATAAGGGCTTGTTTTTTGCGGGACAAGTTGTGATTTTTTTAAACAGGGGGGAGGAAAAAAAGAAATGGGGAAAAAAGAAAAAATGGGGCCATGTCATTAAGGGGTTAAATAATGTATTAACTTCCTTTTCTGGGTCATTACGACGCATGGATACCACATGTGTGATTGTATTTTTGGTTTTTTTTTTACAAAGTAAAGGGAGACAAGTGTTTTTATTATTTTTTTTTATAATTTTTTACCTTTTTTTTTAATTTTGTTTTTTTTGTCCCTTTAGGGGACTTCCACAGGGACCCATCAGGACCCCTGATAACATTCCAGGGGTCCGATGGTGACAGCCCTTTACATGCTGCAGTCACATAGACTGCAGCATGTAAAGGGTTAACACAGCAGAGATCGGAAGTTTTCTCTGATCTCTGCTGTAAGAGATCTGACAGCCAAGCACCAGCTCTCCCTGCCACAGAGACCATCGGCTTGCTTCTGACAAGCCGATGGTCTCTATGGCAACCTGTAAACAAAGCAGGAGGTTGCCGACATATCGGCAATATCTTCTGCTGGTTTTTCAAAGCCCTTGCACTGCTCTGTGTGGGTCTGTGCAGGCAGAGCACACTGTCACAGCTTGTGGCATTGTGCTCTGCAGCTCCCATAGTGATACATAGCTCGGAAATCTTCCGGGCTATGTCACTATGAGCAGTGGAGCTCGTCCCGGAAAATTTCCGGGCGTGCCACTCAAGGGGTTAAACATGATATTACTACCTCAGCTGTGATGGGCACTGCAATGGGATATTTTTATGTACCACCGGTGGGTTCCAGGGAGCCACCCATGCTGTCGGTCCACAGGGACTTCACAATAGGGAGTTGTACCTGCCTGTGTCTATGAATTAAAAATCCCGGTCTGACTGGGGCATGCAGACACCTTGACAGAATGAATAGTGTGTGGCACATAGGTTCCCCATTGCTATGCCCATGTGTGCAGCTCCAGATGGAGGTGGCACAGGATTGGATTTCTCATTGCTTCTGTACAGCATTGTGGGCTATTGCCCCGTCCCTTTTAAAGAGGGTCGCCACCTAGCCATGCCAACCCTCTGCAGTGTGTCCCTGCTTTTCCTGTGGCAGACGCACTTATAAATAGACATGAGTGTGGCGTGGCATGAGGGCAGCTGAAGGCTGGGCAGGGACAGTTTGGTGTGCGCTGTGGACACTGGGTCGTGCAGGGGGGGGTTGGGCAGCATGTAACCCAGGAGAAGTGGCAGTGGAGTGTCATGCAGGCGGTGATTGTGCTTTGTTGGAGGTAGTGTGATGCTTAGCTAAGGTATGCCATGCTAATGATGGCTTTTCAGAAGTAAAAGTTGTTGGGAGGGGGTGGGCCCCACTCTTGCCGCTATTGTGGCTTAATAGTGGGACCTGGGAACTTGAGATGCAGCCCAACATGTAGCCCCTCGCCTGCCCTATCCGTTGCTGTGTCGTTCCCATCACTTTCTTGAATTGCCTAGATTTTCACACATGGAAACCTTAGCGAGCATCGGCGATATACAAAAATGCTCGGGTCGCCCATTGACTTCAATGGGGTTCGTTATTCGAAACGAACCCTCGAGCATCGCGAAAAGTTCGTCTCGAATAATGAACACCCGAGCATTTTGGTGCTCGCTCATCTCTAGTTAACAACTGTTCTGATTTTTTACAAATCAATATTCTAAAGAGATTTGTAGAAAAATACTTCCAACATTAGGACTTAAACAGATGAGCGTGTTTTAGTCCTGTTATGTGGGACAAAACCCAAACCATTGTTTCCACTATTGGGATTTTCGCGCATTAACCCTTTCCAATCCACTGCCTGATGTCTGTAGACATTATGATTTAAGGCTGTACAGCTCCGATGTTGGAAGACATCCGTCGGGGTTCTCTTGCTTTATATTGCCAGCCTCTCTGCTGTCGGAGCCTATTCAACGTGTCATCTCATGTAGTACTGGCTTTAGCCAGCATATAGCGCCATTGAATAACAGCAGACAAAGAGTAAGCCCCCTAGGAAAACCAGAATACAAATTGGATTGGAAAGGGTTAATAGTAACTGGGAGAAAAGATAGGATTTCCCCTATCTTTCTTGCACGTAGTTAATACTACATGCGAGAAAGTTAGGGTAGGACCTACAATCCCGTTTATTTTTTCAAACTTGCACGTAATAGCACGGAGATTGAATAGTCTGAAAAAAAATCCGATTCATGCACTAATACACTCCGTAGCGGTGACCATATTAGCGCATGCGCCCATGTGTTTTTGCGCTGTCAGTATTCAGGCACAATATCTGTAATAAATGTGCCTCAATGTTGTTAGCTGCTCTATATTGAATACATATCTATAAGTTCAAAAGGAGTGATTGTGTTTTTTATATAATGATAGCATGCTATAAGAAAATCTGTCCATATAAATAGAGATAGTGATAAAAAAAAGACATTTTATAAAAGTAAAACCAGCTCTTAGATAAATCAGGAATAATGAGATTTATTACAATCAATATCATTCATTTTTATTTAATATAATTATGATAATTTTGTGATTTGTCTTTCTTTATGTTTTCATCACTTTCAAATTTCTAATCTGCAAAGAGAAAATATATTTGTGACAACAGTTTTTAGTTATTTAACTAAAATAATCTGATCATAAACCCATTAAGGACCAAGCACAATAAATATTCAACACTTGGTTCTTGGCTTTAATCCACCGGATAATAAATATATGTGGCATATGACTAAGGCCTCCTTCCCACGAACGGATTTCCGCCGCGTAATTCGCGGTGAAAATCCGCTGCGTTGCCCGCAGCTATTAGGTTCTATTGAACCTAATAGCTCAGTGCTCATGGTGCGTAATTCCACCGCGGAATTATGCACCGTGAAATCTCCCGTACTCACCCGCGGCACGCTCTATTTGCCGAGGGTGTACGCGCTGACGGCTTCCATTACAGTCAATGGAAGCCGTCCGTTCACGCTATCTCCCGCTGTAACACAGAGGAAGATAGCATGAAAACGCTTTCCCGCCTACCGCCGCCGCGTCATATGACGCGGCGGCGGTGGGCGGGGAAGCGTCATGCGGGTACGAAGAAGCCGGATCCGCTGGTAAGTATAGGGGTTCTGGGGGGCGCCGTGACGGGCTTCGCCGCGGAATATTCCGCGGCGGAGCCCGTCACGCTCGTGGGCAGCCGGCCTTAAGCTCCTGCTCTTGCAGGTCGGGTTCTCAGCTGCCAGACACAGCCAAAGACCTGAAGAAGAAGACATCAGAGGTTTTTTAAACACTTCTGACTTTTCCTTTATAAGCACTATGTAGAGAATGGAGGAAGCAGCATTGTCATATGTCAAAGCTACAAGATCTGAGCAGACCCTTGACCCGCTCTGACAGTGACTACAGTCACACTAGAGGGGATGTTTTCCCCTCTGACTAGGGCTCTTATGGATTCTCCAATTACAGTGGAAAAGTGTGGTATTAAAAAAAAAGCAGTGTGAGGCCTCGGTCAGACGGGCGTTTTTTCGCGCGATTTGCGCATGCGATCTGCGCATAAATAGAACCATTGCTTCACAATGGCATCGGACACATGGCCGCTTTTTATGCGGATGTCCGATAAATTATAGGACACAAGGAATCGCAGATCGCGCCTATCTGCGATCTGCGATTCCTTGTGTTCTATTATATGCGCTCAATGGGGCCGGCGGCAGCATCGCCGACCCCATTGAGAACATATACTACAGAAATCATTCTCCTCTGTCACAGCTGTAACAGCTGTGGCAGAGAAGAACGATGTCCGCCCATTGAATTCAATGGAGCCGGCAATACAGCCGGCTCCATTGAAAGCAATGGGCTGCGGGCGAGCGCAGGATGAATTTTCGGGAAGGGCCTAAAAATATAAGCCCTTCCCTTAAAATCAGAGGAGAATGATTTCTGTAGTATATGTTCTCAATTGGGTCGGCGCTGCTGCCGCCGGCCCCATTGAGCGCATATAATAGAGCTCAAGGAATCGCAGAGCAGTAAAACCAGCTTTGAATATAAGCCCTTCCCTGAAAATCAAGTAAAAGTGGTTTAAAAAACAAAAAAAATAGATACTCACCGCCCTTCAGCTGCTGGGGCACAGCCGTGTCTTCTCCTGCTGTCCCCTGCACTGTGGTGCTGATCTATCGGCAGGCGGGGGTTTAAAATCCCTGCCTGCTGAAAGAGCTGAATGTGCTTGGCTGAGGTGCTCAGCCAATCACAGGCAGCTCTCCCCAAATGAATGACGGGCGAAACGGGTGTGATGTCTATGTCTGTAGGTGTGCAGACATCTGGTACGTTGTATGTTCTGTGTTGTATTCCCTTCTAACTGTAGGTCACCAGATGCCTGTTATGTTATTTCACTTGTGTGGTGTCCCTGCTTGTTACCATCTAGGGCAAACCAGGTTCCAACTTGGGGCCATGCCTATTGAGACTAATGCCATGTTTTTGTGGTTTTAGTTGTCTTATTAGAGTTTGGACTCACAACCCAATGGGGACCCTTGATGTTGGCTTGTGAGTTTATGTATTCTAGCCAAAATACAAACCACTACCTTGTACTTATTTTCTATAGATATTTCCACCTGTCTGTTAGTTTAGTACTATTGGTAAGTATTTTGGTGCCTGTTGTCTGTGTAGCTGTTTTTCACTTGTGTCTTACTGTGTTAGTTCAGTGTAAAAATATGCTGCTACAGTATAACTATTTCCATTACAATTTCTATGTGAAGGGAGGAGGAAAACATAAAAATTAAATAACTCCTTTCCCATGGACACCCATCATGCAGCTAGCCAGTTTTTTAAATTATTTCTACTGTTATCATAGCAGTTTCTGGCCTTGACCGCTTAGGAACCAAAGAGTCAGGCCACTCTCACACTGACTGATTTTAACTGTAATTAATGTGGCATCCCAAGCACCATGCTAATCATGATACAACACTCTCATTGACTTCAATGGGGCTTCGCAGACCTGCGCTCCAATGCAGTGTTTCTAATGCTGCAATTTTCGAGTGCTGTCTGTTCTATTTTTGTATGTTTTTGCATTTTTTAATGCACCTCATCACTCATTACATTGATGGGGTGCGTTAAAAAGTGCTGTCAAAACCTGTGAAATGTGTTCAAAAACACTGCTAAAATTCTGTGTTTCCGAGCTGGCGGGGCAATAGCCACGATCGTCCATATGGCCGATCGCAGCTATTAACCCTCTCATCCCTGTGGGGTGGCTTGATAGACTGCCTGTACGTCATACTGCAGGAGCGACCAAAGTATCGCTGGTTGTAGTCCTCTAGGAGGACTAAAAGAAAGTGTAAAAATAATAAAAGTTAAAAAAAAAACTTTTGACATATTTGCAATTAAAAAATCAAAATATTAAACTAAAAATATGTATTTGGTATCACTGCATCCATAAAAGACTGACCTATCAAATTAATGCATTATTTTACCCGCACAATGAACGTGGTCCAAAAAATAAAATAAAATAAAGAACGCCAGAAATTCACTTTTTGGTCACCCTATCTCAGAGAAAAAATGTAATAAAAAACAAACAAAAAGTCAATTGTATGCAACACGGGTACCAATGGAAATGGCAGGATGTACCGCACAAAATGAGCCCTTACTCAACTATGTCGGTGGAAAAATAAAAAAGTTATTGTGCACAGAAAATCGACACAAAAAATAATTTAAAAAAACTTAAATATCCTAAAAAAAATAGGACTACAGCAAAAAAAACTATACAAGTTTGGTATCGTAGTAATCATACTGACCCATAGAATAAAGCTATCATGTCATTTTTGTTGCAGTTTGTGCGCCGTAGAAACAGGACGCACCGAAAGATGGTGGAATGTTGTTTTTTTTTTTCATTTCTCTCCACTTAGAATTTTGTTTAAAGTTTTTCAGTACATTATATGGTATAATAAATACTACCATTGAAAACTACAACTCATCCTGCAAAAAAAAGCCCTCATACAGCGACGTCGATGGATAAATAAAGGAGTTACGATTTTTTAAAAGGGAGGAGGAAAAAATGAAAAGGCAAAAAAGCTCCATCACTAAGGGGTTAAAAAAGAAGCTGGAAGTTGCCAGCAGATTAGTTATATCTTCCTGCTTCATTTTTTTAAAGTCCTGCAGTGTTCTCTGTGGGTCTGTGCAGGCAGAGCACACTGCCACACCTTATGGCATTGTGCTCTGCAGGTCCGATAGTGAAACATAGCCCTGAAATCTTCCGGACTATATTGCAATGGCCAGTGGAGCTGGTCTATATTACAATGGGCAGTGGAGCTCAGAATTTCCAGGCGTGCCACTGAAGGGGTTAATTTGAGAGGTCAGGAAAGTTTAAGCCTTCCTCTCTCTTTATTTTAGCCCTAAAACAGTATTTTATAAATAAACCTCTCATATAGGCTTTGTGAGCATTCTACAGTGAGAAGATACTAGAAACTGACTAAGAGTTGGGGCTCATGTCCACAGGTGGGTTTGAATTCCAGGATCCGCGTGGGGCACCCGCGCAGATGATCCAGAGTTCAAGCCACCCATAGACTATTCATAGACGCCCGTAGTTTAAATTAAAGCATGTGCATTTGTTTTACATACAATATTGCCTTTTGCCGCAGGTCCTGTGGGGATGGCTTCCATTGAAGTCAATGGAAGAACTCTAATCTGCGGCACACCCAGAACTGTCACTCCGGGTGTGCTGTGGGTCCTGCGGGAAAGCAGGAGTTTAAAAAAAAATATTAAAATCTCCATTGCGCATGTGTGGGAGCTGTGCCGGAGGAGACAGCGGACAACCCACACGCATCCAGGCTGGTAAGTAATGTCCCCATGCTGCAGGCAGGGTGGGATCACATGGTGGGCTCCCACTCACGGAACCTGACCTGCCCGTGGCCATGAGGCCTTGATGGCAAAAAACAGTTCCAATTTGGTTTTCAAGTTATATTTGTGCTCTGGATGGGAAAGAATATATTCATTAAATCTCCAGTGATAAAGACACTGGGGCTTGATCTGACCAGGTGATGGTTATGATCTTGGTCCGTATAACCTCTTTCAATCCTCTGGCAACCAAGAGAAAGAAATCAATTCTTAAATAGGAAGAATGGGACAAAGATAAAAAGGTATAGTATCTCTCAAAGAAGACAGTGCCAAACATCATACAAATCTTCTCTATGCAAGAGCAGGACTATAGTTGAAGGTAATCTAGATCCAGAAGTGGAATTTATAGTCAGATCCATAACTGAAGTCATGCCCAATTATTAAGGTGCCTTTTTGTACCTTAGCAGTTTCCATTAAAAAATGTGAAAAAATGGCACAGACAAGAATTATGAAATGACATAAAGGGTCTACATATAAGTCATGCTGAGAAAATGATATTGAATTAGTGATTGCAATTAGTACTCCTTTTATTCCTATCAAGGTTTGTAGCAAAAAGAGATCATTTAGGGGGTTTATATTCTATAAAATGGGTTCTTGAGCAAAGGATACATCAGCATATACCTTGAGGGCCTCATGCCAAAGTGAGCTATGTTTAAACAGACTGTTCAAGCTCTTAAAATTTAACCGCGTAGTGAGCACATCATAGAGTTTTTATGTCCTGCTTTAGGGAGCTTTAACCCTTTCCAATCCAATTTGTATCCTGGTTTTCCTAGGGGGCTTACTCTTTTTCTGCCGTTAAACAACAGCACTATATGCTGGCTAAAGCCAGTACTGCATGAGGTGATATGTTGGATAGGCTCCGACAGCAGAGAGGCTGGCAATATACAGTAAGAGAACCCCGACGGATGTCTTCCAACATCGGAGCTGTACAGCCATAAATCATAATGTCTTCAGAGGTCAGACAGTGGATTGGAAAGGGTTAATCCCCAGGGCCATAAAAACACACTCTCTGTGGGGATTAAAGCCACATGGACTGTGAACATGACAACTCCATGCAGTCAGCTACTGGAGGTAAACGACAACCTGCAGCTGTCATGGGGGAGGGGAAATCACTAGAAGCCCCGCTCCAGTCACGCAATTGCCAAAAAAATGAAAATTGTAATCTTGTCTTTCTCCTTTGCTTAGATTGATTTAAAAAAACTGTAGGGTCAAAATACCAGCTTAAACAGCGGCCGTTCAGTAGTGAATGGCTGCTGTGTTATCTCTATGGAGAGGGCGGAGGAAGCGAGAGGAGAGAAATCTCCTGCAGTGCCCCGCCCCCCTGTTGGTCGCTCAGTGAGCGAGCCATCACCAGTAGCTCCCGTGTAACAGCACGGGAACACGGAGACACAGGGACGAGTGTCGGGCATTGTTTGCCTGTTAGTAGTCCTGTATAAAGGGAACTTAAGAGTCTCTCACTGTGGGCTTAAAACACGCAAGCAAAATATGCAGAGAGCAGGATATTTGCAGAGTACATCAATCAGCTGGTGTTGGACCATCAAGCTCAGCTACCAGCTCAAGGCAGGTAGTCAGTTCAAGCAGTGTTCGCTAATAATTATTATAATATTCAAACACAATCAGTATCAATATTATAATACTAAACACAATCAGTATTTAGTATTATAATAACAAAAAGGAGTTTTAAAAATGCTTAATGTTCTTTATATTTAAATATATAATAAAAAAAAATTTCACTCATCTTTACATTTTTTTGTCCACTAAAGGCACTTAAAGGGATTGTCTCGCAGCAGCAAGTGGGGTTATACACTTCTGTATGCCCATATTAATGCACTTTGTAATATACATCGTGCATTAAATATGAGCCATACAGAAGTTATTCACTTACCTGCTCCGTTGCTGACGTCCCCGTCGCCATGGTGCCATCTAATTTCAGCGTCTAATCGCCCGATTAGACACGCTTGCGCAGATGGGTCTTTTCCCTTCGGCTCGGTCCGGCAGCAGCGGTGTTCTGGCTCCGCCCCCTCCTACGCGTCATCGCGTAGCTCCGCCCTGTCACGTGTGCCGATTCCAGCCTCCTGATTGGCTGGAATCGGCACACGTGACGGGGGCGGAGCTACGCGATGCCGCGTAGGAGGGGGCGGAGCCAGAACGCAGCTGGTGCCGGACCGAGCCGAAGGGAAAAGACCCATCTGCGCAAGCGCGTCTAATCGGGCGATTAGACGCTGAAGTTAGACGGAGCCATGGAGACGGGGACGCCAGTGCAAGGAAGGTAAGTGAATAACTTCTGTATGGCTCATATTTAATGCACGATGTATATTACAAAGTGCATTAATATGGCCATACAGAAGTGTTTAACCCCACTTGCTATCGCGAGACAACCCCTTTATGTTTGCGATCATTCAATCGCTCATGCAATCTAATGCAATAGCATAGTATAACATTATGCGGTATTCTTACACACAGTCTATCAAGACATATCACCGAAAAGCACCTGCTGACCTCATCACAAGGGGGCTGTTTGGGATCCCTGAATGGAAATCGAGCCATTGGAATGCATGCCGCTGTTAGAATTGACAGTGGCATTTAAAGGGTTAACAGCTATGATCTGTGCGTGAATTTAGGCTGCTGTGGGTAGGTGGCAGATTTCAAAGACACGTGGCACTCACCACATATGGAGCAGGGTTAGCCCACATTCCTGCTCCGTAACAAACCCACTCCTAGAAGTTGTACATGTGCAAAAGTTTTATATTAAGCCATTCAAAGGCTCTTGATCTCTTTTCTTAAGATGACAAAATCCATTGTAACAATGAAAGAATAAACAAACAGTTGCACATAAAGTCATCATTATGCATCAAGTTAAACTTTGCTAAATCTTTACCATAGAAGTATTTTAAAATATTTTAATGTTCTTAATAAAAACAAAAAATATAAATATAGTTAGTCTCTATAGTAACTGTAACTCACAGGAAGATTTGAATTATTCAGCCCATTGTAAGGATACCCTAATAGAAAAACAAAGTTATATCAGCAGTTATTAGAAAATACTTATAAAATATAATCAGAAATAGAAAATAAGAGCTAAAAATATCATGTTTTTACTGAAGAAATTAGTTACACATCCTTATTGCAGAGGAACTACTACTTTCTTTCTTAATAGTCAGGAACTGATGTGCTTTGAATGCATGTGATTTTCCAATTTTTCAAACTGTACATTTCGCCAAATTACGATCATGCTGTTATATAATACTGTGCACCCCACAAAATAAGCCCTACCCTGATTTTACAGAACTTTCGGGGAGGCTTGAAATATAAATCTACCCAAAAATAAGTCCTGGCTAGATTACATAACAAGAAATAATACATTACTGAGAAAACAGAGTCGGGGTCCTCTTGCTGCTCTCCGGAGCTCCAGTATGCTTGCTTCAGTCTTCGGCTATCGATAAAACATAGCTTCCTGGTTATGAAATTTATTAATCCCACCTCCAGGAAGCAATAGCTGCGATTGTTTATTCGAGTGCTGCTCAACCAATCAGTGCAGTGCTCGAAGAACCAATTACAGTCATCGCTGTATGAAGACGGGTTCTTTGAATTGGCTGAGTCGCCGCTTCATCAGTTCATAAATCCCACCTTCATGAAGCAATGTTTGTGACTGGTTCATTTAATAAAAAGACGTCAGGCAGCAGATTGGTGCACTTTGAATTTTATGTATCCAGATGCATACACCAACAAATGTGCCTCCTCCACACACAAAAGATGCGACGTTTCGACTCAATGACCGAGTCTTTGTCTTTTGTGTGTGGAGGAGGCACATTTGTTGGTGTATGCATCTGGATACATAAAATTCAAAGTGCACCAATCTGCTGCCTGACATCTTTTTATTATATGACGCTGTTCTCCTTGGGAATTTGGACCCGATCCGGTCTAGGCGTGCAGACCAGCTTTAAAGCTACATCTTCTTCTAAGTTTTTTCCCCCCCGATTGGTGGTGGTGAGTGCTGCTGTACATCATATTTTGCTTGTGATTGGTTCATTGACTGCTGCTCAGCCAATCAATGCAGCACTGGATCCAGCACTGCATTGATTGGCTGAGCAGTAGTTGAAGAACCAATCACAGCCATCGCTTCCTGGAGGTGGGATTGTTTAAACCCATAACCAGGAAGTGATGTTGTATAAGCACCGAGGACTGTGGGGAAGCGCGTGCTAGAGTTATGAAGAGGAGGGACCCCAACCTGGATCGAGTCCGCTAGGTAAGTATAATAGGACCTCCCCGGAAAATAAGACCTAGCACCTCTTTTGGGGAAAAAAAATTATATAAGGTGTTTGTTTTTTTAGAAACACAGTACAAGATTCAGAATTTAAATTATTTATTATGAATAACAGAAAGGTTACTTCAACATCAATTTATGTTACATAATGGTCCATCTGACCATTGCTTGCAATGAGACTGCAGAAGTGCCAGTCCCATTGAAAGCGATCCTCTACCACAGCTGTGACAGTTGTGGCAGAGGATTCTTTACAGTGCTGTCACAGTGTTTAGTGATAAGGGGATTCCCCCTGGGGAATATTAACACACACCACACACCTATGGTGCATGCATGTCCTATGTTTTGCAGGTACGTTCATTTGCATGTCTGTAAAACTAAAACATGTGAACACAACATAAGGAACCAGTGGTTTTAATAGACGCGTGGTTTTGTGCGGACCTATGTACGCACACACACACACACGCTCGTCTATTTCACAGACAATGTAAAGTATATGGTACAATGTATTTAAGCAACAGTCAAAAAACTTTTCCATGAAATTTATAAAAATGAAATTGGGCAAACCAGTACAGGAACAACTGAGGGAAGCAATTATTAGTCTGTCTACCCTCTAAATTTCAGTTAGATCAGTTGGCTTAGTTACCTTATTTGAAAAGTAATACAATGAAAACTAAATGTAGATTTTCAATTAGAGGAATTTTTATTTATGCATAAGAAAATCTGTTAAAAAAAATCCATCTTCTAAGTTGAAGAACTTTTGTGGCTTTTTCGTAAACTATATTGTCTGAATTCTGAAACTTGCATTTCCCAAAGAAATAATTAAAGCTTTAGAAAACCTAAAGTTTGGATCATTGACAAACACAGGAAAAAAAAGTTATAAGTTTTACAAAAAGGTATGCATTCAAAACAAATACCCCCATTTCCCTGAAAATAAGACCTATCCCAAAAATAACCTTAGCATGATTTTTCAGGATATTTGAGCATGAAGCATGATTTTTTATTTTATAAGCCCTACTCCAAAAACAAGCCCTAGTTACAGTTAATAAAAAAAGACAATCAAGAGAGTGTCCAGGCAGCTATACATGTAAAAAAGTTAAATATTTTGTAGCAAAAATTAATATAAGACCCTGTCTTATTTTCAGCAAAAAGGGGTAATAGACTATTACGAAAAGGGGTAATATAAGAAGTGTATATTTCTAACTGAGTCACATAATTTATATTTTAATTTTACTGAAATTAACTATATGCATGTCTTACCAATAATCCAAATAGGTTTCCCTATAAGAAAAAATATATAACATGCACAAATGAATATAGAAAGATAACTTACTTTAATATAGGAATACTATTCAGATTATTTGGGATCTTACCAATGTATCACAAACAGCGTTCAACAGAAGGAGTAGTAAGCCTTGACTGCGCTAAAAGAAAATAGAAGAATAATGAAATGCATAATATGGGAGGAAGTACTAGCAATGCCTTAATATTTCTGAAAGAAGAAAAAAAGTCTTATTTCTATACATAATAGTATTGCTTTTATATAGTTTGAAGTTAAACCATATAACAAGCCAAATCTTTAAATATAGATCATGTGGACTTAATTGAAGGGATTCACTGCTTAGGAGATTTTTATTTTATCCAGAATAGGATGCTACTAGAAATAGCATCTCTATTTTTGGAAGACAAGTATTAACTTCATTCAGTTCATTTCACCTCCACTAATGAATGATAGATGGCTCATATTCACAATGATAATGAATCAGTGCATCATCAGGAAAGGCTACAGCTGGATAGGGATTGTGTGAAGTGCATAGGATCTGAAAGGGAATGTGTCATCAGAAATCCTTTCACAGTAAGCACAGATCTTAAGAGTCTGTAGGCCTCTTTCACACGAGCATATATCGGCCGCTGTTTTTAACGGCCGGTCGTTATACGCTACGATTAAATTAATTGGATTCCAATGCATCAGATCACATGGCCGTATTCCCATAGCGTGAAAGCATGCGGCAGGACCAATATAGCACCGAGTGCTTTTACGCCGGCCCAAAAGATAGTCCTGGAACTATCTTTCGGACTAAAATATGTCAGCCGCTGCATGGGCTCCTATGAGAGCCAATGACAGAAGCCGGAGTAGGGAGGTGAGAGGGAGTTTAGCAGCGTGACTGCTAAATTACCTCCCTCTTCTCTCCTCCTCTCTGGCTTTTTGCAATGGGAGGGGGTGGAGCAGGGCTAAACTCCTCCCCGTTTCACCCCCTCACCTTCTCTCTCCTCCCAAACAGCCAGACGGGAGGAGAGAGAAGGTGAGCCCGCGAGGGGGAGGGAAGAGAAAGAGGGAAGGGAGGCCCAACGGCATTGCAGGCTCAACGTTACATTTGTGCGCCGTCAATGCATTTTTATGGCACTGGTGGGCGCATGTAAAAACACGGCTATGTGAAAGAGCCCGTTGAGAGAGCTTTGAAGCACTCATCTCAATAACATCACTGGCAGAATTACATTGAAAGGTAAACACATACAAAAGGCGTGCGAAAAAATTGTATCTTGGGTTACCCTGCATATCCTCTTCTGTGATGCATTTATATTAGTGTAGGGACCCACTACAACGCAAGGAACCGTGAAGTGGTTAGTGGGCTCATGTATCTTGGCCAACATCCAACCAATGCCTTGCATTTATTATCTATTATTCACATGCAGTGTGGCATTAAGACTCCAGGGGGAGCCCAGGGTGGCAGTACCAATGTGGTTCACTGATGGATATGCAGGGCAACCCGCCGAATTATCATAGCGTCATTAATAGGCTGCTGGTCTGCATGGTGAACTACATATATCAGTCTGGCACCCTGTACCCACTATGTGTGGGAGTATACACCAAGCAGCCACCCCCCTCATTATCAGGAGGCAGTGTGAGTGGTTGCTTTATCGGTGTCTCACACAGGTGTTATTGGCTCCTCCATTTGGTAGTCAGCTACCTGCATGGTGACAGGAGGATGCATCTATATGCACTCCTCAGTCAGTAAGTAATGGCCATTTTTCTGTGATTGTTTTTAATTCTTGATTTCCCCTTCTGTGATGCAATGCATTACCTATGGTGTGTTCACATGTCTGTGCTTTACAGGCATGCACCTGCAAAGGTAGGACATGCATGTACCATAGGGAATGTACACATTGTCTTCAATGGAGCCGTGGCTACTGCCAGCGGCTCCATTGAAGACAATGGTGTGCCAGCACCCTGTAATCGATTTTCAGGGAAGAGCTTTAAAGATAAGCTGTTCCCTGAAAAACAAACATTTTAGTGTAAAAAAAATAAATAAATAACAATATACTTACCTGTCGCCGCTGCTGCTGTGTCCCCCGTGGGGATAAGGAACACATTGGCCTCATGCAGCAGATGTTTTCTTCATCCACAGGAGTAAAAATAATTTCCTGCTGCACCTGCCATATCTGTGACAGATGCAGCAAAGGAGTTCTAAATTCCCTTGGGGAATAAAGAATTCCCTACCGCAGCTGTCATAGATGACAGCTGCAGTAGCGGATCCAGCTGTCAGCACTCAGTAATTATTTTTCAGGTAAGGGCTTATACCTAAGCCCTTCCCTGGAAAACAAAGCAAAGTAGTGTAAAAAATAATAAACACCACATGCTCACCTTTCTTCAGCTAAAATCCCCGTTTGCTGAAAGAGCTGCTTGTGATCAGCTGAGGCGCTCAGCCAATCACAGGCAGCTCTCACCTATCATTCATTCAGTGAGAGCTGTCTGTGATTGGTTGAGGTGCTCAGCCAATCACAGACAGCTGCATCTGACTGGCTGAGCACCTCAGCCAATAACAGGCAGCTCTTGCTGAATGAATGACAGGCTAGAGCTGCCTGTGATTGGCTGAGATGCTCAGCCGATCACAAGCAGCTCTGTTAGAAGGCTGGGATTTTAAATCCCCGTCTGCTGAAAGAACAGCTTTTCAGAGTCGGGGACAGTGCAGAGAGGATGTGGCTGAGCCCTGGCAGCTGAAGGAAGGTGAGTATGTCGTGTTTATTATTTTTCACACTACTATGCCTTGTTTTTCAGGGAAGGGCTTATACCTAAAGCCCTTCCCTGAAAAACAATTACTGTGTGCCAGAAGCTGGATCTATTACTGCAGCTGTCGAATGTGACAGCTGCGGTAGGGAATTCTTTATTCCCCGTAGGGATTTAGAATTCCTTTGCTGCATCTGCCACATGTGTGACAGGTGCAGCAGGGAATTCTTTATTCCCTGCGGGGATGAAGAAAACATCTGTCGCATGCCGCATTCATCCCCACGGGGGACACAGCAGCGGCGACCAGGTAAGTATATATTTTTTTATTTTTTTCTTACACTAAAATGTCTTATATTTAAAGCTATTTCCTGAAAAACAAATACGGGTATCAGCAGACCAGTGCCTGGGTATCAGCAGCCGCGGCTCCATTGAAAGCAATAAACGGACCTGCATTCATGCGTGTTTGCGCACGTACGTGGGTGCGCACTTATGTACACACCTATGTACGCTCATGTGAATCCACTCTTATGCTTCATTCAGTGTTTGGCACTGAAAACGTTAAGTAAGCTGCATAACATCTCTTTAAACTGTTCTAAATAATAGATAAAAAATGTAAGTAAAAGCAAAATGACCTCTGCAAAGGTCACATAGCATTTCTAGAACAGACTCCTATACAAATTAATGGGTCAGCTTCTGTCCATTGTGTGAATGGCACATGAAGCTGCTGTAAAGCATATTTCTTAATACTCTAAATGCTGTAAAATGTAGCTCAGGAAAGCTGACAACCCCCATAGTCATATACTGAGTACAGAATGGAAAGAATTTCTCATTTAGAAAATAAAGAAATTAGAAAATGGAAAATGTTTCTAGATCTGTTTTTTGTTAATAGCAAAAATGTGGTGATATGGTCCCTTTAAATGACCATTAAAGTAGACAGGTTCAATGAAGATTTCCTTAACTAATCACTATGAATAGATAAGGCAGTTTGTAGTAAAAAGATTCAGTGTGAGGGCTTAGTCACACAGGCGCCGATGCACCCCTGTGACTGAACCCCTACTGTGGGAAGACAGCGGCACTTCAGGACGGACGACTCCCCGCAGCGCCGAAGAAAGAATAAATGACCAGCAATGAAGCCGGCCACATGTTCTTTCTTCTGGCGCTGCAGAGAGATGTCCATCCTAAAGTGTGGCCGTTCTCTTCCTGCAGTAACACGGGCACCGATGCGCCCGTGCGACTAAGCCCTGATACAAGCCCTATGCATATCATATAGTTCTCAATCTATATATATAAAGCTGAAAGCCCTCACTGACTGACTCACTGACTCACTGACTCACTCACTGACTCACTGACTCACTGACTCACTGACTCACTGACTCACTGACTCACTGACTCACTGACTGACTCGCCAAAAGTTCTCCAACTTCCCGATATCGTAGAAACATGAATTTTGGCACGAGCATAGATTATCTCCAAAATAGGAAAAGTAGTTGGGTCCCAACTCGATTATTCAATTCTAGCGCAAAAGAATTGGCGTCGAAATTTAACGTACATAATCTAAATCTGTCACTTCCCAATGCCTTAGAAACTTAAAATTTGGCACGGGCATTGATTATGACAAAAATAGGAAAAGCTAATGGGTCCCAACTTAATTATTCAATTCTATGCGCAAAAGAATTAGCGTCCAAATTTTACGTGCGGAATGTAATTTTCTCACTTTCCAGTGTCATAGAAACAGGAAATTTGGCACGAGCATTGATTATGTCATAAATAAGAAAAACTAATGGGTCCCAACTCGATTATTCCATTCTATGCGCAAAAGAATTAGCGTCCAAATTTTACGTACAGAATGTAATTTGTTCACTTTCCGGTGTCATAGAAACGGGAAATTTGGTACAGGCATTGATTATGTCATAAATTGGAAAAGCTAATGGGTCCCAACTCGATTATTCAATTCTAGCGCAAAAGAATTGGCGTCAAAATTTTACGTGCGGAATGTAATTTTTTCACTTTCCGGTGTCATAGAAACAGGAAATTTGGCACGAGCATTGCTTATGTCATAAATAGGAAAAGCTAATGGGTCCCAACTCGATTATTCAACTCTAGCGCAAAAGAATTGGCGTCAAAATTTTACGTGCGGAATGTAATTTTTTCACTTTCCGGTGTCATAGAAACAGGAAATTTGGCACGAGCATTGCTTATGTCATAAATAGGAAAAGCTAATGGGTCCCAACTAGAGATGAGCGAACGTGTTCGTCCGAACTTGATATCCGTGCGGATATTAGGGTGTTCGGGATGTTGGTTATTCGTAACGAACACCATGCGGTGTTCGGGTTACTTTCACTTCCTTCCCTGAGACGTTAGCGCGCTTTTCTGGCCAATTAAAAGACAGGGAAGGCATTACAACTTCCCCCTGCGTCGTTCAAGCCCTATACCACCCCCCTGCAGTGAGTGGCTGGGGAGATCAGGTGTCCGCCTAATATAAAAGTCGGCCCCTCCCGCGGCTCGCCTCAGATGCCTTGTGAGTTAGATTAGGGACAGTGCTGTTTGTACCGGAGCTGCTGTAGGGAAGAATTGGTAGTTAGTGTAGGCTTCAAGACCCCCAAAGGTCCTTATTAGGGCCACTGATAGCTGTGTGTTGGCTGCTGTTAGCAGTGGCAATTTTTTTTTTTCTCAAAATCGGCTCTGCAGAGCGTTGCACCCGGCATTAGGGACAGAAGTGTTGCATAAGCAGGGAGAGTGTTAGGAGTGAGTGTAGCCTTCAAGAACCTCAACGGTCCTTTCTAGGGCCATATTTAACCGTGCGCAGTACTGTGCTGGCTGCTGTTAGCTGTGCTGCATATTTTTTTTCTTCTCAAAATCGCCTCTGCAGAGCATTGCACCCTCCATTGATACTGCAGGGAAAGAATTGTGTAGGCAGGGCCACAACACAGTTATTATTCATTGAATATACGCAGTGCGGCCTTTTGCTTGTAAAACAAGTGAAAAAAAATTGTATTTGTCCTGCCTCTGTCCGTCCTAAGGGCGGTGGACACGTGTCGGCTGCGTGTGCAACGTTTAAAAATCAGACGCACCCAGCTACATTTTACTCCTGGCTTCGCCATTTGCTTTCCTTAATTTGGAAAAAAAATACCTGCTCTGCCAGAGTTATAATAACTCTGCTACCCTCAAGTTCTGTGCCACATTAGCAGGGCCACAGCACAGTTATTAAACTTCTCATGTTCATTGAATATACGCAGTGCTGCCTTTTGGTGGAAAAAAACTGAAAATAATTCTATTTGTCCTGCCTCTGTCCGTCCTAAGGGCGGTGGACACGTGTCGGCTGCGTGTGCAACGTTTAAAAATCAGACGCACCCAGCTACGTTTTACTCCTGGCTTCGCCATTTGCTTTCCTTAATTTGGAAAAAAAATACCTGCTCTGCCAGAGTTATAATAACTCTGCTACCCTCAAGTTCTGTGCCACATTAGCAGGGCCACAGCACAGTTATTAAACTTCTCATGTTCATTGAATATACGCAGTGCTGCCTTTTGGTGGAAAAAAACTGAAAATAATTCTATTTCTCCTGCCTCTGTCCGTCCTAAGGGCGGTGGACACGTGTCGGCTGCGTGTGCAACGTTTAAAAATCAGACGCACCCAGCTACGGTTTACTGCTGGCTTCGCCATTTGCTTTCCTTAATTGGGAAAAAAATACCTGCTCTGCCAGAGTTATAATAACTCTGCTACCCTCACGTTCTGTGACACATTAGCAGGGCCACAGCACAGTTATTAAACTTAGATTATTCATTCACTAGAGGCAGTGGGGCCTTTCGTTTTCAAAAAAGGGAAAAAATTATATTTGGCCTGCAGTCTTGCGCCAATTTATTTCCTGCCTGTGAAATCAAATCACTGGTAATACAGCATGCTGAGGGGTAGGGGTAGGCCTAGAGGACGTGGACGTGGCCGAGGACGCGGAGGGCCAAGTCAGGGTGTGGGCACAGGCCGAGCTCCTGATCCAGGTGTGTCGCAGCCGACTGCTGCGCGATTAGGAGAGAGGCACGTTTCTGGCGTCCCCACATTCATCGCCCAATTAATGGGTCCACGCGGGAGACGGTTATTAGAAAATGAGCAGTGTGAGCAGGTCCTGTCCTGGATGGCAGAAAGTGCTTCGAGCAACCTATCGTCAACACGCAGTTCTGCGCCGTCCACTGCTGCAAATCCGAATCCTCTGTCTGCTGCTCCTCCTTCCTCCCAGCCTCCTCACTCCACTACAATGACACCTGCTCGGGAGCGGGAACACTCCCAGGAACTGTTCTCGGGCCCCTGCTTAGATTGGGCAGCAGCGGTTCCTCTCCCACCAGAGGAGTTTATCGTCACTGATGCCCAACCATTCGAAAGTTCCCGGGTTCCGGGGGAAGAGGCTTGGGACTTCCGCCAACTGTCTCACCAACTTTCTGTGGGTGAGGAGGACGATGACGATCAGACACAGTTGTCTTGCAGTGAGGTAGTAGTAAGGGCAGTAAGTCCGAGGGAGCAGCGCACAGAGGATTCGGAGGAAGAGCAGCAGGACGATGAGGTGACTGACCCCACCTGGTGTGCAACGCTTACTCAGGAGGACAGGTCTTCAGAGGGGGAGTCAAGGGCATCAGCAGGGCAGGTTGCAAGAGGCAGTGCGGTGGCCAGGGGTAGAGGCAGGGCCAGACCGAATAATCCACCAACTGTTTCCCAAAGCGCCCCCTCGCGCCATGCCACCCTGCAGAGCCCGAGGTGCTCTAAGGTCTGGCAGTTTTTCACAGAGACGCCTGACGACCGACGAACAGTAGTGTGCAACCTTTGTCGCGCAAAGCTCAGCCGGGGAGCCAACACCAACAGCCTCACCACCACCACCATGCGCAGACATATGATGGCCAAGCACCCCACAAGGTGGGACGAAGGTCGTTCAGCGCCTCCGGTTTGCACCCCTGCCTCTCCCCCTGTGCCCCAACCTGCCACTGAGATGCAACCCCCCTCTCAGGACACAGGCACTACAGCCTCATGGCCTGCACCCACACCCTCATCTCCGCTGTCCTCTGGCCCCATCCAGCAGTGTAGTTCAGCGCACCGTCCAGCCGTCGCTTGCGCAACTGTTGGAGCGCAAGCGCAAGTACGCCGCCACGCACCCACACACTCAAACGTTAACCGTCCGCATAGCAAAATTCATCAGCCTTGAGATGCTGCTGTATAGGGTTGTGGAAACTGAGTCCTTCAAAAGTATCATGGAGGCGGCGGCCCCGCGCTACTCAGTTCCCAGTCGCCACTACTTTTCCCGATGTGCCGTCCCAGCCCTGCACGACCACGTCTCCCGCAACATTGTACGCGCCCTCACCAACGCGGTTACTGCCACGGTCCACTTAACAACGGACACGTGGACAAGCACAGGCGGGCAGGGCCACTACATCTCCCTGACGGCACATTGGGTGAATTTAGTGGAGGCTGGGACAGAGTCAGAGCCTGGGACCGCTCACGTCCTACCCACCCCCAGAATTGCGGGCCCCAGCTCGGTGGTGGTATCTGCGGAGGTGTATGCTTCCTCCACTAAAGCACCCTCCTCCTCCTCTGTCTCGCAATCAAGATGTGTTAGCAGCAGCATGTCGCCAGCAGTCGGTGTCGCGAGGTGTGGCAGCACAGCGGTGGGCAAGCGTCAGCAGGCCGTGCTGAAACTACTCAGCTTAGGCGATAAGAGGCACACGGCCCACGAACTGCTGCAGGGTCTGACACAGCAGACCGACCACTGGCTTGCGCCGCTGAGCCTCCAACCGGGCATGGTCGTGTGTGACAACGGCCGTAACCTGGTGGCGGCTCTGCAGCTCGGCAGCCTCACGCACGTGCCATGCCTGGCCCACGTCTTTAATTTGGTGGTTCAGCGCTTTCTGAAAAGCTATCCACGCTTGTCAGACCTGCTCGTAAAGGCGCGCCGGCTCTGCGCACATTTCCGCAAGTCCCACACGGACGCTGCCACCCTGCGCACCCTGCAACATCACTTTAAGCTGCCAGTGCACCGACTGCTGTGCGACGTGCCCACACGGTGGAACTCTACGCTCCACATGTTGGCCAGGCTCTATGAACAGCGTAGAGCTATAGTCGAATACCAACTCCAACATGGGCGGCGCAGTGGGAGTCAGCCTCCTCAATTCCTTTCAGAAGAGTGGGCCTGGTTGGCAGACATCTGCCATGTCCTTGGTAATTTTGAGGAGTCTACCCAGGTGGTGAGCGGCGATGCTACAATCATTAGCGTCACCATTCCTCTGCTATGCATCTTGAGAAATTCCCTGCAAACCATAAAGGCAGCTGCTTTGCGCTCGGAAACGGGGGCGGTGGAAGACAGTATGCCGCTGGATAGTCAGGGCACCCTCCTGTCTATTTCTCAGCGCGTACAGGAGGAGGAGGAGGAGCATGAGGAGGATGAGGAGGAGGGGGAAGAGACAGCTTGGCCCGCTGCTGACGGTACACCGGCTGATTGCCTGTCATCCTTTCAGCGTGTATGGCCTGAGGAGGAGGAGGAGGATCCTGAAAGTGATCTTCCTAGTGAAGACAGCCATGTGTTGCGTACTGGTACCCTGGCACACATGGCTGACTTCATGTTAGGATGCCTTTCTCGTGACCCTCGCGTTGCACGCATTCTGGCCACTACGGATTACTGGGTGTACACACTGCTCGACCCACGCTATAAGGAGAACCTGCCCACTCTCATTCCCGAAGAGGAAAGGGGTTCGAGAGTGTTGCTATACCACAGGACCCTTGCGGACAAGCTGATGGTAAAATTCCCAGCCGACAGCGCTAGTGGCAGAAGGCGCAGTACCGAGGGCAAGGTAGCAGGGGAGGTGCGGAGATCGAGCAGCATGTACATCCCAGGCAGTGCAACAGTCTTTAAGGGCCTGGACAGCTTTATGGCTCCCCACCAAGACTGTGTCACCGCTCCCCAGTCAAGGCTGAGTCGGCGGGAGCACTGTAAAAGGATGGTGAGGGAGTACGTAGCCGATCGCACGACCGTCCTCCGTGACGCCTCTGCCACCTACAACTACTGGGTGTCGAAGCTGGACACATGGCCTGAACTAGCGCTGTATGCCCTGGAGGTGCTTGCTTGTCCTGCGGCTAGCGTCTTGTCGGAGAGGGTGTTTAGTGCGGCTGGGGGAATCATCACAGATAAGCGTACCCGCCTGTCAACCGACAGTGCCGACAGGCTAACACTCATCAAGATGAACAAAGGCTGGATTTCGCCAGACTTCTCTTCTCCACCAGCGGACAGCAGCGATACGTAAGCAATACGTAGGCTGCACCCGCGGATGGAAGCTACGTTCTCTCTCACCATCCAAAACGGGGACATTTCTGCTTCATCAATCTGTGTCTAATATTCCTCCTCCTCCTCCTCTTGCTACTCCTCCTGAAACCTCACGTAATCACGCTGAACGGGCAATTTTTCTTAGGGCCACAAGGCTCACTAAAATAATTTTTCTAAACAATTTTTAAAAGTTTCAATGCGCTTAAAAGCGTTGGAACTGTAACTTGAACCAATTTTTCGTTACACTGGGCTGCCTCCAGGCCTAGTTACCACTTAAGCCACATTAACCAAAGCGATTAATGGGTTTCACCTGCCCTCTTGGCTGGCCATGGCCAATTTTTGGGATGTACATTAGTACTGTTGATACAGCAATTTTTGTGGGCCCTCGCCTACAGTGTAATCAAATTAATTTTTAGCCCACCTGCATTCCAGCTGACGTTACCTCAGCTGTGTTGGTCAATGCAATGGGACATATTTATGTACCGCCGGTGGCTTCCTGGCACCCACCCAGGCTGTGGGTCCACAGGGAATTATAAATGCATCTGTTTCCACTTCTAAAGAACCCCAGTCTGAGTGGGGCATGCAGTGTGGGCCAAAGCCCACCTGTATTACGCACAACATTACTACCTCAGCTGTGTTGGGCAATGCAATGGGATATTTCTATGTACCGCCGGTGGCTTCCTGGCACCCACCCATGCTGTGGGTCCACAGGGAGTTTAACCTACATGTGTCCACTTCTAAAGAACCCCAGTCTGACTGGGGCATGCAGTGTGGGCCGAAGCCCACCTGTATTACGCACGACATTACTACCTCAGCTGTGTTGGGCAATGCAATGGGATATTTCTATGTACCGCCGGTGGCTTCCTGGCACCCACCCATGCTGTGGGTCCACAGGGAGTTTAACCTACATGTGTCCACTTCTAAAGAACCCCAGTCAGACTGGGGCATGCAGTGTGGGCCGAAGCCCACCTGTATTACGCACGACATTACTACCTCAGCTGTGTTGGGCAATGCAATGGGATATTTTTGTGTACCGCCGGTGGGTTCCAGGGAGCCACCCATGCTGTCGGTCGACAGGGACTTCACAATAGGGAGTTGTACCTGCCTGTGTCTATGAATTAAAAAGCCCGGTCTAACTGGGGCATGCAGACACCTTGACAGAATGAATAGTGTGTGGCACATAGGTTCCCCATTGCTATGCCCACGTGTGCAGCTCCTGATGGCGGTGGCACAAGATTCTATTTCTCATTGCTTCTGTACAGCATTGTGGGCTATCGCCCCGCCCCTTTTAAAGAGGGTCGCTGCCTAGCCATGCCAACCTCTGCAGTGTGTGCCTGTGGTTCCTCCTCATGGCAGACGCACTTCTAAATAGACATGAGGGTGGTGTGGCATGAGGGCAGCTGAAGGCTGCGCAGGGACACTTTGGTGTGCGCTGTGGGGGGGAGGGGGAGCGGTTGGGCAGCATGTAACCCAGTAGAAGTGGCAGTGGAGTGTCATGCAGGCGGTGATTGTGCTTTGTTGGAGGTAGTGTGATGCTTAGCTAAGGTATGCCATGCTAATGATGGCTTTTCAGAAGTAAAAGTTGTTGGGAGGGGGTGTGCCCCACTCTTGCCGCTATTGTGGCTTAATAGTGGGACCTGGGAACTTGAGATGCAGCCCAACATGTAGCCCCTCGCCTGCCCTATCCGTTGCTGTGTCGTTCCCATCACTTTCTTGAATTGCCCAGATTTTCACACATGAAAACCTTAGCGAGCATCGGCGAAATACAAAAATGTTCTGGTCGCCCATTGACTTCAATGGGGTTCGTTATTCGAAACGAACCCTCGAACATCGCGGGAAGTTCGTTTCGAATAACGAACACCCGAACATTTTGGTGTTCGCTCATCTCTAGTCCCAACTCCATTATTCAATTTTATGCGCAAAAGAATTAGCGTCCAAATTTTACGTGCGGAATGTAATTTTTTCACTTTCCGGTGTCATAGAAATGGGAAATTTGGCACGAGCATTGATTATGTCATAAATAGGAAAAGCTAATGGGTCCCAACTAGAGATGAGCGAACGTGTTCTTAACGAACACTTACGCACCCGAACACCGGCTTTTCCGAGGACTTCCGTGTTCGCGCGTAAGTATTCGGGGGGCGCCGGGGGGCGGGGAGAGGCGCGGCGGCGCGGGCGGCAGCAGCGGGGAACAGGGGGGAGCCCTCTCTCTCTCTCCCTCTCCCCCCCACTCCCCGCCGCAACCCCCCGCGCTGCCACGGCGACCCCCGAACTTTTTTCGCCCGAACACGGAATTCCTCGCGAAGTTCGGTGTCCGGGCGAAAAGGGGCGGAGCCGAACACGTTCGCTCATCTCTAGTCCCAACTCAATTATTCAATTCTATGCACAAAAGAATTAGCGTCCAAAATTTACGTACGGAATGTAATTTCTTCCCTTTCCGGTGTCATAGAAACAGGAAATTTGGCACGGGCATTGATTATGTCATAAATAAGAAAAGCTAATGGGTCCCAACTCGATTATTCAATTTTATGCGCAAAAGAATTAGCGTCCAAATTTTACGTGCGGAATGTAATTTTTTCACTTTCCGGTGTCATAGAAATGGGAAATTTGGCACGAGCATTGATTATGTCATAAATAGGAAAAGCTAATGGGTCCCAACTCAATTATTCAATTCTATGCACAAAAGAATTAGCGTCCAAAATTTACGTACGGAATGTAATTTCTTCCCTTTCCGGTGTCATAGAAACAGGAAATTTGGCACGGGCATTGATTATGTCATAAATAAGAAAAGCTAATGGGTCCCAACTCGATTATTCAATTCTAGCGCAAAAGAATTAGCGTCGAAATTTTACGTGCGGAAGGTAATTTTTTCACTTTCCGGTGTCATAGAAACGGGAAATTTGGCACGAGCATTGATTATGTCAAAAATAGGAAAAGCTAATGGGTCCCAACTCGATTATTCCATTCTAGCGCAAAAGAATTGGCGTCAAAATTTTATGTGCGGAATGTATTTCTCTCACTTTCTGGTATCATAGAAACGTGAAATTTGGCACGAGCATTAATTATGTCATAAATACAAAAAGCTAATGGGTCCCAACTCGAATATTCAATTCTATGCGCAAAAGAATTAGTGTCCAAATTTTACGTGCGGAATGTAATTTCTTCACTTTCCGGTGTCAGAGAAACTGGAAATTTGGCACGAGCATTAATTATGTCATAAATAGGAAAACGTAATGGGTCCCAACTCGAATATTTAATTCTATGCGCAAAAGAATTAGCGTCCAAATTTTACGTACATAATCTAAATCTCTGACTTCCCAATGTGATAGAAACATGAAATTTGGCACAAGCATTGATTGTCATAAATATGAAAAGCTAATGGGTCCCAGCTCGATTATTCAATTCTATGCGCAAAAGAATTAGCGTCCAAATTTTATGTACGGAATCTAATTTTCTCACTTTCCAGTATCATAGAAACGGGAAATTTGGCACGAGCATTAATTATGTCATAAATAGGAAAAGCTTATGGGTCCCAACTCGAATATTCAATTCTATGCGCAAAAGAATTAGCATCCAAATTTTACATACGGAATGTATTTTTCTCACTTTCCGATGTCATAGAAACAGGAAATTTGGCACGAGCATTGATTATATCATAAATAGGAAAAGCTAATGGGTCCCAACTCCATTATTCAACTCTATGCGCAAAAGAATTAGCATCCAAATTTTACGTACATAATCTAAATCTCTCACTTCCTGATGTCATTTTATATAAAGGAAACGTCGCATGGTTGCCTCCCCGTGGTGTTTCCTGGGTAACGCAGAGAACTATGCAAAATGGGGAATATGTTTTTCCTCAGTATCTCTAAAGTAACCACGACTTCATAAGATTTTCCGTGTGAACACCAGATAAACGCCAGTACCAAATTAACTCGGGCAAAGCTGGATATATCAGCTAGTCTATATATATAAAATTGAATGTATGTCTGTATGCGTGCCTGTCTGTCTGTCTGTCTGTCTGTCTGTCTGTCTGTCTGTCTGTCTGTCTGTCTGTCTGTCCTTTATGCGCTACTACACCATTCATCTGATCGCCATGAAACTTTGGGAAGTTGTTGAGTACACTCCTGGGAAGATTATAGGCATAGTACAACTATCCTACGATAAATGGCGCGCGTGCGAGCGTCGTCGACAGTTATGCCCCCCCCCCCGCACGTAGATCGTTCGATTTCCATCACTGCCACTAATTCTCTCACTTCCCAATGTCGTAGAAACATGAAATTTGGCACGAGTATTGATTATGTCATAAATAGGAAAAACTAATGGGTCCCAACTCGATTATTCAATTGTAAGCGCCAAAGAATTAGCGTCCAAATTTTACGTACAGAATCTAATTTTCTCGCTTCCCAATGTCATAGAAACTTGAAATTTGGCACGAGCATTGATTATGTCATAAATAGGAAACGCTAATGGGTCCCAACTCGATTATTCAATTCTAGCGCAAAAGAATTAGTGTCCAAATTTTACGTACGGAATCTAATTTTCTCACATAGAAACTTGAAATTTGGCACGGCATTGAATAGGTCATAAATAGGAAAAGCTAATGGGTCCCAAGTCGATTATTCAATTCTATGCGCAAAATAATTAGCGTCCAAATTTTACGTACGGAATGTCATTTTCTCACATAGAAACTTGAAATTTGGCACGGGCATTGATTATGCCATAAATAGGAAAAGTTAATGGGTCCCAAGTCGATTATTCAATTCTAAGCGCAAAACAATTAGCGTCCAAATTTTACGTACGGAATCTAATTCTCTCACTTCCTGATATATATAAATGAATGTATGTCTGTCTGTCTGTCCTTTATGCATTACTACACCATTCATCCAATTGCCATGAGACTTTGGGAAGTTGCTGAGTACACTCCTGGGAAGATTATAGGCACAACTATCCTACGATAGGTGGCACGCGTACGAGCATCGTCGACAGTTATGCCCCCCAGACAAAGATCGTTTGATTTCCATCTCAAGCACGAAAGCAAAAGGCATTATCAGCAACGGGATGCGTGTTCAACCAGAAAATGATGCATCCACCGAACGTTTCGCAAGACAATTGCTGGATATTGAGAATGCTGAGGTAAAATGAAAGCTGTGCTGTGATTGGTTGCTATTTCTTATACTGCTGAGGTAACATGAAAGCTGTGCTGTGATTGATGGCTACTTCTTTTACTACTGAGGTTGCATGAAAGCTTTGCTGCAATTCGTTGTTATAAATTATACCACTGAGGTAACAGGAAAGCTGCGCTGTGATTGGTTGCTATATATAATACCGCAGAGGTAACATGAAAGCTGCACTATGATTGGTTGCTATTTTTTATATTGCTGAGGCAGAATAAAAGTTGCGCTGTGATTGGTTGGTATTTCTCTTACTGCTGAGGTAACATGAAAGCTGCGCGGTGATTGGTTGGTATATTTTATACTGCTAAGGTAGCATGAAAGCTGCGCTGTGATTGGTTGTTATATATTATACCACTGAGGTAACATGAAAGCTGCGCTGTGATTGGTTGTTATCTAGATATATAAAAACGAATGAATGTATGTCTGTCTGTCTTCGCAGCAACGCGCGACGGCTAAGCTAGTCTATATATATAAAATTGAATGTATGTCTGCGTGTCTGTCTGTCTGTCTGTCTGTCTGTCTGTATGTGCTTTATGCGCTACTACACCATTCATCCGATCGCCATGAAACTTTGGGAAATTGTTGAGTACACTCCTGGGAAGATTATAGGCAAAGTACATTTATGCTACGATAAATGGTGCGTGTGCGAGCGTCGTCGACAGTTACGCCCCCCCACGTAGATCGTTCGATTTCCATCATTGCCACAAATTCTCTCACTTGCCGATGTCGTAGAAACATGAAATTTGGCACGAGCATTGATTATGTCATAAATAGGAAAAGTTAATGGGTCGCAACTCGATTATTCAATTCTAAGTGCAAAAGAATTAGCGTCCAAATTTTACGTACGGAATCCAATTTTCTCGCTTCCCAATGTCATAGAAACTTGAAATTTGGCATGAGCATTGAATATGTCATAAATAGGAAAAGTTAATGGGTCCTAACTCGATTATTCAATTCTAAGCCCAAAAGAATTAGCGTCCAAATTTTACATATGGAATCTAATTCTCTCACTTCCCGATGTAATTTGGCGCGAGCAATGATTATGTCATAAATAGGAAAAGTTAAAGGGTCCCAACTTGATTATTCAATTCTAAGTGCAAAAAAATTAGCGTCCAAATTTTACGTACAAAATCTAATTCACTTCCCAATGTAATAGAAACTTGAAATTTGGCACGAGCATTCATTATGCCAAAATAGGAAAAGCTAATGGGTCCCAACTCGATTATTCACTTCTAAGCGCCAAACAATTAGCGTCCAAATTTTACGTACAGAATCTAATTTTCTCACTTCCCGTTGTCATAGAAACATGAAATCTGGCATGAGCATTGATTATGTCATAAATAGGAAAAGTTAGTGGGTCCCAACTCGATTATTCAATTCTAAGCGCTAAACAATTAGCGTCCAAATTTTACATACGGAATCTAATTCTCTCACTTCCAGATGTAATTTGGCATGGGCATTGATTATGTCATAAATAGGAAAAGTTAGTGGGTCCCAACTCAATTATTCAATTCTAAACGCAAAAGAATTAGCGTCCAAATTTTACGTACGGAATCTATTTCTCTCACTTCCCAATATCATCTATAATATATATATATATATATATATATATATATATATATATAGGACTGTCTGTCTGTCTGTTCTTTATGCATTACTACACCATTCATCCAATCACTATGAAACTTTGGGAAGTTGTTGAGTACACTCCTGGGAAGATTACTGGCATAGTACATCTATCCTACGATAGGTGGCGCGCGTGCGAGCATCGTAGACAGTTATGCCCCCCAGACAAAGATCGTTTGATTTCCATTTCAAGCACGAAAGCAAAAGGCCTTACCAGCAAGCGTGTTTAACTACAAAATGATGCATCCGCCGAACGTTTCACAAGACAATTGCTGGATATTGAGAATGCTGAGGTAAAATGAAAGCTGTGCTGTGATTGGTTGCTGTTTCTTATACTGCTGAGGTAACATGAAAGCTGTGCTGTGACTGGTTGCTATATATTATACTGCTGAGGTAACATGAAAGCTGCGCTGTGATTGGTTGATATTAGAGATGAGCGAACGTACTCGTCCGAGCTTGATATTCGTGCGAATATTAGGGTGTTCGGGATGCTCGTTACTCGTAACGAGCACCACGCGGTGTTCCGGTTACTTTCAGTTTCCTCTCTGAGACGTTAGCGCGCTTTTCTGGCCAATTGAAAGACAGGGAAGGCATTACAACTTCCCCCTGTGACGTTCAAGCCCTATACCACCCCCCTGCTGTGAGTGGCTGGGGCGATCAGATGTCACCCGAGTATAAAAATCGGCCCCTCCCGCGGCTCGCCACACATGCCTTGTGACTTAGCTGAGGGAAAGTGCTGCTGCTGGTGCTGCTGTAGGGAGAGCGTTAGGAGTCAGTGTAGGCTTCAAGAACCCCAACGGCCCTTCTCAGGGCCACATCTACTAGTGTGCAGTACTGTGTTAGCACAGTATTTTTTATTTTTTTTTGTCCAAAATTGGATCTACAGAGCATTGCGCCCTGCAATAGGGACAGAAGTGGGGGTTAGGCAGGGAGAGTGTTAGGAGTTAGTGTAGGCTTCAAGAACCCCAACGGTCCTTTCTAGGGCCACTTCTATCCGTGTGCAGTACTGTCCAGGCTGCTGTTAGCAGTGTTGCATATATTTTTTTTTTTCTCAAAACCGGCTGTGCAGACCATTGCACCCGGCATTAATACTACAGGGATAGAATTGTGTAGGCAGGGCCAGAAGACATTTATTATTCATTGAATACACGCAGTGGGGTCTTCCCTTTGCTAAAAAGGAAAAAAATTATATTTGGCCAGCCAGTGTCAGTCCTAAGGTCTGCGTGTACGTGTGTGCTGCGTGTACAACGTACAAAAATCAGACGCAACCAGCTACGCTTTACTGCAGCCTAGCGCCATTGTCTTTCCTGACTGGCAAATACCTGCTCTGCTAGAGTTAATAACTCTGCTACACTATAGTTGTGTGACACTTTTTGAGGGCCACACCACAGATATTAAACTTCTTGTTCATTGAATATACGCAGTGGGGTCTTCCCTTTGCAAAAAAGCGAAAACATTATATTTGGCCTGCAGGCTTGCGCCAATTTATTTCCTGCCTGGGAAATCAAATCACTGGTAATACAGCATGCTGAGGGGTAGGGGTAAGCCTAGAGGACGTGGACGTGGACGTGGATGTGGTCGAGGACGCGGAGGGCCAAGTCAGGGTGTGGGCACAGGCCGAGCTCCTGATCCAGGTATGTCGCAGCCGACTGCTGCGCGATTAGGAGAGAGGCACGTTTCTGGTGTCCCCACATTCATCGCCCAATTAATGGGTCCACGCGGGAGACCTTTATTAGAAAATGAGCAGTGTGAGCAGGTCCTGTCCTGGATGGCAGAAAGTGCTTCGAGCAAGCTATCATCCACCCACAGTTCTGCGCCGTCCAGTGCTGCAAATCCGAATCCTCTGCTGCTCCTCCTTCCTCCCAGCCTCCTCACTCCACTACAATGACACCTGCTCAGGAGCGGGAACACTCCCAGGAACTGTTCTCGGGCCCCTGCTTAGATTGGGCAGCAGTGGTTCCTCTCCCACCAGAGGAGTTCATCGTCACTGATGCCCAACCATTCGAAAGTTCCCGGGGTCCGGGGGAAGAGGCTGGGGACTTCCGCCAACTGTCTCAAGAACTTTTGAGGAGGACGATGACGATGAGACACAGTTGTCTTGCAGTGAGGTAGTAGTAAGGGCAGTAAGTCCAAGGGAGCAGCGCACAGAGGATTCGGAGGAAGAGCAGCAGGACGATGAGGTGACTGACCCCACCTGGTGTGCAACGCCTACTCAGGACAGGTCTTCAGAGGGGGAGTCAAGGGCATCAGCAGGGCAAGTTGCAAGAGGCAGTGCGGTGGCCAGGGGTAGAGGCAGGGCCAGACCGAATAATCCACCAAGTGTTTCCCAAAGCACACCCTCGCGCCATGCCACCCTGCAGAGGCCGAGGTGCTCTAAGGTCTGGCAGTTTTTCACAGAGACGCCTGACGACCGACGAACAGTGGTGTGCAAACTTTGTCGCGCCAAGATCAGCCGGGGAGCCACCACCAACAGCCTCACCACCACCAGCATGCGCAGACATATGATGGCCAAGCACCCCACAAGGTGGGACGAAGGCCGTTCACCGCCTCCGGTTTGCACCGCTGCCTCTCCCCCTGTGCCCCAACCTGCCACTGAGATCCAACCCCCCTCTCAGGACACAGGCACAACCGTCTCATGGCCTGCACCCACAGCCTCACCTCCGCTGTCCTCGGCCCCATCCACCAATGTCTCGCACCGCACAGTCCAGCCGTCGCTAGCGCAAATGTTGGAGCGCAAGCGCAAGTACGCCATCACGCACCCACACGCTCAATTGTTAACCGTCCACATAGCCAAATTTATCAGCCTTGAGATGCTGCCGTATAGGGTTGTGGAAACGGAGTCCTTCAAAGCTATGATGGCGGCGGCGGCCCCGCGCTACTCTGTTCCCAGTCGCCACTACTTTTCCCGATGTGCCGTCCCAGCCCTGCACGACCACGTCTCCCGCAACATTGTACGCGCCCTCACCAATGTGGTTAGTGGCAATGTCCACTTAACTACGGACACGTGGACAAGCACAGGCGGGCAGGGCCACTACATCTCCCTGACGGCACATTGGGTGAATTTAGTGGAGGCTGGGACAGAGTCAGAGCCTGGGACCGCTCACGTCCTACCCACCCCCAGAATTGCGGGCCCCAGCTCGGTGGTGGTATCTGCGGCAGTGTATGCTTCTTCCACTAAAGCACCCTCCTCCTCCTCCTCAACCTCTGTCTCGCAATCTAGATGTGTCAGCAGCAGCAGGACGTCGCCAGCAGTCGGTGTCGCGCGGCGTGGCAGCACAGCGGTGGGCAAGCGTCAGCAGGCCGTGCTGAAACTACTCAGCTTAGGAGATAGGAGGCACACGGCCCACGAACTGCTGCAGGGTCTGACAGAGCAGACCGACCGTTGGCTTGCGCCGCTTAGCCTCCAACCGGGCATGGTCGTGTGTGACAACGGCCGTAACCTGGTGGCGGCTCTGCAGCTCGGCAGCCTCACGCACGTGCCATGCCTGGCCCACGTCTTTAATTTGGTGGTTCAGCGCTTTCTGAAAAGCTACCCACGCTTGTCAGACCTGCTCGTAAAGGTGCGCCGGTTCTGCGCACATTTCCGCAAGTCCCACACGGACGCTGCCACCCTGCGCACCCTGCAACATCGCTTTAATCTGCCAGTGCACCGACTGCTGTGCGACGTGCCCACACGGTGGAACTCTACGCTCCACATGTTGGCTAGGCTCTATGAGCAGCGTAGAGCTATAGTGGAATACCAACTCCAACATGGGCGGCGCAGTGAGAGTCAGCCTCCTCAATTCTTTTCAGAAGAGTGGGCCTGGTTGGCAGACATCTGCCAGGTCCTTCGAAACTTTGATCAGTCTACCCAGGTGGTGAGCGGCGATGCTGCAATCATTAGCGTCACCATTCCTCTGCTATGCATCTTGAGAAGTTCCCTGAAAAGCATAAAGGCAGCCGCTTTGCGCTCGGATACAGAGCCGGGGGAAGACAGTATGTCGCTGGATAGTCAGAGCACCCTCCTGTCTATATCTCAGCGCGTTCAGGAGGAGGAGGATGAGGAGGAGGGGGAAGAGACAGCTTGGCCCACTGCTGACGGTACCCATGCTGCTTGCCTGTCATCATTTCAGCATGTATGGCCTGAGGAGGGGGAGGAGGAGGGGGAGGAGGAGGAGGATCCTGAAAGTGATCTTCCTAGTGCGGACAGCCATGTGTTGCGTACAGGTACCCTGGCACACATGGCTGACTTCATGTTAGGATGCCTTTCTCGTGACCCTCGCATTCAACGCATTCTGGCCACTACGGATTACTGGGTGTACACACTGCTCGACCCACGCTATAAGGAGAACCTTCCCAGTCTCATTCCCGAAGAGGAAAGGGGTTCGAGAGTGTTGCTATACCACAGGACTCTGGCGGACAAGCTGATGGTAAAATTCCCATTCGACAGCGCTAGTGGCAGAAGGCGCAATTCCGAGGCCCAGGGAGCAGGGGAGGTGCGTAGATCGAGCAGCATGTAAAGCCCAGACAGTGCAACAGTCTTTAAGGGCCTGGACAGCTTTATGGCTCCCCAGCAAGACTGTCACCGCTCCCCAGTCAAGGCTGAGTCGGCAGGAGCACTGTAAAAGGATGGTGAGGGAATACGTAGCCGATCGCACGACCATCCTCGGTGACGCCTCTGCCCCCTACAACTACTGGGTGTCGAAGCTGGACACGTGGCCTGAACTAGCGCTGTATGCCCTGGAGGTGCTTGCTTGTCCTGCGGCTAGCGTCTTGTCGGAGAGGGTGTTTAGTGCGGCTGGGGGAATCATCACAGATAAGCGTAGCCGCCTGTCAACCGACAGTGCCGAGAGGCTAACACTCATCAAGATGAACAAAGCCTGGATTTCCCCAGACTTCTCTTCTCCACCAGCGGACAGCAGCGATACGTAAGCAATACGTAGGCTGCACCCGCGGATGGAAGCTACGTTCTCTCTCACCATCCAAAACGGGGACATTTTTGCTTCATCAATCTGTGTCTAATATTCCTCCTCCTCCTCCTCCTGCTCCTCCTCCTGAAACCTCACGTAATCACGCTGAACGGGCAATTTTTCTTAGGGCCACAAGGCTCACTCATAATTTTTCTAAACAATTTTTAGATGTTTCAATGCTCTGAAAAGCGTTGGAACTTTAACTTGAACCAATTTTTCGTTAAACTGGGCTGCCTCCAGGCCTAGTTACCACTTAAGCCACATTAACCAAAGCGATTAATGGGTTTCACCTGCCCTCTTGGTTGGCCATGGCCAATTTTTTTCAGGTACATTAGTACTGTTGATACAGCAATTTTTGTGGGCCCTCGCCTACAGTGTAATCAAATAAATTTTTAGCCCACCTGCATTAAGCACGACATTACTACCTCAGCTGTGTTGGGCAATGCAATGGGATATTTCTATGTACCGCCGGTGGGTTCCAGGGAGCCACCCATGCTGTAGTTGCACACGGAGTTTTTACTACATCTGTACACTTGAAAAGAACCCCAGTCAGACTGGGGCATGCAGTGTGGGCCGAAGCCCACCTGCATTAAGCACGACATTACTACCTCAGCTGTGTTGGGCAATGCAATGGGATATTTCTATGTACCGCCGGTGGCTTCCTGGCACCCACCCATGCTGTGGGTCCACAGGGAATTATAAATGCATCTGTGTCCACTTGTAAAGAACCCCAGTCTGACTGGGGCATGCAGAGACACCTTGACAGAATGAATAGTGTGTGACACATAGGTTCCCCATTGCTATGCCCACGTGTGCAGCTCCTGATGGCGGTGGCACAGGATTCTATTTCTCATTGCTTCTGTACAGCATTGTGGGCTATCGCCCCGCCCCTTTTAAAGAGGGTCGCTGCCTAGCCATGCCAACCTCTGCAGTGTGTGCCTGCGGTTCCTCCTCATGGCAGACGCACTTCTAAATAGACATGAGGGTGGTGAGGCATTAGGGCAGCTGAAGGCTGCGCAGGGACACTTTGGTGTGCACTGTGGGGGGAGGGGGGGGCGGTTGGGCAGCATGTAACACAGGAGAAGTGGCAGTGGAGTGTCATGCAGGCAGTGATTGTGCTTTGTTGGAGGTTGTGTGGTGCTTAGCTAAGGTATGCCATGCTAATGAGGGCTTTTCAGAAGTAAAAGTTTTTGGGAGGGGGGGGGCCCACTCTTGCCGCTATTGTGGCTTAATAGTGGGACCTGTGAACTTGAGATGCAGCCCAACATGTAGCCCCTCGCCTGCCCTATCCGTTGCTGTGTCGTTCCCATCACTTTCTTGAATTGCCCAGATTTTCACACAAGGAAACCTTAGCGAGCATCGGCGAAATACAAAAATGCTCCGGTCGCCCATTGACTACAATGGGGTTCGTTACTCGAAAGGAACCCTCGAGCATCACGATAATTTCGTCCCGAGTAACGAGCACCCGAGCATTTTGGTGCTCGCTCATCTCTAGTTGATATATATTATACCGCTGAGGTAACTTGAAAGCTGCGCTGTGATTTGTTGTTATCTAGATATATAAAAACGAATGTATGTATGTCTGTCTTCGCAGGAACGCGCGACAGGTAAGCTAGTCTATATATATATAAAATTGAATGTATGCGTGTGTGTTTGTCTGTCTGTGTGCGTGTCTGTTTGTCCTTTATGCGCTACTACACCATTCATCCGATCGCCATGAAACTTTGGGAAGCTGTTGAGTACACTCCTGGGAAGATTATAGGCATAGTACATTTATGATATGATAAGATAAATGGCGCGCGTGCGTCGTCGATAGTTACGACCCCCCCCCCACGTAGATCGTTCTATTTCCATCATTGCCACTAATTCTCTCACTTCCCGATGTTGTAGAAACATGAAATTTGGCATGAGCATTGATTATGTCATAAATAGGAAAAGCTAATGGGTCCCAACTCGATTATTTAATTGTAAGCGCCAAAGAATTAGCGTCCAAATTTTACATACGGAATCTAATTTTCTGGCTTCCCAATGTCATAGAAACTTGAAATTTGGCACGAGCATTGATTATGTCATAAATAGGGAACGTTAATGGGTCCCAACTCGATTATTCAATTCTCTGCGCAAAAGAATTAGCATCCATATTTTACGTACGGAATGTAATTTTCTCACTTTCCGGTGTCATAGAAACGTGAAATTTGGCACGAGCATTGATTATGTCATAAATAGGTAAAGTGAATGGGTCCCAACTCAATTATTCAATTCTATGCGCAAAAAAGTTAGCGTCCAAATTTTGCGTACGGAATGTAATTTTCTCACATAGAAACTTGAAATTTGACACAGGCATTGAATATGTCATAAATAGGAAAAACTAATGGGTCCCAACTCGATTATTCAATTCCATGCGCCAAAGAATTAGCGTCCAAATTTTACGTACGGAATGTAATTTTCTCACATAGAAACTTGAAATTTGGCACGGGCATTGAATATGTCATAAATAGGAAAAGCTTATCAGTCCCAACTCGATTATTCAATTCTATGCGCAAAAGAATTAGCGTCCAAATTTTACGTACGGAATCGAATTCTCTCGCTTCCGAATGTAATACAAACTTGAAATTTGACATGAGCATTGATTATGTTATGAATAGGAAAAGTTAATGGGTCCCAACTCGATTATTCAGTTCTAGGCGCAAAAGAATTGGCGTCCAAATTTTACGTACAGAATCTAATTTTCTCGCTTCCCAATGTGATAGAAACTCGAAATTTGGCACGAGCATTGAATATGTCATAAATAGGAAAAGCTTATCAGTCCCAACTCGATTATTCAATTCTATGCGCAAAAGAATTAGCGTCCAAATTTTACGTACGGAATCGAATTCTCTCGCTTCCGAATGTAATACAAACTTGAAATTTGACATGAGCATTGATTATGTTATGAATAGGAAAAGTTAATGGGTCCCAACTCGATTATTCAGTTCTAGGCGCAAAAGAATTGGCGTCCAAATTTTACGTACGGAATCTAATTTTCTCGCTTCCCAATGTTATAGAAACTTGAAATTTGGCACAAGCATTGATTATATCATAAATAGGAAAAAGCTAATGGGTACCAACTCGATTATTCAATTCTATGCACAAAAGAATGAGCGTCCAAATTTTACGTACGGAATGTAATTTTCTCACTTTCCGGTGTCATAGAAACGTGAAATTTGGCACGAGCATTGATTATGTCATAAATAGGAAAAGCTAATGGGTCCCAACTCGATTATTCAATTCTATGCACAACAGAATGAGCGTCCAAATTTTATGTACGGAATGTAATTTTCTCGCTTCCCAATATCATAGAAACTTGAAATTTGGCACGAGCATTGATTATGTCATAAGTAGGAAAAGTTAATAGGTCCCAACTCAATTATTCAATTCTAAGCGCAAAATAATTATCGTCCAAATTTTACGTACGGAATCTAATTCTCTCACTTCCTGATGTCATCTATATATATATAAAAACGAATATATGTCTGTCTGTCCTTTTTGCGCTACTACACCATTCATCTAATCGTCATGAAACTTTGGGAAGTTGTTGAGTACACTCCTGGGAAGATTACTGGCATAGTACACCTATCCTGCGAGCATCGTTGACAGTTATGCCCCCCAGACAAAGATCGTTTGATTTCCATCTCAAGCACAAAAGCAAAAGGCATTACGAGCAACGGGATGCGTGTTCAACTACAAAATGATGCATCCGCTGAACGTTTCGCAAGACAATTGCTGGATATTGAGAATGCTGAGGTAAAATGAAAGCTGTGCTGTGATTGGTTGCAATTTCTTATACCGCTGAGGTAAAATGAAAGCTGTGCTCTGATTGGTTGCTATTTCTTATACTGCTGAGGTAACATGAAAGCTGTGCTGCGATTGGTTGTAATATATTATACCGCTGAGGTAACATGAAAGCTGTGCTGTGATTGGTTGCTATTAGAGATGAGCGAGCACCAAAATGCTCGGGTGCTCGTTACGCGAGACGAATTTTTCGCGATGCTCGAGGGTTCGTTTCAGGTAACGAACCCTATTGAAGTCAATGGGCGACCCGAGCATTTTTGTATATCGCCGATGCTCGCTAAGGTTTTCATTTGTGAAAATCGGGGCAATTCAAGAAAGTGATGGGAACGACACAGAAATGGATAGGGCAGGCGAGGGGCTACATGTTGGGCTGCATCTCAAGTTCCCAGGTCCCACTATTAAGCCACAATAGCAGCAAGAGTGGGCCCCCCCCAACAACTTTTACATCTAAAAAGCCCTGATTAGCAATGCATACCTTAGCTAAGCACCACACTACCTCCAACAAAGCACAATCACTGCCTGCATGACACTCCGCTGCCACTTCTCCTGGGTTACATGCTGACCAACCGCCCCCCCTCCCCCCCCCACAGCGCACACCAAAGTGTCCCTGCGCAGCCTTCAGCTGCCCTCATGCCACGCCACCCTCATGTCTATTTATAAGTGCGTCTGCCACAGGAAAAGCAGGCACACACTGCAGAGGGTTGGCACGGCTAGGCAGCGACCCTCTTTAAAAGGGGCGGGGCGATAGCCCACAATGCTGTACAGAAGCAATGAGAAATCCAATCCTGTGCCACCTCCATCTAGAGCTGCACACGTGGGCATAGCAATGGGGAACCTATGTGCCACACACTATTCATTCTGTCAAGGTGTCTGCATGCCCCAGTCAGACCGCGGTTTTTTAATTTTAGTCACAGGCAGGTACAACTCCGCAATGGGAATTCCGTGTGCACCCACAGCATGGGTGGCTCCCTGGAACCCACCGGCGGTACATAAATATATCCCATTGCAGTGCCCATCACAGCTGATGTAATGTCGTGCTTAATGCAGGTGGGCTTCGGCCCACACTGCATGCCCCAGTCAGACTGGGGTTCTTTAGAAGTGGAAACAGATGCATTTACAACTCCCTGTGGACCCACAGCATTTGTGGGTGCCAGGAAGCCACCAGCGGTACATAAATATATCCCATTGCAGTGCCCATCACAGCTGATGTAATGTCGTGCTTAATGCAGGTGGGCTTCGGCCCACACGGCATGCCCCAGTCAGACTGGGGTTCTTTAGAAGTGGAAACAGATGCATTTACAACTCCCTGTGGACCCACAGCATGGGAGGGTGCCAGGAAGCCACCGGCGGTACATAAATATATCCCATTGCAGTGCCCAACACAGCTGATGTAACGTCAGCTGTAATGCAGGTGGGCTAAAAATTAATTTAGTTTAATTACACTGTAGGCGAGGGCCCCCCAAAATTGGTGTATCAACAGTACTAATATACCTCTGAAAAATGGCCCATGCCCAACCAAGAGGGCAGGTGAAACCCATTAATCGCTTTGGTTAATGTGGCTTATGTGGTAACTAGGCCAGGAGGCAGCCCAGTTAAAATAAAAATTGGTTGAGGTGAAAGTTTCAACGCTTTAATGAGCATTGAAACGTATAAAAATTGTTTAGAAAAATTATATGACTGAGCCTTGTGGGCCTAAGAAAAATTGCACGTTCGGCGTGATTATGTGAGGTTTCAGGAGGAGGAGCAGGAGGCGGAATATAATACACAGATAGATGAAGCAAAAAGGTCCCCGTTTTGGATGGTGATAGAGAACGATGCTTCCATCCGCGGGTGCAGCCTACATATTGTTTATGTATCGCTGCTGTCCGCTGGTGGAGAAGAGAAGTCTGGGGAAATCCAGGCTTTGTTCATCTTGATGAGTGTAAGCCTGTCGGCACTGTCGGTTGACAGGTGGGTACGCTTATCCGTGATGATTCCCCCAGCCACACTAAACACACTCTCTGACAAGACGCTAGCCGCAGGACAAGCAAGCACCTCCAGGGCATACAGCGCGAGTTCAGGCCACGTGTCCAGCTTCAACACCCAGTAGTTGTAGGGGGCAGAGGCATCACCGAGGACGGTCGTGCGATCGGCTACGTACTCCCTCACCATCCTTTTACAGTGCTCCCGCCAACTCAGCCTTGACTGGGGAGCGGTGACACAGTCTTGCTGGGGAGCCATAAAGCTGTCAAAGGCCTTAGAGAGTGTTCCCCTGCCTGCGCTGTACATGCTGCCTGATCTCTGCGCCTCCCCTGCTCCCTGGGCCACGGAACTGCGCCTTCGTCCACTAGCGCTGTCGGATGGGAAGTTTACCATCAGTTTGTCCACCAGCGCCCTGTGGTATAGCATCATACTCGAACCACTTTCCTCTTCGGGAATGAGAGTGGAAAGGCTCTCCTTATACCGTAGGTCGAGCAGTGTGTACACCCAGTAATCCGTAGTGGCCAGAATGCGTGTAACGCGAGGGTCACGAGAAAGGCATCCTAACATGAAGTCAGCCATGTGTGCCAGGGTACCTGTACGCAACACATGGCTGTCCTCACTAGGAAGATCACTTTCAGGATCCTCCTCCTCCGGCCATACACGCTGAAAGGATGACAGGCAAGCTGCGTCTGTACCCTCAGCAGTGGGCCAAGCTGTCTCTTCCCCCTCCTCCTCATGCTCCTCCCCCTCCTCCTCTTCCTCCTCTGGCCATACACGCTGAAAGGATGACAAGCAAACAGCATCTGTCCCCTCAGCAGTGGGCCAAGCTGTCTCTTCCCCCTCCTCCTCATGCTCCTCCCCCTCCTCCTCAACGCGCTGAGATATAGACATGAGGTTGCTCTGACTATCCAGCAACATACTGTCTTCCCCCGCCTCCGTTTCTGATTCCAAAGCGTCTGCCTTTATGCTTTGCAGGGAACTTCTCAAGAGGCATAGCAGAGGAATGGTGACGCTAATGATTGCAGCATCCCCGCTCACCATCTGGGTAGACTCCTCAAAGTTTCCAAGGACCTGGCAGATGGCTGCCAACCAGGCCCACTCTTCTGTAAATAATTGAGGAGGCTGACTCCCACTGCGCCGCCCATGTTGGAGTTGGTATTCCACTATAGCTCTACGCTGCTCATAGAGTCTGGCCAACATGTGGAGCGTAGAGTTCCACTGTGTGGGCACGTCACACAGCAGTCGGTGCACTGGCAGATTAAACCGATGTTGCAGTGTCCGCAGGGTGGCAGCGTGCGTGTGGGATTTGCGGAAATGTGCGCAGAGCTGGCGCACCTTTCCGAGCAGGTATGACAAGTGGGGGTAGCTTTTCAGAAAGCGCTGAACCACCAAATTAAAAGACATGGGCCAGGCATGGCACGTGCGTGAGGCTGCCGAGCTGCAGAGCCACCACCAGGTTACGGCCGTTGTCACACACGACCATGCCCGGTTGGAGGCTCAGCGGCGCAAGCCAGCGGTCCGTCTGCTCTGTCAGACCCTGCAGCAGTTCGTGGGCCGTGTTGCTCTTCTCTCCTAAGCTGAGTAGTTTCAGCACGGCCTGCTGACGCTTGCCCACCGCTGTGCTGCCACGCCGCGTGACACCGACTGCTGGCGACGTGCTGCTGCTGCTGACACATCTTGATTGCGAGACAGAGGTTGCGGAGGAGGAGGAGGAGGGTGGTTTAGTGGAGGAAGCATACACCCCCGCAGATACCACCACCGAGCTGGGGCACGCAATTCTGGGGGTGGGTAGGATGTGAGCGGTCCCAGGCTCGGACTCTGTCCCAGCCTCCACTAAATTCACCCAATGTGCCGTCAGGGAGATATAGTGGCCCTGCCCGCCTGTGCTTGTCCACGTGTCCGTTGTTAAGTGGACCTTGGCAGTAACCACGTTGGTGAGTGCGCGTACAATGTTGCGGGAGACGTGGTCTTGCAGGCCTGGGACGGCACATCGGGAAAAGTAGTGGCGACTGGGAACCGAGTAGCGCGCGGCCGCCGCCGCCACCATCATGCTTTTGAAAGCCTCCGTTTCCACAAGCCTATACGGCAGCATCTCTAGGCTGATCAATTTTGCAATGTGCACGTTTAACGCTTGAGCGTGCGGGTGCGTGGCGTCGTACTTGCGCTCAAACAGTGGCGCTAGCGACGTCTGGACCCTACGCTGAGAGACATTGCTGGATGGGGTCGAGGACAGCGGAGGTGAGGGTGTGGGTGCAGGCCAGGAGACGGTACTGCCTGTGTCCTCAGAGGGGGGTTGGATCTCAGTGGCAGGTTGGGGCACAGGGGGAGAGGCAGTGGTGCAAACCGGAGGCAGTGAACGGGCATCGTCCCACCTTGTGGGGTGCTTGGCCATCATATGCCTGCGCATGCTGGTGGTGGTGCCTCCCCAGCTGATCTTGGCGCGACAAAGGTTGCACACCACTGTTCGTCGGTCGTCAGGCGTCTCTGTGAAAAACTGCCACACCGTAGAGCACCTTGACCTCTGCAGGGTGGCATGGCGCGAGGGGGCGCTTTGGGAACCAGTTGGTGGATTATTCGGTCTGGCCCTGCCTCTACCCCTGGCCACCGCACTGGCTTGGCCTGGGCCCACACCCTGACTTGGGCCTCCGCGTCCTCGCCCGCGTCCACGTCCTATAGGCCTACCCCTACCCCTCAGCATGGTGTATTAGCAGTAGTGCAGAAACAGAACGCTGTAATTAAATGTGCCGCTTATTGGCCTGTGCTTGGAGGCTGACTTCGTTTACGGAACGCCAGGAAATAATTTGGCGCACGCCTGCTGTAACACTTAGCTGCCTGCGTATTTATTTGTAGAACTACTACACCCAGCACACACGGACCCAGAACACTGAGCACAGTGACAGGCAGACCAAATAGATTTTTTGCCCAATATTTTTTTGAAAAGGCCAACTGCGTATATTCAGTCAATATAATATATGTCTTCTGGCCCTGGAGTGTGTGACAGAACTGCAGAGTGTCGCACTGTTATTAACTGCAACAGAGCGGTGATTTCTGAGCCAGGAAATAATTTGGCGCAAGCCTGCTGTAACACTTAGCTGCCTGCGTATTTATTTGTAGAACTACTACACCCAGCACACACGGACCCAGAACACTGAGCACAGTGACAGGCAGACCAAATAGATTTTTTGCCCAATATTTTTTTGAAAAGGACCACTGCGTATATTCAATCAATAATATATGTCTTCTGGCCCTGCCTACACAATTCTGTCCCTGGAGTATTACTGCAGAGCGCAATGCTCTGCACGGTCGATATACCAAAAAAAAATAATGTGCAACACTGCAAAAAGCAGCCTCCACAGTACTGCACACAGTTAGATGTGGCCCTAAGAAGGACCGTTGGGGTTCTTGAAGCCTACACTAACTCCTAACGCTCTCCCTATAGCAGCTCCGGCACCAACAGCACTGTCCCTCAGCTATGTCACAACGCATCTGAGGCGAGCCGCGGGAGGGGCCGATTTTTATACTCGGGTGACACCTGATCTCGCCAGCCACTCACTGCAGGGGGGTGGTATAGGGCTTGAACGTCGCAGGGGGAAGTTGTAATGCCTTCCCTGTCTTTCAATTGGCCAGAAAAGCGCGCTAACGTCTCAGAGATGAAAGTGAAAGTAACCCGAACATCGCGTGGTACTCGTTACGTGTAACGAGCATCTCGAACACGCTAATACTCTAACGAGTATCAAGCTCGGACGAGTACGTTCGCTCATCTCTAGTTGCTATATATTATACTGCTGAGGTAACATGAAAGCTGCTGTGCTGTGCTTGGTTGTTATATATTATACCGCTGAGGTAACTTGAAAGCTGCTATCTAGATATATAAAAACGTATGTATGTATGTATGTCTGTCTTCGCAGCAACGCGCGACGGGTACGCTAGTCTATATATATAAAATTGAATGTGTCTGTCTGTCTGTCTGTCTGTGTGTGTTTGTCCTTTATGCGGTACTACACCATTCATCCGATCGCCATGAAACTTTGGGAAGTTGTTGAGTACACTCCTGGGAAGATTATAGGCATAGTACAACTATCCTATGTTAAATGGCGCGCGTGCGAGCGTCGTCGACAGTTACGCCCCCCCCCCCCACGTAGATCGTTTGGTTTCCATCATTGCCACCACTTCTCTCACTTCCCGATGTCGTAGAAAGATGAAATTTGGCACGAGCATTGATTATGTCATAAATAGGAAAAGATAATGGGTCCCAACTCGATTATTTGATTCTAGCGCAAAAGAATTAGCGTCCAAATTTTACGTATGGAATCCAATTCTCTCACTTCCCAATGTCATTGAAACTTGAAATTTAGCACGAGCATTGATTATGTCATAAATAGGAAAAGTTTAAGGGTCCCAACTCGATTATTCAATTCTAAGCGCAAAATAATTAGCGTCCAAATTTTACGTACTGAATCTAATTCTCTCACTTCCCGATGTAATTTGGCATGAGCATTGATATCATAAATAGCAAAAGTTAAAAGGTCCCAACTAGGGATGAGCGAACGTGTCCGTTACGGACACATCCGCACCCGGACACCGGCTTTGCCGAACACTGCAGTGTTCGCGCGTAAGTGTCCGGGTGCCGCCGGGGGGCGGGGAGATGCGCGGCGGCGCGGGCGGCAGTAGCGGGGAACAGGGGGGAGCCCTCTCTCTCTCCCTCTCCCCCCCACTCCCCGCCGCACCCCCCCGCGCTGCCACGGCGGCCCCCGAACTTTTTCGCCCGAACACTGAAGTGTTCGCAAAGTTCGGTGTTCGGGCGAAAAAGGGGCGGAGCCGAACGTGTTCGCTCATCTCTAGTCCCAACCCGATTATTCAATTCTAAGCGCCAAAGTTTGATTTCCATTTCAAGCACGAAAGCAAAAGGCATTACGAGCAAGCGTGTTCAACTACAAAATGATGCATCCGCCGAACGTTTCGCAAGGTGATTGCTGGATATTGAGAATGCTGAGGTAAAATGAAAGCTGTGCTGTGATTGGTTGCTATTTCTTATACTGCTGAGGTACCATGAAAGCTGTGATGTGATTGATTGCTATATATTATACTGCTGAGGCAACATGAAAGCTGTGCTGTGATTGGTTGCTACTTCTTATACTACTGAGGTTACATGAAAGCTGTGCTGTGATTGGTTGCTATTTCTTATACTGCTGAGGTACCATGAAAGCTGTGATGTGATTGGTTGCTATATATTATACTGCTGAGGTAAAATGAATGCTGCGCTGTGATTAGTTGCTATTTTTTATATTACTGAGGCAGAATAAAAGTTGCGCTGTGATTGGTTGTTATTTCTCCTTCTGCTGAGGTAACATGAAAGCTGCGCTGTGATTGGGCGTTATATTTTATAAAGCTGAGGTAACATGTAAGCTGCGCTGCGATTGGTTGTTATGTAGATATATAAAAACAAATGTATGTATGTATGTCTGTCTTCGCAGCAACGCGCGACGGATAAGCTAGTGTTGATATAAATTTGAAAAGTAAACTACATGATCAGAAAATATGGTTACCAGTAGGTTTAGTAGTTGATCAACAATCCGTTGTGCAATCACTGCAAGATCGTTTCCAATCGCCACCTAGAAATTACAGACAAGCACAAAATAATCAGAAAACAAGTAATAAATTAGTCTATATATATATATATATATATAAAATTGAATGTATGTCTGTCTGTCTGTCCTTTATGCGCTACTACACCATTCATCCGATCGCCATGAAACTTTGGGAAGTTGTTGAGTACACGCCTGGGAAGATTATAGGCATAGTACAACTATCCTATAATAAATGGCGCGCGTGCGAGCATCGTCGATAGTTACACCCCCCCATGTACATCGGTCGATTTCCATCATTGCCACTAATTTCCTCACTTCCCGAAGTCATAAAAACTTGAAATTTGGCACAAGCATTGATTATGTCATAAATAGGAAAAGCTAATAGGTCCCAACTCGATTATTCAATTCTAAGCGCAAAAGAATTAGCGTCCAAATTTTACGTACGGAATCTAATTCTCTCATTTTCCGATGTAATTTGGCACGAGCATTGATTATGTCATAAATAGGAAAAGTTAATGGGTCCCAACTAGAGATAAGCAAGCACCAAAATGCTCGGGTGCTCGTTACTCGGGATGAACTTTTCACGATGCTCGAGGGTTCGTTTCGAGTAACGAACCCCATTGAAGTCAATGGGCGACCCGAGCATTTTTGTATATCGCCGATGCTCGCTAAGGTTTTCATTTGTGAAAATCTGCGCAATTCAAGAAAGTGATGGGAACGACACAGCAACGGATAGGGCAGGCGAGGGGCTACATGTTGGGCTGCATCTCAAGTTCACAGGTCCCACTATTAAGGCACAATAGCGGCAAGAGTGCCCCCCCCCCACACACACACTGTCAGCATAAAGATTGTTCTCCTCTGTAATGACATCAGCATTGCTTTCTGGACACAGGGCTTGAAATCCCTGCCTCCAGAAAACACACGTGCCTTCAGCCAATCACGGCCATTCAATGACATCATTGTCATTGGCTGTGATTGGCTGAATGTACATTTTCACAGAGATGCCTGACGACCGACGAACAGTGGTGTGCAACCTTTGTCGCCAAGATCAGCTGGGGAGCCACCACCACCAGCATGCGCAGGCATATGATGGCCAAGCACCCCACAAGGTGGGACGAAGGCCGTTCACCGCCTCCAGTTTGCACCACTGCCTCTCCCCCTGTGCCCCAACCTGCCACTGAGATCCAACCCCGCTTTGAGGACACAGGCACGAGTGCCTACCGGCCTGCACCCACACCCTCACCTCCGCTGTCCTCGGCCCCATCCAGCAATGTCTCTCAGCGCAGCGTCCAGACGTCGCTAGTGCAACTGTTTGAGCGCAAGCGCAAATACGCCGCCGCTCACCCGCACGCTCAAGCGTTAAACGTGCACATAGCCAAATTGATCAGCCTGGAGATGCTGCCGTATAGGCTGGTGGAAACGGAGGCTTTCAAAAGCATGATGGCGGCGGCGGCAGCCCCGCGTTACTCGGTTCCCAGTTGCCACTACTTTTCCCGATGTGCCGTCCCAGCCTGCACGACCATGTCTCCTGCAACATTGTACGCGCCCTCACCAACGCGGTTACTGCCAAGGTCCACTTAACAACGGACACGTGGACAAGCACAGGCGGGCAGGGCCACAATATCTCTCTTACGGCACATTGGGTGAATTTAGTGGAGACTGGGACAGAGTCAGACCCTGGGACCGATCACGTCCTACCCACCCCCAGAATTGCGGTCCCCAGCTCGGTGTTGGTATCTGCGACAGTGTATGCTTCCTCCACTAAACCACCCTCCCCCTCCTCCTCCTCCTCCTCCTCCAACGCAACCTCTGTCTCGCAATCAAGATGTGTCAGCAGCAGCAGCACGTCGCCAGAAGTCGGTGTCGCGTGGCGTGGCAGCACAGCGGTGGGCAAGCGTCAGCAGACCGTGCTGAAACTACTCAGCTTAGGAGAGAAGAGGCACACGGCCCACGGCCCACGAACTGCTGCAGGGTCTGACAGAGCAGACCGACTGCTGGCTTTCGCCGCTGAGCCTCCAACCGGGCATGGTCGTGTGTGACAACGGCCGTAACCTGGTGGCGGCTCTGCAGCTCGGCAGCCTCACGCACGTGCTATGCCTGGCCCATGTCTTTAATTTGGTGGTTCAGCGCTTTCTGAAAAGCTACCCACACTTATCATACCTGCTCGGAATGATGCGCCGGGTCAGCGCACATTTCCGCAAGTCCAAGACGGACGCTGCCACCCTGCGGACCCTGCAACATCGGTTTAATCTGCCAGTGCACCGACTGCTGTGCGACGTGCCCATATGGTGGAACTCTACGCTCCACATGTTGGCCAGACTCTATGAGCAGCGTAGAGCTATACTGGAATACCAACTCCAACATGGGCGGCGTAGTGGGAGTCAGCCTCCTCAATTCTTTACAGAAGAGTGGGCCTGCTTGGCAGACATCTGCCAGGTCCTTGGAAACTTTGAGGAGTCTACCCAGATGGTGAGCGGGGATGCTGCAATCATTAGCGTCACCATTCCTCTGCTATGCCTCTTGAGAAGTTCCCTGCAAAGCATAAAGGCAGACGCTTTGCGATTGGAAACGGAGGCGGGGGAAGATAGTATGTCGCTGGATAGTCAGAGCACCCTCATGTCTATATCTCAGCATGTTGAGGAGGAGGGGGAGGAGCATGAGGAGGAGGGGGAAGAGACAGCTTGGCCCACTGCTGAGGGTACCCATGCTGCTTGCCTGTCATCCTTTCAGCGTGTATGGCCGGAGGAGGAGGAGGAGGAGGAGGAGGATCCTGAAAGTGGTCTTCCTAGTGAGGACAGCCATGTGTTGCGTACAGGTACCCTGGCACACATGGCTGACTTCATGTTAGAATGCCTTTCTCGAGACCCTCGCGTTACACGCATTCTGGCCACTACGGATTACTGGGTGTACACACTGCTCGACCCATGGTATAAGGAGAACCTTTCCACTCTCATACCCGAAGAGGAAAGGGGTTCGAGAGTGATGCTATACCACAGGACCCTGGCGGACAAACTGATGGTAAAATTCCCATCCGACAGCGCTAGTGGCAGAAGGTGCAGTTCCGAGGGCCAGGTAGCAGGGGAGGCGCAGAGATCAGGCAGCATGTACAGCGCAGGAAGGGGGACATTCTCCAAGGCCTTTGCCAGCTTTCTGGCTCCCCAGCAAGACTGTGTCACCGCTCCCCAGTCAAGGCTGAGTTGGCGGGAGCACTGTAAAAGGATGGTGAGGGAGTACGTAGCCGATCGCACGACCGTCCTCGGTGACGCCTCTGCCCCCTACAACTACTGGGTGTCGAAGCTGGACACGTGGCCTGAGGTGCTTGCTTGTCCTGCGGCTAGCGTCTTGTCAGAGAGGGTGTTTAGTGCGGCTGGGGGAATCATCACGGATAAGCGTACCCGCCTGTCAACCAACAGTGCCGACAGGCTTACACTCATCAAGAGGAACAAAGCCTGGATTTCCCCAGACTTCTCTTCTCCACCAGCGGACAGCAGCGATACCTAAACAATATGTAGGCTGCACCGGCGGATGGAAGCATCGTTCTCTATCACCATCAAAAACGGGGACCTTTTTGCTTCATCAATCTGTGTATTCTATTCATCCTCCTCCTGCTCCTCCTCCTGAAACCTGACGTAATCACGCCGAACGGGCAATTTTTCTTAGGCCCACAAGGCTCAGTCATATAATTTTTGTAAACAATTTTTATATGTTTCAATGCTCATTAAAGCGTTGAAACTTTCACCTGAACCAATTTTTATTTTAACTGGGCTGCCTCCAGGCCTAGTTACCAATTAAGCCACATTAACCAAAGCGATTAATGGGTTTCACCTGCCCTCTTGGTTGGGCATGGTCAATTTTTCTGAGGTACATTAGTATTGTTGGTACACCAATTATTTGGGGCCCTCGCATACAGTATAATCCAATTAATTTTTTGCCCACCTGCATTAAAGCTGACGTTACATCAGCTGTGATGGGCAATGCAATGGGATATATTTATGTACCGCCGGTGGCTTCCTGGCACCCACCCATGCTGTCAGTCCACACGGAGTTGTAACTCCATATGTACACTTCTAAAAAACCCCAGTCTGACTGGGGCATGCATTGTGGGCCGAAGCCCACCTGCATTTAATCGGACGTTACCTCAGCTGTGATGGGCACTGCAATGGGATACATTTATGTACAGCCGGTGGGTTTCAGGGAGCACACGGAATTCCCATTGCGGAGTTGTACCTGCCTGTGACTATTTATAAAAAACCGCGGTCTGACTGGGGCATGCAGACACCTTGACAGAATGAATAGTGTGTGGCACATAGGTTTCCCATTGCTATGCCCACGTGTGCAGCTCGTGATGGAGGTGGCACAGTATTATATTTCTCATTGCTTCTGTACAGCATTGTGGGCTATCGCCCCGCCCCTTTTAAAGAGGGTCGCTGCCTAGCCGTGCCAACCCTCTGCAGTGTGTGCCTGCGGTTCCTCTGGCGGACGCACTTATAAATAGATATGAGGGTGGTGTGGCATGAGTGCAGCTGAAGGCTGCGCAGGGACACTTTGGTGTGCGCTGTGGACACTGCGTCGTGCGCGGGCGGGGTGGGTTGGGCAGCATGTAACCCAGGAGAAGTGGCAGTGGAGTGTCATGCAGGCAGTGATTGTGCTTTGTTGGAGGTAGTGTGGTGCTTAGCTAAGGTATGCATTGCTAATGAGGGCTTTTCAGAAGTAAAAGTTGTTGGGAGAGGGGGGGGCACTCTTGCCGCTATTGTGGCTTAATAGTGGGACCTGGGAACTTGAGATGCAGCCCACCATGTAGCCCCTCGCCTGCCTTATCCGTTGCTGTGTCGTTCCCATCACTTTCTTGAATTCCCCCGATTTTCACAAATGGAAACCTTAGCGAGCATTGGTGATATACAAAAATGCTCAAGTCACCCATTGACTTCAATGGGGTTTGTTACTCGAAACGAACCCTCGAGCATCGCGAAAATTTTGTCCCGAGTAACGAGCACCCGAGCATTTTGGTGCTCGCTCATCTCTAGTCCCAACTCGATTATTCAATTCTAAGCGCCAAAGAATTAGCATCCAAATTTTACGTATGGAATCTAATTCTCTCACTTCCCAATGTAATAGAAACTTGAAATTTAGCACGACCATTGATTATGTCCTAATTAGGAAAAGTTAATGGGTCCCAACTCGATTATTCAATTCTAAGCACAAAAGAATTAGCGTCCAAATTTTACGTATGGAATCTAATTTTCTCACTTCCTGATCTCATCTATATATATATAAATGAATGTATGTATGTCTGTCTGTCCTTTATGCATTACTACACCATTCATCCAATCGCCATGAAACTTTAGGAAGTTGTTGAGTACACTCCTGGGAAGATTCCTGGCATAGTACATCTATCCTACGATAGGTGGCGCGCGTGCGAGCATCGTCGACAGTTATGCCCCCCAGACAAAGATCGTTTAATTTCCATCTAAAGCGCGAAAGCAAAAGGCATTACGAGCAAGCGTGTTCAACTACAAAATGATGCATCCACCGAACGTTTCGCAAGACAATTGCTGGATATTGAGAATGCTGAGGTAAAATGAAAGCCGCACTGTGATTGGTTGCTATATATTATACTGCTGAGGCAACATGAAAGCTGTACTGTGATCGGTTGCTATATATTATACTGCTGAGGCAACATGAAAGCTGTGCTGTGATTGGTTGCTACTTCTTATACTACTGAGGTTACATGAAAGCTGTGCTGCGATTGGTTATCTATTATACCACTGAGGTAACATGAAAGCTGTGCTGTGATTGGTTGCTATATATTATACTCCTGAGGTAACTTGAAAGCTGCGCTGTGATTGGTTGTTATATATTATACTGAGGGAACATGAAAGCTGCACTGTGTTTGGTTGTTATCTAGATGTATAAAAACGTATGTATGTATGTATGTCTTCGCAGGAACGCGCGACGGGTAAGCTAGTAATAAAAAAAAAAAGGCAAATAATTGTTTATATTATCATATACTTACCAGCACACTTTCAAGAAACTGAAGTTCATCCACTGTACAACCTGCACCTTTCTTAAAAGAAAATAAAAGTAACTAACAATTATAGCATTACAACCAGCTTATGACCACTCACCAATATATGTAACTAAATACATAGAGACTAGCAAATGAAGAAACAGCATATATCAGTGGACACTGATCTATATATATAAAAATGAATGTATGTCTGTCTGTCTGTTTGTCCTTTATGCGCTACTACACCATTCATCCAATCGCCATGAAAGTTTGGTAAGTTGTTGAGTACACTCCTGGGAAGATTACTGGCATAGTACATCTATCCTATAATAAATGGCGCGCGTGCGGGTGCCGTTGACAGTTACGCCCCCCCCCCCCACGTAGATCATTCGATTTCTATCATTGCCACTAATTCTCTCACTTCCCGATGTCGTAGAAACATGAAATTTGGCACGAGCATTGATTATGTCATAAAGGGGAAAAGTTAATGGGTCCTAACTCGATTTAATTCTAAGCGCAAAAGAATTAGCGTCCAAATTTTACGTACGGAATCTAATTCTCTCACTTCCCAATGTCGTAGAAACATAAAATTTGGCATGAGCATTAATTATGTCATAAATAGTAATAGTTAATGGTCCCAACTCGATTATTCAATTCTAAGCGCAACAGAATTAGCGTCCAAATTTTACGTACGGAATCTAATTCTCTCACTTTACGATGTAATTTGACACGAGCATTGATTATGTCATAAATAGGAAAAGTTAATGGTCACAACTCGATTATTCAATTCTAAGCGCAAAATAATTAGCGTCCAAATTCTACGTAAGGAATCTAGTTCTCTCACTTCCCTATGTAATTTGGCACGAACATTGATTATGTCATAAATAGGAAAAGTTAATGGGTCCCAATTCGATTTTTCAATTCGAAGCGCTAAAGAATTGGTGTCCAAATTTTATATACGGAATCAAATTCTCTTACTTCCCGATGTAATATAGCACAAGCATTGATTATGTTGTAAATAGGAAAAGCTAATGGGTCCCAACTTAATTATTCAATTCTAAGCGCAAAAGAAATAGCGTCCATATTTTACGTACGGAATCTAATTATCTCACTTCCCGATGTCATAGAAACTTAAAATTTGGCATGAGCATTGATTATGTGATAAATAGGAAAAGTCAATAGGTCCCAACTCGATTATTCAATTCTAAGCGCAAAAGAATTAGCGTCCAAATTTTACGTACGGAATTTAATTCCCTCACATCCCGAAGTAATTTGGCACGGACATTGATTATGTCATAAATGGGAAAAGTTAATGGGTCCCAACTCGATTATTTGATTCCAAGCGCCAAAGAATTATCGTCCAAATTTTACGTACCAAATCTAATTCTCTTACTTCCCAGTGTCATAGAAACTTGAAATTTGGCACGAGCATTGATGATGTCATAAATAGTAAGAAGTTAATAGGTACCAACTAGAGATGAGCGAGCAACAAAATGCTCGGGTGCTCGTTACTCGATTCGAACTTTCAGTGATGCTCGAGAGTTCGTTTCGAGTAACGAACCCCATTGAAGTCAATGGGCGACTCGAGCATTTTTGTATATGACTGGTGCTCCGCTAAGGTTTTCATTTGTGAAAATCTTAGCAAATCACCAGTCATGTAAAAAACACAGAAATGGATAGGGCAGGCGAGGAGCAACATGCAGGGCTGCATTTCGGGCTCCGAGGTCTCACTATTAAGCCACAATAGTGGCAAGAGTGAGCCCCCCCCCCGCACTGTCAGCATAACGATCGTTCTCCTCTGCCACAGCTGTAACAGCTGTGTCAGAGAAGAACGATGTTAGCTCATTGAATTCAATGGAGCCGGCAATACAGCCAGCTCCATTGAAAGCAATGGGCTGCTGGCAGCGCGGGATGAATTTTCGGGAAGGGCTTAAAAACATAAGCCCTTACCTGAAAAAGAAAGATTTTAGTGTAAGAAAGAATAAAAATGCAGGCATTCTCTTCAATGGAGCCATTGCTGCTGCCGGAGACTCCATTGAAGACAATGGTCCGCTGGCACATCTGAATTATTTTTCAGGGAAGGACCTTACATATAAGCCATTGCCTGGAAATGAATTAAAAGTGATTTAAAAAACAAAAAAAAAATAGATGCTCACCTCCCTTCAGCTGCTGGGGCACAGCCTCGTGTTCTCCTGCTGTCCCCTGCACTGTGGTACTGAACTGCTGTCATTCAGCTGAGAGCTGCGCTGAGCCAATCAGAGGCAACACTCACTCATTCATGAATTAATGAATGGGTGTGAGTGAGATTTGCCTCTGATTGGCTCAACGCTGAGCCAATCAGGGGCATGTCTAACTCACACCCCCTTCACACCCACTGCAGGCCAGCCGCGCTGAACTCCGTCTGCCGGGACAAGGTGAGTATATATATATTTTTTATTTTTACACATTTCTGGATGAATTGCAGGGAAGGGCTTATATATTTAAGCCCTTCCCGACAATTCATCCGGCGATCGCCGGCAGCCCATTGCTTTCAATGGAGCCAGCTGTATTGCCGTCTCCATTGAACTCAATGGTCAGTGCTCATTTAATCGAGACGAGTACCGCGTGGTGCTCGTCTCGAGTAACAAGCATCTCGAGCACCCTAATACTCGAACGAGCATCAAGCTCGGACGAGCATGCTCGCTCATCTCTAGTCCCAACTCGATTAATCAATTCTAAGTGCAAAATAATTTGCGTCAAAATTTTAGGTACGGAATCTAATTCTCTCACTTCCCGATGTAATTTGGCACGAGCATTGATTATGTCATAAATAGGAAAAGTTAATGGTCCCAAATCGATTATTCAATTCTAAGTGCCAAAGAATTAGCGTGGAAATTTTGCTTACCGAATCTAATTCTCTCACTTCCCAATGTCGTAGAAACATGAAATTTGGCTCGAGCATTAATTATGTCATAAATAGGAAAATTTAATGATCCCAACTCAATTATTCAATTCTAAGCACAAAAGAGTTAGCGTCCAAATTTTATGTACGGAATTTAATTCTCTCACTTCCCGATGTAATTTGGCACAAACATTGATTATGTCATAACTAGGAAAAGTTAATGGGTCCCAACTCAATTATTCAATTCTAAGCGCAAAAGAATTAGCGTCCAAATTTTACGTACGAAATCTAATTTTCTCACTTCCCGGTTTCATAGAAACTTGAAATTTGGCACGAGCATTGATTATGTCATAAATAGGAAAAGTTAATAGGTCGCAACTCGATTAATCAATTCTAAGCGCAAAATAATTAGCGTCCAAATTTTACGTACGGAACCTAATTCTCTCACTTCTCAATGTCATAGAAACTTTAAATTTGGCACGAGCATTGATTATGTCATAAATAGGAAAAGTTAATGTGTCCCAACTCGATTTTTCAATTCTAAGCGCAAAAGAATTGGTGTCGAAATTTTATGTACGGAATCGAATTATCTTACTTCCCGATGTAATATGGCACAAGCATTGATTATGTTGTAAATAGGAAAAGCTAATGGGTCCCAACTTAATTATTCAATTCTAAGAGCAAAAGAATTAGCGTCCAAATTTTACGTACGAAATCTAATTTTCTCACTTCCCGATGTCATAGAAACTTGAAATTTGGCACAAGCATTGATTATGTCATAAATAGGAAAAGCTAATGTGTCCCAACTCGATTATTCAATTCTAAGCACAAAAGAATTAGCGTCCAAATTTTACGTACGGAATCTAATTATCTCACTTCCCGATGTAATTTGGCTCGAGCTTTAATTATGTTATAAATAGGAAAAGTTAATGGTTCCCAGTTTGATTTTTCAATTCTAAGCGCAAAAGAATTAGTTTCCAAATTTTACCTACGGAATCTAATTCTCTCACTTCCCAGTGTCATAGAAACTTTAAATTTGGCACGAGCATTGATTATGTCATAAATAGGAAAAGTTAATGGGTCCCAACTCGATTATTCAATTCTAAGCGCAAAAGAATTAGTGTCCAAATTTTATGAACGGAATCAAATTCTCTTACTTCCCAATGTAATATGGCACAAGCATTGATTATGTCGTATATAGGAAAAGCTAATGGGAGCTAACTCGATCAGTGAATTCTAAGCACAAAAGAATTAGCGTCCAAATTTTATGTACGGAATCTAATTCTCTCATTTCCCGATGTAATTTGGCACGAGCATTGATTATGTCATGAATAGGAAAAGTTAATGGTCCCAACTCGATTATTCAAGTCTAAGTGCAAAATAATTAGCGTCCAAATTTTACGTACAGAATTTAATTCTCTCACTTACCAATGTAATTTGGCACGAACATTGATTATGTCATAAATAGGAAAAGTTAATGGGTCCCAACTCGATTATTCAATTCTAAGCACCAAAGAATTAGCGTCCAAATTTTAAGTACCAAATCTAATTCTCTCATTTCCCAATGTCATAGAAACTTTAAATTTGGCACGAGCATTGATTATGTCATAAATCGGAAAATTTAATGGATCCCAACTCGATTATTCAATTCTAAGCGCAAAAGAATTAGTGTCCAAATTTTACGTACGGTATCGAATTCTCTTACTTCCCGATGTAATATGGCACAAGCATTGATTATGCCGTAAATAGGAAAAGCTAATGGGTCCCAACTCGATTATTCAATTCTAAGCGCAAAAGAATTAGCGTCCAAATTTTACGTACAAAATCTAATTTTCTCACTTCCCGATGTCATAGAAACTTGAAATTTGGCACGAGCATTGATTATGTCATAAATAGGAAAAGCTAATGGGTCCCAACTCGATTATTCAATTCTAAGCACAAAAGAATTAGCGTCCAAATTTTACGTACGGAATCTAATTAGCTCACTTCCTGATGTAATTTGGCTCGAGCTTTAATTATGTTATAAATAGGAAAAGTTAATGGGTCCCAACTTGATTTTTCAATTTAAAGCGCAAAAGAATTAGCGGCCAAATTATACGTACGGAATCTAATTTTCTCACTTCCCAATGTCATAGAAACAGGAAATTTGGCACGAGCATTGATTATGTCATAAATAGGAAAAGTTAATTGGTCCTAACTCGATTATTCAATTCTAAGCGCAAAAGAATTAGTGTCCAAATTTTACGTACAGAATCGAATTCTCTTACTTCCCGATGTAATTTGGCACAAGCATTGATTATGTCTTAAATAGGAAACGCTAATGGGTCCCAACTCAATTATTTAATTCTAAGCGCAAAAGAATTAGCGTCCAAATTTTACGTACGAAATCTAATTTTCTCACTTCTCGATATCATAAAAACTTGAAATTTGGCACGAGCATTGATTATGTCATAAATAGGAAAAGCGGGGGCGTGGCCTAACCTAAAATCTAAGCAGACGTGCTGCTCCGGGGCTCCTTAGCCAAGGAAGAAAAAGAAGCTTCCCCCAGCTTCTCCGAACCTCCAGACGCCTCTCCCTGCACCCCACCTTCACCCCCGCAGGACCGGGAACAAACAGTGAGTTCCACGAGCGCCTGGGCGACATATGGCAACTGAGGCCTAGCGCCTGAAGAAAGCCGGGGACTAAATTTCTGACCCGGCCGGAAGCGCGCGAAACAGCGGAGCGCCGCGCAGACACAAGACAGCCCTCTTACCTGGCTGGAGACCCACCGCTCGGCCCCACTGACCACCAGGCGTGCCCAGGAAACTGAGGTACAGGTGAGATGCTCACCATTGAGAGCTGCGGTCCCCTCTGCAGCGCTGACCCCGGCGGAGCTTCACTTCCGGTCCGCGAGCGCTCGGGAACCAGCGGTGGCACAGCAGCATCATACCACACGCTGTGAGTACACAACACCTCTCAGGAGACCCCAGTCGCCGCTCCAAATACCTCTAAGTGCCGACAGGAGACCTCACTAAACAGCAGCCGCAATATTAACCGCTCTCTGCAGCGGGAAAGCTCACACAGCAGGGCCCTTTATTAACCCCCTGCAGTCTGGTGGACTCTGACTAGGTGCCTGCAATAAACCTTCACAAACATCCACAGATACCCCCCCCCCTCATAAACTGCAGCCTGAAACACTGGACTTGCACACCCTCCCCCTTACAGTTGCATAAAGATACAGACCAGAACAATAAAGAAAACTGCCATTAGGCTGAGGAGCCTGAGATACTATTGCCTTTCTACCATTAAGAGGCCACGAAAGAAAAACTGCACGTAAGCTGATGAGGACAAGCATGTCTCACTCACCTACCTATAAAGCTCAGATCCTTCCCCTCACGGGTTGGGAGTTATAGCTTTAAAAACATAAGACTTGGGGCGGAGCCTGACCGCGAAAGGTAATGACTGCTTAGGCTGAAAGCTCCATCACAGAGGCGCCGATACAGACACCCTGCAGAAGCTACACTAACCCAAAATGGGTAAAATAAGCAAAGAAAAGAGTGAAGAACAGCTGGGGACCCCTCGCCAAGCTCAGTGCCAGACGGGTATGCAGAAATACCTGAAAGAACAGAGCGCACGCTCCCCCCGTCCCGCAGGCAAGATGACATCTGCCACCACTGCTATGCCTGAGGCTGAGAGAGGGGATGAGTCCTCCTTGGAGGAAGATGGGGCCCAGATTTCCAGGGGATTTATGAAAGAACTGATGGACAAAGCTATGAAACCAGTGAGAGCTGACTTAGCAGAGATCAAGGAGGACTTAAGACATCTGGGGAGACAAGTGGAGGATCTAGAGTGCACATCTGCAGCCATAACATCACATTTCCTGGAGATGGAGCAAATTCTGAAAGACCAACACTCATATTTAAATAAAACTCTCCTTTTCCAAGAAGACCTGGAGAACCGCAGCCGCCGCAGCAATGTGCGCATAAAAGGTATCCCAGAGTCGTGGGCGGCAGAAGCGATACCAAAAGTGCTGCTGGAAATCTTCTCTTCTCTAGTGGGTACAGATAGAGCGGCTACTATGGCAATCGAGAGAGCACACAGGGCACTGAGACCACAACCTACAGCTTCTGACCCACCGAGAGATATCATATGTAAATTTCTGGCCTTCCCGGATGCCGCCGCCATCTTAGAAGCAGCTAGGAATAGCAGAAACCTGAAATACGCTGATGCGGACATACAGATCAATCAGGACTTGTCCCCCACAACATTAGCTAAAAGACGGCTACTATAACCCCTACTGGACGTCTTGAGGTCCAAGAATATCAGGTATGCATGGCTGTTCCCTTACGGGCTGGGAATAACGTACAAGGGCAAGAGACACAACATCCGCGCACCTGAGGACCTTCAGATGTGCTGGCAATACTTGGACTTAGAACCCATTGACCTCCCTAACTGGTTGCCGCTCCCGGAATTCCCCAGAATGCCCAGATTAGCAACACCCGACACGTGGAGCCTAGTGGGACAAGCAAAATCCCCAAAGAACAAACAAAATAAAAGAACCAAAGAAGATGGAGAAAATGGCAATACCTGACTGAACAACTAGGACCTCAAGGTGGACTTTGAACCCCAGTTTAAAAGGAAGAGTGAGGGGAGAAGAACCCTCACCCAGCATTATGCAGTTAACCCCCCCCCCCCCCCCCCCCACACACACACACACACACACACACACACACACACACACACACTGTTGGTTTGAGCAGTTCATCATTCAGGGCAACACAAAGTTTGACAGAATTTTAGGCCCGTTGCGGGTCTAACCATTTCACTATCACCTGAAGAAGGAACTCAAAATTTTGCCCATTAAGGATCAGGGTGCCTGGGCGCCTCAACCCGATCAGGCAAAGAGAAGTTTAAAGAGGACTTTACAATAAAAGCACCACCCCAAGTTTTTTTACGGACGTAGCCAAGAGTTTACCGCATACGTCCGTGCCCTTGATAAAGGGTGTTTGTTGCTATACTTCCGACTGTTAAGTATATTTGTTATATTTACTTTCTACACCTCCCTATTTCCTTCTTTCCTTTCCAAGTCCCTCACCCACCTACCTACTCTTCCTCCCAATCTCCTTCCCAGAGCATCTTATTCCATCATTCCCCATTGGAACGAAAACACTAAACCCCTACTTAAATTGAGCCGAGATAACAAAGGGATAGAACGATCTAGTAGGAGAGTATATAAACAATATCATTAACGTATTTTATTGCTATAACCTCTGTATCTCTTGAAACAGGAATCGAGACTTCCTCCGGCTGTCCCGTCCAACTCTGACCACAATGTCCACGGAAGCACTTCGCATTACGACCTTCAATGTCCGGGGCCTCAACACGCCACCAAAATCCTCCTTCTACAGGAGACACATTTTAAGGGAGGAAAATGCATTGCCATGCCGGGTAAGGCATTTTCCCAGGCCTTCCACAGCTCACATCCTCACTCCGCTTCCAAGGGTGTCTCCACACTATTTCACAGATCCATTAACTTTGTCCCTGCAGCGGAATATTCGGATGAAATGGGGAGGGTCCTCCTACTAAAAGGCACAATTAATAACGTAAAAAAAAACTATTGCCAACATGTACGCCCCAAATGTCAACCAAACCGAGTGGTTAATCAAACAGGTTAAAGTATTGAAGGAGTTTGCAGTGGGGTATATAATAGCCGGGGGAGACTGGAATGTAACACTGAACCCTATCCTAGACTCATCAAGAGGAAAATCCCAGGTATCGCAGGGGCGTCTAAACAAATTGAACAAAGCATTACAAGAATTGGGCATCGTGGACGCGTGGCGAATGCTAAACCCCTCCTCAAAAGACTTCACATTCTATTCACAAGTTCATCTATCCTATCAGAGGCTAGACTATGTTTGTATCTCCTCGAGCCTCCTGACAAAAGTAGTAAAAACAAACATCGACACAATATCAATCTCAGACCACGCCCCCACACACGTAGATGTTAAAATAGGTTCGGAAGGGCCCGGGGAATGGAGATGGCGATTAAACGAGTCTTTGCTGGACTCGGAGTCGGAGAGAGCCAAATTAACTGAATTAATAGAAGAATACTTTCACGTGAACACTACTGAGGATATGGAGTATCCCGTGGTGTGGGAGGCTCATAAAGCCGTCATGAGGGGGGCACTCATATCGCTGGGATTCAGAATGAAAAAACTTCAACAGGGGGAGATTGATAGCCTGCTATCGCAGATAGCAAAATTGGAGCAAACCTCAAAATTGTCACAAACTATAAAGGTACAGGAGGAACTGACTTCCAAGAGACGAGACCTTAAACGTCTACTGGAGGTAAGATTCAACAAGAGACACCTCTTCCTGAAGCAGACTGTGTATTTGCATGGGAATAAGGGGAGCAGGTTCATGTCAGCCATGCTCAAAAAAATCAAGGTCACGGAATTTCATTAGGTCGGTTAAAAACCAAACAGGAACCACGGTTACCTCATCCCAAGAAATAGCCAAAGCATTCCAGCACTTTTATTCGCAACTATGCAACCTAAGAGAGGGGGGAGGAGTGACCGAACAATTGACCCTCAAAAAGAAAATTGATCTATTCTTGAGCACAGTCAAATTACCAAAATTAGGGGATGAGGCCTCACAGTTCCTGCTGTCCCAAGCGACAGATCAGGAAGTTGAAGACTTAATCACTTCTAGTCCGTCAGGTAAATCTCCAGGACCTGATGGTCTATCATCGGCTTGCTACAAAACCTTCAAAGCATCGCTAGCCCCAAGACTAAAAGAACTATTTAACTCCCTATTACAAGGAAGTAGATTACCCATACAAGCACAGGAAGCCCACATCATACTCATTCATAAGGATAACAAAGATCCAGAATCATACGCTAATTACGGGCCCATTTCATTAATTAATTTGGATGTAAAACTGTGGGCCAAATTCTTATCTAAGAGAATGGAGGACCTTATCCCTTCCCTGATAAACAGGAAACAGACAGGATTCATTAGAGGCAGGGAAGGAAAAGAAAATTGTTATAGACTGCTACACGCAGTCAGATACGCACAATCAAAAAAGATCCCAATGTTACTGATAGGAACAGACGCTGAAAAAGCGTTCGACCGGGTCAACTGGTTGTATATGAAGAGCGCTTTAGAGAAATTTAATTTCCCCCCAGCATTCATATCAGCAATATTCGCATTATATAGTAACCCGCATGCAAGATTGAGTATTAACAATACCCTCTCCCCCACCTTTGACATACGGAATGGCACCCGCCAAGGGTGTCCACTTTCCCGACACTTTTCGTGCTAGCACTGGAACTCCTTTTACAAAAGGTGAGATCTCATCCAGGAATAAAAGGGATTTCCATTCGACCGCACTCGCTCCAACTGGCTGCGTTTGCGGATGATATTATGTTTCTGCTCACGGAACCGGAAAAAGGGATCCCAAACCTAATATCACTCCTAGAGAACTTTGGTGAGATCTCAGATTTCAAGGTCAACTACTCCAAGTCTAATATACTAAACGTTTCGGTCTCAAAGGCCAGTAGTGAAATATTAAAAGCCAACTCACCATTTGTGTGGTCCGAAACTTCCATAGATTACTTAGGTATAAAGATCACTAAAAAAGCCGAAAGCCTCTTTGCCGTGAACTTCCAACCACTCCTCCTACATGTCAAGAACCTGCTCCGCTCATTTGATATTCCATATATCTCTTGGTTTGGAAGAAAAAATATTATAAAATCTTACGTTCTACCAACCATTACATACAAATTACGCATGCTCCCTATCTATATACCCAGTGCATTTTTCAAAAACATACGCATGACATTCTCCAGTTATGTATGGAAACAGAAAAGACCCCGCTTAGCCCATAACATGCTGATCAAGAGGAGATGGGAGGGTGGGATTGATATGCCATGCGTTCACTATGTATACAGAGCCACACAGCCGAGCTATTGGCTGGAGCTGGTGAGCCCCGTAAGAGACCCAATGCTGCAACAATTAGCAGGGAGCACATACGGAGAGATCCTGATAGAAGACCTCTGGCTCCCAAGAAAGAACCAATATAACTCCAAGGGTTTTCACCCTCAGTTGAAGGACCCCTGTGAGGCCTGGGATAAACTGAAAAACACACTAGCCCCAGACCCATCCCCAGTGGCCCCTGTAGGAACTCTATGCAAACTAATGAACATCCCCACAGACCCTGTGACTAGAGGGATCTGGAAGCGCTTGCCGGAGTTAAGAGTGGGTGACATTCAGGCACTAGCACACAAAGAAGCGGGTGAAATCTTACAAATACTATGCCCGGATGTTCAACTCCCATTTCTACAGAAAGCACACGTGATAAAGATTCTAGAGAATTTTCTTAAGTCATACAAATCCACTAGACCAACAACTACATTCGAAAAAGCAATAGAAAAGGGATTCCCGCGCCATAAAATAATCTCACAAATCCACAGGAAATTTATCTCATCATTAGAGATGAGCGAGCGTACTCGGAAAAGCACTACTCGCTCGAGTAATTTGCTTTATCCGAGTATCGCTGTGCTTGTCCCTGAAGATTCGGGTGCCGGCACGGAGCGGGGAGCTGCAGGGGAGAGCGGGGAGGAACGGAGGGGAGATCTTTCTCTCCCTCTCTCCCGCCCGCTCTCCCCTGCTCCCCGCTGCGACTCACCTGTCAGCCGCAGCGGCACCCGAATCTTCAGGGACGAGCACAGCGATACTCGGATAAAGCAAATTACTCGAGCGAGTAGTGCTTTTCCGAGTACGCTCGCTCATCTCTACTCATCATCAATAACCTCTAGACCAGGTTTTATTAACTCATGGGAGAAGGAATTGAACATATCCCTATCAGAAGCAGAGGTAAAACTCATCCTTAAAGGGGTGGTCTCGCGAAACCAAGTGGGGGTATACACTTCCGTATGGCCATATTAATGCACTTTGTAATGTACATTGTGCATTAAATATGAGCCATACAGAAGTTATTCCACTTACCTGCTCCGTTGCTAGCGTCCTCGTCTCCATGGTTCCGTCTAAATTCGCTGGCAGCTTGCTTTTTTAGACGCGCTTGCGCAGTCCGGTCTTCTCCATTCAGCACGAGCCGCTTCAGTGTGCTCCCCGCTACAGCTCTTCTGCGCATGCGCAGACGAGCTGTCACTGCTCGGGAGCGCGCTGAAGCGGCCATTCTGCACCATCCTCTGTTAGAGGAAGGTGCAGAAACTGGAGCTGCCCAGCGGAGAAGCCCAGCCCAGCCCAGCAGCCCCGAGAAGCCTCCCAGGTAAGTGATGGGTCGGGGGGCTGCCGCTGCGCCGGGCTGCGCCGGGGGGGCTGTCGCTGCGCCGGGGGGGGGGCTGTCGCTGCGCCGGGGGGGGGGCTGTCGCTGCGACGGGGGGGGGGGCTGTCGCTGCGCCGGGGGGGGGGCTGTCGCTGCGCCGGGGGGGGGGGGCTGTCGCTGCGCCGGGGGGGGGGCTGTCGCTGCGCCGGGGGGGGGGCTGTCGCTGCGCCGGGGGGGGGGGCTGTCGCTGCGCCGGGGGGGGGGCTGTCGCTGCGCCGGGGGGGGGGCTGTCGCTGCGCCGGGGGGGGGGGCTGTCGCTGCGCCGGGGGGGGGCTGTCGCTGCGCCGGGGGGGGGGGGCTGTCGCTGCGCCGGGGGGGGGGGCTGTCGCTGCGCCGGGGGGGGGGCTGTCGCTGCGCCGGGGGGGGGCTGTCGCTGCGCCGGGGGGGGGCTGCCGCTGTGATGGGGGGGCTGTCGCTAGGCCGGGGGGGGCTGCCGCTGCGCCGGGCTGCGCCGGGGGGGGCTGTCGCTAGGCCGGGGGGGGCTGCCGCTGTGATGGGGGGGCTGTCGCTAGGCCGGGGGGGGCTGCCGCTGCGCCGGGCTGCGCCGGGGGGGGCTGTCGCTAGGCCGGGGGGGGCTGCCGCTGCGCCGGGCTGCGCCGGGGGGGCTGTCGCTAGGCCGAGGGGGGCTGCCGCTAGGCCGGGGGAACTAGCGCTGGGCTCCGGAACCTAGCGCTGGGCTCCGGGGCCTTCACCTGGGCTGAGGGTCTAGCGCTGGGGAGCCGGGGGCTAGCGCCGGTTACCTGCTGTCTGGTCGGCGGCTGCAGGGCGTCTGGTCGGCGGCTGCGATGCGTCCGGTTGCCATGGAGACACAGCTGGCGGCGTCTCGGGAGCGCGCACGTCGGGCTGCAGCGAGCGACGGGGAAAGAGCCGGCGGCCATCTTGAGGAAACTTTTATAAGTTGCTGGAACGGTAAGTACGAACCAGCTAGAAATGTCATTTACAGGGGGGCTTAGTAATGTGTACTTAATGGGGGGGACTGGGCAAAAAAAAAAAAATTAACTGCTTCCTCGAGACATCTCCTTTAAGCTATCCTTCGGCCTCTCTCCGTGTGTCCTTCTTCAAGAGGGGCATTACAAACTACTATCGAGGTGGTACAAAACCCCTCAATGGCTACACGCATACAAATTAGCGCCCCACGACAGGTGCTGGAGGTGTGACACCATGACGGGATCCTACCGACATATCTGGTGGGACTGTACAAAACTACTTAATTTCTGGAGAGAGGTGGAGAATATACTGAGGACTATAAAACCCGGTTTTGCCCTAACAGCTGAAAAAATATTCCTGTGGAAACCTTCTGCGTATTTCCATCCGCTCAAACACAGATTAATTGCAATTCTCATTGACGCAGCGAAAGCACTGATTCCCCTAATGTGGCTACAAAAATCTCCTCCCTCAATCTCACAGTGGAAAGGGAAGGTTGATTTAATATGCAACCTACAGGAACTCTCCAGCTGGAAAAGCGGGAGATGGGATGGTTTTGTGGAGATGTGGACACCCTGGAAGCGGATACCCTAAAAAGAAGCATTCAAACAAAGCATAATGAACATACTATTAGTGAGCCCCTTGGCTCATAAAGAAAGAGGGTAAGGGGCAGAGATCCCACCCCTTCACCTGTGGAAGCTGAATGTGGAGATGCCCCGGACAGAGGATAGACGGATGAAGTGGACAATAACCCTACTAAGCAAGTCGGGTGGGAGAGCCCCAGGAACTCTTCGAAACAAAGAGAATGGAGACAGAAGGTAGGAGTATTTATCCTCTCCCTCACCCCCACCCCCACCCCCTCGCCCTGAGAGTTTCCCTCACCCCCCCCCCCCGTTCTTTATTTACAACTGGTTACAACACTATTGTATTGCAGATATAGATGTGTTAATAGAGGTACAGACATGCTGACCTATAGTCGCACATTAGCGGATGGCAAAGGTGATAATTTGATGTATCCCACCCCAGTGAAGTTTGTCATGTAAATGCGCTATTATGTCTAGACCCTCTGGGTTTAATGTTGGAGAAAAATATAAAACTCAATAAAGATTGATTTATAAAAATAAAAAAAAATAGGAAAAGCTAATGGGTCCCAACTCGATTAGTCAATTCTAAGCACAAAAGAATTAGCGTCCAAATTTTACGTACGGAATCTAATTCTCTCACTTCCTGATGTCATCTATATATATAAAAATGAATGTCTGTCTGCCTGTCCTTTATGCATTACTACACCATTCATCCAAACGCCATGAAACTTTGGGAAGTTGTTGAGTACACTCCTGGGAAGATTACTGGCATAGTACATCTATCCTATGATAGGTGGAGCACGTGCGAGCATCGTCGACTGTTATTCCCCCAGACAAAGATCGTTTGATTTCCATCTCAAGCACGAAAACAAAAGGCATTACGAGCAAGCTCGTTCAACTACAAAATGATGCATCCGCCGAACGTTTCGCAAGACAATTGCTGGATATTGAGAATGCTGAGGTAAAATGAATGCTGCGCTGTGATTGTTTGCTATTTTTTATATTGCTGAGGCAGAATAAAAGTTGCGCTGTGATTGGTTGTTATTTCTCTTACTGCTGAGGTAACATGAAAGCTGCACTGTGATTGGTTGTTATATATTATAAAGCTGAGGTAACATGTAAACTGCGCTGCGATTGGTTGTTATATATTATACCACTGAGGTAACATGAAAGCTGCGCTGTGATTGGTTATCTATATATATAAAAAAGGTATGTATGTCTGTCTGTTTGTCTTCGCAGCAACGCGCGACGGGTAAGCTAGTTCTAAATAAATTAACACATTTCTGTGTTGAATTTTTAAAATACTTTAGTATGTTAAAATCCTTACCAGATAATCTCTGCATTCTGTCAAGAACTGCACGTATAACATCTCATTTTGGGCACGCTGGAAAAAATATAGGTTAATAATTACATTATTTTAAATGATATTTAAAACTAATACTTCTATTTTATCACTACATTTCATAAAATACAGCTTGGACAGCACATGCAGATGTAAATTCATTATCAGAAGATCATGTGTGTTGAGGAGTTATCATATTATGTCTATACTATTGGCAACGGTACTTTAACAAGACCATTGGAGAAGTGTTTTAAGGTGTGTCCATATCTCCCAGATTCCTGTCTTATACATTTTAAGGGCTCTTTCCCATGAGTGTATATCGCCCGGCGTTTTCACGGCCGGCCGATATACGCTATCATCTGGGGCTAGAAGCTTGTGGACGGGCGCACAAATCTAACGTTTGTGCACCCGGTCACACGGCATGGGACCCGATGACATGCTGTCACCCTTTCCACTCCCTCCCCATCACAGGCTTACCTCTGCTCTCCTCCCTGCTTGTTGTTTGCAATGGGAGGGATCAGAGCTAAGCGCCATCCTGCCTCCCCCTATTGATGTCTATGGACAAAGCTGGGAGCTTAGCTCCACCCCCATCCTGCCCCTTGTTTGCAGGACGGGGTTGTACTTAGCTCCGCCCCCATCCCAAACCCTTCCATTGCAAAGAACAAGTGGGGAGTAGAGCAGAGGTGAGCATGTATGGGATGAGGAGAGCAGAGGGAGGGAGTTTAGCAGCAGCCAGAGGTGCTAAACTCCCTTCCACCTCCGGCCGCTGCCATAGGCTCCCAGAGGTCGACGTATTTCGGACGAAAAGATAGTTCCAGGACTATCTTTTGGGCCTGATGTAAAAACGCCTGGCGCTATATTGGCCTGGCTGGGCGCTTTTACGTCTCAGGAATATGGCCATGTGATCTGATGCATTGGAATCCAATGCATCAGATCACAGCGTATGCTGGCCGTGTAAACAGCCAGCTGATATACGTTCGTGGGAAAGAGCTCTAAAAGGCAGACAAAATGTTGTGGAGGAAAGGAAACAGTCTATCTCCTTCCTTCAGTGTTTAGGCAAATTGTATTAAAAAGCCCCCTTTACTGCAGCATGGAGACTTGGGTGGGTCCCTTTTCCATTTCTCCACTCAAAGTATTTCAGGTGACTGGGGATAATCATTTGAAAAGCTGAGGTATGTTTTAACCCCTTAGTAACCAAGCCTGTTTGTGCCTTAATGACCAGACCAAATTTTGAAAATCTGCCATGTTTCAATTTTACATAGAATAACTCCATAAAGGTTTTGCATATCCAAGTGATTCTGACATTGGTTTTTTTAAGTACATGTTGTACTTCATTTAGATGGTAAAAATAGTCTGATAGAATTTGTGTATATTTATTAAAAGTGCCAAAATTGTAAAAATGTTTTAAAAAATTGTCATTTTTTCACATTTTCAATTGCGATATCTCAAATATGTGCAAACATACTGTACACATTTTTTGTAAGATATATATTTCTGTTTGCTTACTTTATTCTGGATGGACATTTGAAAAACGGTCTTTATTTAACCACTTAGAAGACGTACAAATTTAACATTGATTATCAACATTTTGAGGAACACTTTGTTTTCCTACACCAATTCTGGCTCATAGGTGTCAGAATAATAGATACCCCCTAAAATGACCCATTTAAAAAATTACACCCTTTAATTTATTCACTGAGGGGGTAATGAGTATTTTCACCCCACAGTTTGTTTTCTGGAGTTAATTCAATTTAGAGGAGAAAAAAATAACATTTCATATTTTTGCAAATATGACATTTTAAGGGCTTATTCAGACATCTGTATAAGACGAAAACCCGGCCGATATATGCTGTACCTCTCTGCAGGGGGAGGAGGCAGGATGGGCTGGGAGCAGTGCACTGAGCTCCCACCCCCTCTCCGCCCATCGCCACTATTTGCAATGGGAAGGCAGGACAGGGGCAGAGCTAAGTTCCGCCCCGTCCCGCCTGCTCCCATTGTAAATATTAACGAGGGGCGAAGAGAGGGTGGGAGCTCAGTGCACAGCTCCCAGCCCATCCCGCTTCCTCCCCCTCCAGAGATGGACAGCGTATATCGGCCAGGTGTGAAAACCCGGACGATATACAGACGTCTGAATAAGTTCTAAGGTAGGTTTTTTCCTTAAGAGCACATGAAAATGAGAATTTCCACCCCAAAATGGATACCCCTGTTTGTCCTGTATTCAGAAACATACCCATTATGGCCCTATTCTTATGTCTGTATGTGCAATGGGGCACAAAATTAAAGCAGTAGCTGGTGGCTTTCATAACAGAAATTTTGCTTGAAGGTGTTTTAGGACCATAGCCCACTTGTAGAGCCCTTGAGCGGCCAAAACTTTATAGAACCCCCAGAAATGACCCCATTTTGAAAACTAGACCCCTTATCAAATTTATCTAGCTGTATCGTGTATTTTTGGCCCGGCAGTTTTTGAATGAATCTAAGCAAAGCAAAAGGACATAATTACAATTTTTATTTTTTGGCAATTGTGTCATTTTTAGGGATGAGCGAGCACCAAAATGCTCTGCTGCTCGTTGCTCGAGTCGAACTTCTCGCGATGCTCGAGAGTTCGTTTCAAGTAGCGAACTCCATTGAAGTCAATGGGCTACTTGAGCATTTTTGTATATGACCTATGCTCCGCTAAGGTTTTCATTTGTGAAAATCTGGAAAACCCAAGAAAGTGATGGAAACGACACAGAAATGGATAGGGCAGGCATGGGGCAACAATCAGGGCTGCATCTCAGCTTCCCAGATCCCACTATTAAGCCACAATAGCGGCAAGAGTGGGCCCCCCCCCCCAACAATTTTTACTTCGGACAAACCCTCATTAGCAAGGCACACCTTAGCTAAGCACCACACTACCTCCAACTAAGCACAATCACTGCCTGCGGGACACACCGCTGCCTCCTCTCCTGGATTACAGGCTGCCCAACCCCCCCCCCCCCCCCACCCCACCCCCTCGCACGACCCTGCGTCCGCAGCACACATAAAAGTGTCCCTGCGCAGCCTTCAGCTGCCCTCATGCCACACGCTCACTTCATAGCCACACCACCCTCATGTCTATTTATAAGTGCGTCTGTGATGAGGAGGAACCGGAGGCACACGCTGCACAGGGTTGGCAGGGCCAGGTAGTGACCCTCTTTAAAAGGGGTGGGGCGATAGCCCACAATGCAGTTGAGAATCAATGAGAAATTGACGTTCGATCTTCATTCCAATAAAGTGCCAACCTCCATCAGGAGCTGCAAACGTGGGCATGAGTTACATAGCTATGGGGAATCCATGTGCCCACACAGTATTCATTCAGTCTTGGTGTCAGATAGCTTAATCGACACCGCAAGGGGAAAGCCATCTGCACTCTGCCCAAGTAAGTCAGTGTCTTTGTGCCAGACAGGTCAAACACTGCAATGGGAAGTCTGTGTGCACCAACAGCATAGGTGGGTCCAATGCTACCCAAGACATGAACAATAAAAAATTCAGAGTGGCCAAACCTGACAGACTTACACTGCGCCGACGACATAGGCCTCGGGCCACAGCTTCAGCAATCGTAGGCAGGAAGCGGACTTCGATGCTAGTATACCTGTGAAGGTCTCATTAAATCACTTTCGTTTTCTTTCACCACTCCAAAGACTGGATTAGCCAGGAAAAAGTTCCACAGGCCCAACCTTGCGCCATTGCAGTTCCCCTGGGACATAGGCCTCGGCCAACAGCTTCAGCAATCGTAGGCAGGAAGCGGACTTCGATGCTAGTACACCTGTGAAGGTCTCAGTAAGTCACTTACGTTTTCTTTCACCGCTCCAAATACTGCATTAGCCAGAAAAAAGTTCCACAGGCCCAACCTGGCGCCAATGCAGTTCCCCCGGGACATAGGCCTCTGCCAACAGCTTCAGCAATTGTAGGCAGGAAGCGGACTTCAATGCTAGTACACCTGTGAAGGTCTCAGTAAATCTGTTACGTTTTCTTTCACCGCTCCAAAGACTGCATTAGCCAGTAAAAAGTTCCACAGGCCCAACCTAGCGCTGTTGCAGTTCCCCCGGGACATAGGCCTCGGCCAACAGCTTCAGCAATCGTAGGCAGGAAGCGGACTTCGATGCTAGTACACCTGTGAAGGTCTCAGTAAATCCGTAACGTTTTCTTTCACCGCTCCAAAGACTGGATTAGCCAGGAAAAAGTTCCACAGGCCCAACCTGGCACCGTTGCAGTTCCCCCGGGACATAGGCCTCGGCCAACAGCTTCAGCAATCGTAGGCAGGAAGTGGACTTCGATGCTAGTACAACTGTTAAGGTCTCATTAATGCAGTTATGCTCCTCTCCTGTGGCCCAAACGAGTTTCTCAGATAACTGTGGTAACACGAGAGAAAATACATGATGCGCAATGCTGACCCCCTGACCCCAAGCAGGAGGAGGAAGTGGCGTCACAAGGCCAAGAAACCATGACCAGGACCCGCTGTAGCCTGTGCTGAAAGGATGTGAGAGGGCCCTTGGCCAAGCTCAGTCCCAGCAAACACCTTGTGTGGCCCAAGGTGCTGCGAGTGACAAAGCAATGGGGAATCTATGTGTCCACACACTACTTATTCTGTTTGGGTGTCGGATACCTCATCGACAATGCAAGGGGTAAACCATCTGCATTTTGGACTCTACCCGAGTCTGTCAGTCTTTTGAGGAGACACGTATAGCAGAAAAGGTGGCAGCATATAGTGATGCACAAAAAAAAACTCCTTGTCTAAAGGAACATGCTTTATTGTTTCATAGTTTAAAAATTAGGCGACGTTTTGACCTGTAAAGGTGTTTTTCAAGCCTATAAAGACAATAACAAAAGTGTGTAAACACTAAACAATATCTCAACGTACATACATATCATAAAATATTTACATAGATAAAAACCAAAGAGAACATACTAAAAAACAAGATGATACGCACCAAAAACCAGATGAAACAAGGTATGGAGTCCATGTTCCACATGTCCACAGGGTGCAGCAGCTAGCTCTTAAATAGCATAGTGATAAGGAAGTAGTGAACAGAGCTCCACCCTTGTGATGTCACATCCAGCTTGCAGTAAATAGGGAGTTGCCTAGTAACCAATCAACCAAGAAAAAAACCTATCCCTAGTGCAGTCAGTGTGTGAAGAGTATAGAGAAATGTACTAATGATGCAGTATTGCATAATAAAGTAACCGCAAATGATTATATGGTGCCAATATATATATATATATATATATATATATATACATACACACACATATAAGAAGCTACTGGGTAAGATGAAGTGTCACATGTACATATCATCACGTACCAGCCGGGATAAACGGCGCACAATAGCATAGATATGTATATGGAAGCCTCATGGTGACGTATGTGGGGGCGATGACACATAGGAGGTAACCCTGGTACGGGATGCCGCATGGGGCCGTGTCAACATCGATAAAGCGTAATAAAACGGAATCAATGATTCCGTCCATAACTGCATCATTCAAAATAATCCTAAATTGGATTTGCAGTCTCGAGGTAGGATCATATTTTAAAACCTTGTATACTTCCCTATCATTTAGCTGCCTCATGATTTCATTTTGATACTGGATGGCATCCATGACAACCACAGCCCCTCCCTTGTCTGCTGGTTTTATAATGATGGTTTGGTCTTTTGCAAGAGAGTTCAGAGCTTTAAACTCCACTTTATTCATATTAGGGCTGTCAAATTTTTTACCACCATCTTGACGCCTCAATTTAGCCACATCCTTTTGAACTAGAGAAATATATGCCTCAAGGCATGGATCAGAACGTGGGGGCTGATAGTGGCTCTTGTTGCGCAGTCCAATGCCCATCAACGAAAAAGCGTTACGGGCGTTGGACTGCGCAACAGCACCACCTAATCTACCCGAAAAAGAATTTTTGAGCCGTAGATTGCGAAAGAATCGCTTTAGATCTAGATCAAGTTGAAACCAATCTGTATGTCCTGTATGTCCTGTTTATATATATATATATATATATATATATATATATATTGGCACCATATAATCATTTGCGGTTACTTTATTATGCAATACTGCATCATTAGTACATTTCTCTATACTCTTCACACACTGACTGCACTAGGGATAGGTTTTTTTCTTGGTTGATTGGTTACTAGGCAACTCCCTATTTACTGCAAGCTGGATGTGACATCACAAGGGTGGAGCTCTGTTCACTACTTCCTTATCACTATGCTATTTAATAGCTAGCTGCTGCACCCTGTGGACATGCGGAACATGGACTCCATACCTTGTTTCATCTGGTTTTTGGCGTGTATCATCTTGTTTTTTAGTATGTTCTCTTTGGTTTTTATCTATGTAAATATTTTATGATATGTATGTACGTTGAGATATTTGTTTAGTGTTTACACACTTTTGTCATTGTCTTTATAGGCTTGAAAAACACATTTACAGGTCGAAACGTCCCTAATTTTTAAACTATGAAACAATAAAGCATGTTCCTTTAGACAAGGAGTTTTTTTTGTGCATCACTATATGCTGCCACCTTTTCTGCTATACGTGTTTCCCCAAGGGGCTTGTGTCCATAACCCTGTTGGTGGCTCTGCATCTATCTAACTAGATTTTTTTCGCTACAGAGAACTAAGATTCTCCTCTATTTATAAATATTATTTTTCTCTAATTTGCCTCCCCCTTAGTATTTTACTCTGGTGGGGTAGAGTGAGTGCTGTGGTCTTTTGCTTACTACTGTGAGTCTTTTGAGGACAGACAGGTAAAACACCTCTATGGGAAGTATGTGTGCACCCACCGCATGGGTGGGCCCAAGGAACTTAAAGACAGTACACATAAAGAAATCAGAGTGCCCAAGCATGGCAGACTTTCACTGCGCCCAGGACATATGCCTCTGCACAAACCCTCAGCAATTACGGGCATAGAGCGGACTCCGATGCTAGCGTAGCTGTGAACGTCTCATTAGCGCTGTATCGCTCCTCTTGTTTGTCCCAATGCAGCGCCCCACTCTCCCTATCTCAGCAACGCTGTCCCTATATTATATAGTACAGACTGCAGCCTGAGAACGCTATAGCTGTAATGGGGTTGCACGCCGGATATACAAAAAAAAAAAATGTGCAAAACTGCTACCAGCAACCACAACAGTAATGCACACGGTCAGATGCGACCCTAAGAAGGACCGTTGGGGTTCTTGTACACAGGATCCCACACTAACACTTTCCCTATAGCAGCACCAGCACTGTCCCTGATCTCTCCCAGTGTCTTACTGTGGCGAGCCGCGGGCGGCCCCACTTTAAATACTCGGGGGTCACTTGATCTCCCCAGCCACTCACTGCAGGGGGGTGGGATAGGGCTGGAACGTCACAGGAGGAAGTTGTAATGCCTTCCCTGCATTTCTATTGGCCAGAAAATGGCGCAAAACTTTCAGGGAAGAAAATGGAATTGACTCGAACATCGTGTGGTGCTCGCCTCGTGTAACGAGCATCTCGAGTACCCTAATACTCGAACGAGCATCAAGCTCGGACGAGTACGCTCGCTCATCTCTAGTCATTTTAAAAACATTTTTTAGGGGGTGTGGCCTAACCTGCGGAGTGTACAGACGCACCGACCCGAGGCTCCTAAGCCATAAAAGTTTGACTGTATCTTTTGGCATTTTCAAGTTTGCAGACGTCGAGTACAAAACCACCATCCGCACCCCCGCAGAGTGAGGAACAGATTGAGTGGCGTCTCAATTAAATTGACTGCACGGGAAATTCCGGGACTAGCAGCTTCCACAGAGCCGCGGACTAAATTTCCGGGTCACGGGGAGGAGCGGAGCGTGAAAGTCCCTACAGAAGCGCTGGTAACAGGAAAAGAAAGCAGCGGACATAGCCCGGAGCTTACGCGGTGGTCGAGGAGGTGGAAGAGCAATCCCTCAGACATCCGGCGACAGAACAATTATCCCCAGACGGGCCCGCGAGCGGCAGTAGTAGCGTTCGGAGAGGTAACCTGCCAGATCTCCTACGCGGCCTCCCCTGGGTGCACCGAACAAGAGGGGGACTGAAGCAGACCTACCCCAAAGAGCCTCCAACAGCGGCGACGTTAGAGAGGAGCTGGGGAGAGACCTGCACACGCCCGGCAGAAGTGCACAGAGCTGGCCTAGACGGACCCGCAAGCGGAAGTGACAGCACCCGACACGGAGGAGGGCCGAGACGACCGCGAGAGCAGTGAGTACCAGTGACCCCACAGAGCTCACTCATCCATATAGGGGTCGGTTCCATCAGAGCCCAGGGAGCAGCCATAACATCCCTCCTCCCTGCTGGTCCCCTCCAAGCCTGTTTTCCCGCCCGAACTCGCCGCCATCTCCCCCCCCCCCCCCCCCACCTCCCCCTCTGGCTCTGCATTTGTGAGCAGGGGAAGAGAGATCAGACCTGAGGAGCCTGCACCTTAAAATAAACCACTTGCTTGATTTGCAGAGAGGCAGAAACCTTCAAAAGGGCGCAGCTCTAATTTTTCCGCAACTAGTTCACCCAGCTCTATAGCAAACACAATTTTTAAGGACTTCAGATTGTAAGTCTGCCCTAACTATAAAATCCCAATTTTTCTTTGCATCTTAGCAATACCACCTACTCACGGGTGGCGTACTGCCCGCATAGATGACTGTCTGAACCAAAATAGTGTGGAGGAAGACACCCCCCAGCTCACAACGTGAGAAATATTTTAAGACCATCACACTCCAAGGCTCTCCTAAAAAATAGTCACAACCCTGCTCAAACTTAATTATAGCATAAAATGGTGAAAGGCACCAGAGAACGCAGTTGCAATCCACCAGATACACCGAAAAGACAAAAAAATCAAGCAGACATGCAGAAATTTCTAAAGAGAAAAAGCTCACAATCCCCAAGCGCTCTAGCAAAACCACTTCCATCACAAAGCGCACCAGACCATGTGCCTCAAGACTCAGAGCCTGACAGCGAAATTGAAGAAGGAGAATGTGACCTAGGTGCCCAAATCTCTAAATCATTCCTGCAGAAAGCACTCCTCAAAGTTACTCAACCAATAATGTCAGAATTGGCTGACATTAAATCCGAGCTAAACCAAATTGGCCACAGAGTGTAGTACCTAGAGGGATCTTGTTCTGCCATCATCAAACATGCAAAAGCCACCTCACAGATGGTGGAGATCCACCGCTCATACCTAGATCGGGCCCTCACCTTAATTGAGGACCAAAAGAACCGTAGCAGGCGCTGTAACATCCGGATAAAAGGCCTCCCTGAATCCTGGGCAGCAGAGTCTCTACGTAAAGTGGCTAATGAAATCTTTACAGATTTATTGGGAGAAGAGAGAGCTACACAAATCCAAATAGAGAGAATTCACAGAGCAATTAGACCCAAACCCAAAGCAGAAGACCTACCAAGAGACGTAATCTGTGGTTTACTCTCCTTCACAGATACAAAAGCTATACTGAATGCCGCAAGAACACACCAGCCACTCAAGTACAGTGACTCTCCAATTCAATTTTTTCAAGACATTGCACCCTCAACTCTGGCGAAAAGGCGGTTACTATGACCACTACTAGAAGTTCTGAAATCAAAAGGAATCCAGTATTCCTGGCTGTTCCCACTTGGTCTGGCAATTAATGATTCAGGGCGCAGAATGACAGTCAGAACCCCAGGGGACCTCAAAGTGATCTGGCAACATATGAAAATCGACCCAATTGAAATACCCTCCTGGCTGCCTACACAATACGACTTAACCTTTCCTCCATTACCAGAGGGAGGGCCTTGGAAAACAATCACAAAGTTTAAATCTCCAAAAAGTAAGAAATACAGTACAAAACCTTCGTCTTAAGACACTAAAAGAGACTCACCTCACAATGTGACAAATGCTCGGGAGAGCAGCGCATAAGACCAGTTAGAGAGAAGCACGGTTACGAGACTGTTTAAACCCTTGACCAAAGCCGCGACCTGTCCATAGCCTAGGACGTTTATGGCTCGGACACCATCCCCTATATCTGGACTGCTAATAGGACTCACATAACCCATAATAGGTCCTTAATTTGCTGAGCTATTGCACGCTGCCGCCAACACACGGAGGCAGATGGAGCCTCCGGTTTAAAGAGGCGAGCTTTCGGGTGATGGCCGAATTGGACGATGCGAAAGAAAGAGACGGACGTGTCTCTGGAAGAGGGAACCATGACCTACGATTACAGTTAGATAGGTTAACAATATATAGAGAAGGCGGTGCCTGCGGTGGGCAGGGCCCCTGGGGTCGTACGGGGGTCGACCACCCGGGGTCCTCTACCTGGGGGACCGTATATAGAAAAACATAGAATACAAAAGAATAGTATATGAGCTATCTAGTTACAATAAATATTACATGGTACTGAGATATAGTAAGAATGAGGGGGACACTTTGCATTTGTTGTTCCATGTTATGTTTTGCCTCCACCCCCCCCCCCCCCCCCAATCTCACCTACCCTCTGTCTCTGCTTCTCTCTTTACCCACACACAGGTCAAAGCGCTCTGCCTCTCACGGTGTGACGTTAAGCTCACCCACAGAGACGGAAAGAACTTCTGGACGGTGCGGATAGGGCCGTAGATATCAAGGGACCCCACACCACCAGAGGAATCTTCACACATGAGTGAGTCTACTACCCACGATGAGAAAGACACCGACAACAGAAATCCACCTAGTGGGGTTGTCGGGGTGCTTCTGATCCACACGATAACACCCTTTAGCTTGTTCAGCAGTAGACCAGGCACTTTCCCCCTGGTCAAGAAGTTTATGTTAACTACAGACTCCCCTTCAACTTCTCCACCCCCCACCCCTTGAAAGTAACTTTCCTTCATCTTGACAACTGTGGAAAATACTGGTTCATTGTCAAACTAATGTAAATGTGTCCGTTGTTGAATCTATCCCACTGATGGAATTTATTGATGTTAAATCTCTAGGGGTGACCCTTAGTGAAACAGAGCTTCCCTCTAGAGATATTTACAGGAGATGCTGTAAACCTGATATCCATTTTCCTGACTTGCCAGTCGCCCAAGAAAAATTTGGAATCACCCAACTCATGGATCCTACACTAGCTAATACTAAAAAAAAAGTAAGTGGCGTATCCCATGGACATGCGGCTAGGAAAAGATTCAAGTATTTTTCATGGATTTAAAGGATCGAGTATTTTTAAATTTGGGGGGCGTGGCCTGGATGGTGGAAAGAGCAGATGCATGGCTGTGAGCTCCGCAAGACGAAGCCTAAATGACACAGAAGTGAACACCCGAGGACATCCAGAACAGAGAATAAACAACATTTACCAACCTCAGGATGACAAGGAGAAGAGGAGCGCATTTGCACCCTAGCAGCTGACTGTCTTTTACCCAGCATAGGAGGTGGAAGGAGGAGAAATGGAACACCCTATTAGTTCGGCAACAAGCTCAGAGATTGTGGCACAGGAGTCATAGAGGGAGTTGATGATGCATGATTATCCCCCACAGTGAAGACTTGGTAAGAGAGCATGTCCCTGCTCCCCCCCCCCCCCATCCCCTTCCACATTGTCAACTGCCCTAGCTACATCCAGCACAGGACCCGGAGGCTGAGAAGAGAGCACGGGCCATAAAGATGGTGGTGTCAGATACTGACTCAGAGCAGCATATTCAGATAGAGGTGGCTGGTCGGAAGGAAGATGATCCCCTCAAGATAAGTAGAGAGCCTTCTCACTGCCTCTCACTCCCAGATACAGAAGAAAAGTTACACCAGGCAAACATGGAGGGCCCTGATTTTTCCATCAGAAGAGGAGGGGGAGGCGGGAATGCTGGGTAGGCCCCCTTCATGAGAGATGGGGGTTTCCTCTCACCCATGTCCTGGTATAAGCACAGAGGACCAGGTGCCTGTGTTGGCAACAAACCCCTGGAGTGAGAGGGGATCCTCTCATGGAGGGCACAAAACTACAAGAACAGCCTTGCAAACATCAGGGAGAGCTCTGTGAAGAGGAGGCCCAGAATAAAAAAAGCAATACGGGCCCTGTGAATATGCAATAGCCTTGGCAGCAGCAGGCGCTGCAGAAAGCAACCACACTCACTGACCTCTCTCTCTCTCATAAACTCCAAGATTTGCATGAAGAATCTATCCCAAGTATAACAAACAGACCAAACAGCATCTTAACACATCATTAAATAAACTATAGTGGCCTTAAGGGGATCAATCCAAAATGATCTGGCGAAATTTAATGCCTCAGTGAACTCCTCTATATTGGAACTTGGAGAAAGAGTCAACCACCTAGAAAATAAGATGGAGTAAGTAACTGGATTGCATAATAAATAGAGATGAGCGAGCACCAAAATGCTCGGGTGCTCGTTACTCGAGACGAAATTTTCGCGATGCTCGAGGGTTCGTTTCGAGTAACGAACCCCATTGAAGTCAATGGGCGACTCCAGCATTTTTGTATATCGCCAATGCTCGCTAAGGTTTTCATTTGTGAAAATCGGGGCAATTCAAGAAAGTGATGGGAACGACACAGAAACGGATAGGGCAGGCGAGGGGCTACATGTTGGGCTGCATCTCAAGTTCACAGGTCCCACTATTAAGCCACAATAGCGGCAAGAGTGGGCCCTCCACCAACAACGTTTACATCTGAAAAGCCCTCATTAGCAATGCATACCTTAGCTAAGCACCACACTACCTTCAACAAAGCTCAATCACTGCCTGCATGACACTCAGCTGCCACTTCTCCTAGGTTACATGCTGCCCAAACCCCCCCCCCCCACGACCCAGTGTCCACAGCGCACACCAAACTGTCCCTGCCCAGCCTTCAGCTGCCCTCATGCCACGCCACCCTCATGTCTATTTATAAGTGCGTCTGCCAGAGGAAAAGCAGGCACACACTGCAGGGGGTTGGCACGGCTAGGCAGCGACCCTCTTTAAAAGGGGCGGTGCGATAGTCCACAATGCTGTACAGAAGCAATGAGAAATCCAATCCTGTGCCACCTCCATCTGGAGCTGCACACGTGGGCATAGCAATGGGGAACCTATGTGCCACACACTATTCATTCTGTCAAGGTGTCTGCATGCACCAGTCAGACCGTGGTTTTTTATAAATAGTCACAGGCAGGTACAACTCCGCAATGGGAATTGCGTGTGCACCCACAGCATGGGTGGCTCCCTGGAACCCACCGGCTGTACATAAATATATCCCATTGCATTGCCCATCACAGCTGAGGTAATAATGTCATGTTTAATGCAGGTGGGCTTCGGCCCACACTGCATGCCCCAGTCAGACTGGGTTTCTTTAGAAGTGGACACATGCATTTACAATTCCCTGTGGACCCACAGCATGGGTGGGTGCCAGGAAGCCACCGGCGGTACATAAATATATCCCATTGCATTGCCCATCACAGCTGAAGTAATAATGTCATGTTTAATGCAGGTGGGCTTCGGCCCACACTGCATGCCCCAGTCAGACTGGGGTTCTTTAGAAGTGGACACATGCATTTACAACTCCCTGTGGACCCACAGCATGGGTGGGTGCCAGGAAGCCACCGGCGGTACATAAATATATCCCATTGCATTGCCCAACACAGCTGATGTTACGTCAGCTGTAATGCAGGTGGGCCAAAAGTTAATTGGATTACACTGTAGGCAAGGGTCCCCAAAAATTGGTGTACCAACAGTACTAATGTACCTGAGAAAAATTGCCCATGCCAAACCAAGAGGGCAGGTGAAACCCATTAATCGCTTTGGTTAATGTGGCTTAATTGGTAACTAGGCCTGGAGGCAGCCCAGTAAAAATTGTTTCAGGTGAAAGTTTCAACGCTTTAATGAGCATTGAAACGTTTAAAAATTGTTTAAAAAAATTATATGACTGAGCCTTGTGGGCCTAAGAAAAATTGCCCGTTCGGCGTGATTATGTGTGGTTTCAGGAGGAGGAACAGGAGGAGGAGGAATATTATACACAGATTGATGAAGCCAAAAGGTCCCTGTTTTTGATGGGGATAGAGAACGATGCTTCCATCCGCGGGTGCAGCCTACGTATTGTTTAGGTATCGCTGCTGTCCGCTGGTGGAGAAGAGAAGTCTGGGGAAATCCAGGCTTTGTTCATCTTGATAAGTGTTAGCCTGTTGGCACTGTCGGTTGACAGGCGGGTATGCTTATCTGTGATGATTCCCCCAGCCGCACTAAACACCCTCTCTGACAAGACGCTAGCTGCAGGACAAGCAAGCACCTCCAGGGCATACAGCGCGAGTTCAGGCCACGTGTCCAGCTTCAACACCCAATAGTTGTAGGGGGCAGAGGCGTCACGGAGGACGGTCGTGCGATCGACTACGTACTCCCTCACCATCCTTTTGCAGTGCTCCTGCCGACTCAGCCGTGACTGGGGAGTGGTGACACAGTCTTGCTGGGGAGCCATAAAGCTGTCAAGGGCCTTAAAGAGTGTTGCCCTGCCTGTGCTGTACATGCTGCCTGATCTCCGCGCCTCCCCTGCTACCTGGCCCTCGGAACTGTGCCTTCGGCCACTAGCGCTGTCGTATGGGAATTTCACCATCAGTTTGTCCGCCAGGGTCCTGTGGTATAGCAACACTCTCGAACCCCTTTCCTCTTCGGGTATGAGAGTGGAAAGGTTCTCCTTATACAGTGGGTCAAGCAGTGTGTACACCCAGTAATCCGTAGTGGGCAGAATGCGTGTAATGCAAGGGTCACGAGAAAGGCATCCTAACATGAAGTCAGCCATGTGTGCCAGGGTACCTGTACGCAACACATGGCTGTCCTCACTAGGAAGATCACTTTCAGGATCCTCCTCCTCCTCCTCCTCCTCCTCCTCCTCCTCAGGCCATACACAGTGAAAGGATGACAGGCAAGCAGCATGTGTACCCTCACCAGTGGGCCAAGCTGTCTCTTCCCCCTCCTCCTCATCTTCCTCCTCACCGCGCTGAGATATAGACAGGAGGGTGCTCTGACTATTCAGCGACATACTGTCTTCCCCCGGCTCTGTTTCCGAGTGCAAAGCATCTGCCTTTATGCTTTGCAGGGAACTTCTCAAGAGGCATAGCAGAGGAATGGTGACGCTAATGATTGCAACATCGCCGCTCACCATCTGGGTAGACTCCTCAAAGTTTCCAAGGACCAGGCAGATGTCTGCCAACCAGGCCCACTCTTCTGAAAAGAATTGAGGAGGCTGACTCCCACTGCGCCGCCCATGTTGGAGTTGGTATTCCACTATAGCTCTACGCTGCTCATAGAGACTGGCCAACATGTGGAGCGTAGAGTTCCACCGTGTGGGCATGTCGCACAGCAGTCGGTGCACTGGCAGATTAAACCGATGTTGCAGGGTGCGCAGGGTGGCAGCGTCCGTGTGGGACTTGCGGAAATGTGTGCAGAGCCGGCGCACCTTTCCGAGCAGGTCTGACAAGCGTGGGTAGCTTTTCAGAAAGCGCTGAACCACCAAATTAAAGACGTGGGCCAGGCATGGTACGTGCGTGAGGCTGCCGAGCTGCAGAGCCGCCACCAGGTTACGGCCGTTGTCACACACGACCATGCCCGGTTGGAGGCTCAGCGGCGCAAGCCAGCGGTCGGTCTGCTCTGTCAGACCCTGCAGCAGTTTGTGGGCCGTGTGCCTCTTATCTCCTAGGCTCCTAGTTTCAGCACGGCCTGCTGACGCTTGCCCACCGCTGTGCTGCCACGCCACGCGACACCGACTGCTGCCGACATGCTGCTACTGACACATCTTGATTGCGAAACAGAGGTTGCGTTGGAGGAGGAGGGTGCTTTAGTGGAGGAAGCATACACCGCCGCAGATACCACCACCGAGCTGGGGCCCGCAATTCTGGGGGTGGGTAGGACGTGAGCGGTCCCAGGCTCTGACTCTGTCCCAGCCTCCACTAAATTCACCCAATGTGCCGTCAGGGAGATATAGTGGCCCTGTCCGCCTGTGCTTGTCCACGTGTCCGTTGTTAAGTGGACCTTCGCAGTAACCGCGTTGGTGAGGGCGCGTACAATGTTGCGGGAGACGTGGTCGTGCAGGGCTAGGACGGCACATCAGGAAAAATAGTGGCGCCTGGGAACTGAGTAGCGCGGGGCCGCCGCCGCCATCATACTTTTGAAGGACTCTGTTTCCACAACCGTATACGGCAGCATCTCCAGGCTGATAAATTTGGCTATGTGCACGTTTAACGCTTGAGCGTGCGGGTGCGTGGCGACGTACTTGCGCTTGCGCTCAAACACTTGCGCTAGCGACGGCTGGACGCTGCGCTGAGAGACATTGCTGGATGAGGCCGAGGACAGCGGAGGTGAGGGTGTGGGTGCAGGCCAGGAGACGGTAGTGCCTGTGTCCTCAGAGCGGGGTTGGATCTCAGTGGCAGGTTGGGGCACAGGGGGAGAGGCAGCGGTGCAAACCAGAGGCGGTGAACGGCCTTCGTCCCACCTTGTGGGGTGCTTGGCCATCATATGCCTGCGCATGCTGGTGGTGGTGAGGCTGGTGGTGGTGGCTCCCCGGCTGATCTTGGCGCGACAAACCTTGCACACCACTGTTCGTCGGTCGTCTGCACTCTCAGTGAAAAACTGCCAGACCTTTGAGCACCTCGGCCTCTGCAGGGTGGCATGGCGCGAGGGGGCGCTTTGGGAAACAGTTGGTGGATTATTCAGTCTGGCCCTGCCTCTACCCCTGGACACCGCACTGCCTCTTGCAACCTGCCCTGCTGCTGCCCTTGCCTCCCCCTCTGAAGACCTGTCCTCATAAGGCGTCGCAAACCAGGTGGGGTCAGTCACCTCATCGTCCTGCTGCTCTTCCTCTGAATCCTCTGTGCGCTCCTCCCTCGGACTTACTGGCCTTACTACTACCTCACTGATAGACAACTGTGTCTCATCGTCATCGGCCTCCTCACCCGCTGAAAGGTCTTGAGACAGTTGGCGGAAGTCCCCAGCCTCATCCCCCGAACCCCGGGAACTTTCCAATGGTTGGGCATCAGTCACGATAAACTCCTCTGATGGGAGAGGAACCACTGCTGCCCAATCTGAGCAGGGGCCCGAGAACAGTTCCTGGGAGTCTGCCTGCTCCTCAGAATGTCTCATTTTCATGCAGTGAGGAGGCTGGGAGGAAGGAGGAGCAGCAGCCAGAGGATTCTGAGTTGCAGCAGTGGACGGCGCAGAACTGTGGGTGGACGATAGATTGCTGGAAGCACTTTCTGCTATCCACGACAGGACCTGCTCACACTGCTCATTTTCTAATAAAGGTCTACCGCATGGACCCATTAATTGTGCGATGAATGTGGGGACGCCAGAAACGTGCCTCTCTCCTAATCCCGCAGCAGTCGGCTGCGATACACCTGGATCAGGAGCTCGGCCTATGCCCACACCCTGACTTGGGCCTCCACGTCCTCGGCCGCGTCCACGTCCTCTAGGCCTAGCCCTACCCCTCAGCATGCTGTATTACCAGTAATGCAGAAACAGAACGCTGTAATTAAATGTGGCGCTTACTGGCCTGTGGTTGGAGGCTGACTTCGCTTACGGAACGCCAGGAAATAATGTGGCGCAAGCCTGCTGTAACACTTAGCTGGTTTCGTATGAATTAGGAGAACTACCACTCCCAGCACACACAGACCCAGAACACTGAGCACAGTGACAGGCAGGCCAAATAGATTTTTTGCCCAATATTTTTTGGAAAAGCCCCACTGCCTATATTCAAGGAATATATGTCTTCTGTCCCTGGAGTATTTCACTGAACTGCAGAGTGTTGCACTGTGGACTGCAATACTGCAGTAATTTCAGAGCCCAGACAGAGCCAGGAAATAATTTGGCGCAAGCCTGCTGTAACACTTAGCTGGCTGCGTATGATTTTGTTGTAGAACTACTACACCCAGCACACACAGACCCAGAACACTGAGCACAGTGACAGGAAGGCCAAATAGTTTTTTTGCCCAATATTTTTTTGGAAAAGCCCCACTGCCTATATTCAATCAATAATATTTATATGTCTTGTGTCCCTGCCTAACCACCACTTCTGTCCCTGGAGTATTACTGCAGGGCGCAATGCTCTGCACGGCCAATTTGGAAAAAAAAAAAGTGCAACACTGCAATCACTCCTAACACTCTCCCTATACCAGCTCCAACACAACAGCACTTTCCCTCAGCTAAGTCAGAACGCATCTGTGGCGAGCCGCGGGAGGGGCCGATTTTTATACTCGGGTGACACCTGATCTCACCAGCCACTCACTGCAGGGGGGTGGTATAGGGCTTGAACGTCGCAGGGGGAAGTTGTAATGCCTTCCTGTCTTTCTATTGGCCAGAAAAGCTCGCTAACGTCTCAGAGATGAAAGTGAAAGTAACTCGAACATCGTGTGGTGCTCGTTACGAGTAACGAGCATCTCGAACACGCTAATACTCGAACGAGTATCAAGCTCTGACGAGTACGTTCGCTCATCTCTAATAATAAACTAATAGATGCACACTATACACTTGAGAGGACCTAAAGTCTATCAAAACTAAACTTGAGGAGGCGTGACGGGGAAGAGGAGCTGAATGGCTGTGTTTTAGCTCAGCTCTCTTCCCAATCTGTGCAGCAACATGAAAAAGCGACCCAAATCCATACAAATAAAAAATCTGATAATGCTAGAAGATATCCTGCATCTCCACCATGCCCAAGTGAGTGAAAAAGACTTCTCCTAAGAAGCTCACTGATTTCTACACAGCACAAGGAGGAGAAGAGGGAACCAAAGATGGCTGACCCAGCCCACCCGATGTGCAGGCTGAAACCTACAGACACCTGCTCTGCTATGCAAAACAAAGAGACTCTCTCATTGAACAGCACTCAAGAATCACATTCTTGACTATCAGATAGTCGAGAATCCCCACCAACATGCAATAAAATGGGAGCTCCTACCACGCCATTCACCGTGCCAGCAACAGATGCTTCCAAATCAAACACCACCAGCCCATTGAAACAACAAGCTCTCCTCTACTGCTCTCACCCAGATAACTCAGATGAACTATCTCTAGAAGACATGCCAGCTAACAACCAAGCAGCCTCTGAAATGTTCCTAAAAGAAGCAATGATGGCTCTACACACCTCAATACAAAATGATATTGCTAATGGTCTTGCGAGCATAAATGCCTCAGTAAATGTATTTGTAACACCCCAATAGACTTACAGTTGGTATGGCCAGAAGGCTTTTGTTTTTACAGTGATGCCACACTCTATTTTGAAACTTCAGATGATGATGACACAGAAATAACGGAGACTAGTCCAATATAGTTTAGTAAACCGAGAGTTAGCACTTTTACTAACTTTGGTATTGTTAAACAACAGGTTAACTTTACAACTTTCTGTGAAGGGTTTTTGTCTCAGATGAACAAGGATGCAATATAAAATAGGCAAGATACAGTAAGGTTAATTTGATGATTCTCTGATTTTAACGCTCTCTCTAATATTAGCTGAAGGCTGATTTACTAGACAATTTTCTCCACTAGTGATGTTACATGAACAGATTTGAATTTACTTTAACTGAATGTATTTTTGCAAAGCAGAGAGACTAATGACTATATGATGATCCTGGCTTTAATTTCACCGGGTAGCTGTAACTTACTGTTTGATGAAGATGCACCTCGTAAAGCATCTTTTGTAACTCTGCTGGAGAATAACAAGGGAGCGGGTTGTTCACCCCACTCGACCTTGAATGAGAGTAACTCGCTAAACACTCCTCGCCGACTACAGAAACTGTAACCTTTCCTCATACATACCTGGCTGAGTTTGCTAACTACTCTGCGTCGCTTCATTTTATCACCTCTCTCACTACCCGCCCACTTGCATAGGGACTTGTATGTTTATTTTCTGCCCTTGCGGCTCTGCACCAGTGAGATTAAACCTGACTGTCAGCCAATGAGAGGACAGCTGACATCAGTGATGAGCTCCAGCTTAGAGCAGAAGGGGAGACACAGGGTCTTTCCCAGAGATGGCACCTTCTGTATCCAGGAAGGGCATACAGACAGGTGAGACAGGACAAGTGTGCTTGTAGTGTTCTGTAGCACCCGCTGGGCCACTACACATTGGGAGAGCATGTTGATCACACGGAGCCGAAAATGGGAGAATTTGCCACAGCCCACAACTCACTAATGAACTCCCATAATAGTTTAGAGGAAGAAGTGGAAATCCTATTAAACAAATTAGCAGATATCGAGGACTGGAACCGCAGAAATTATGTCAAATTTAGGTGTATCCCTGAATCGACTTTCCCAACTGAGCTTATGGCTATTTAACAGAGCCTGATATGAGCTGTCCTCCTGCACTGCTCCCACTTAGATCTCACTATTGACTGGGCACACAGACTGCCAAGAGCCACAAACTTACTGCCGTCTGTCCCTCATGATACAATCACCAGAATTCCTTTTTTTTCTATCATTTTTTTCATATCAAAGAGCAACTTACGCAGATCTAAAGACAAATGTCATATTTGTCAGCCCCATTTGAAGGCATCACACTCTTTACCAACCTCTCTCAAGCTATGATAGCAGTAAGGAAGAAGCTGGCACCCATAACCTTAGCTTTGAGAAACCACAAAGTACGGTACAAATGGCTCTTTTCAACCAAAGTCATTGTCTCACGTTCGACAAAGGCCTGGAACTGCTCGAGATGTAGGACATCACCCTTCCAAGGTTGCCGAACCAAGTCCAAACCAGAGAGAATAACATCTCTCCTAAGATTGGAGAAACACAAGAAAAGAAACCTGAATTGCTGGACTCAGATGCTATAAGAACAGGTTTAGTCACATTATCCCTGCAAACTCTCCCTAAGTTTGCGCAGTCTGACTCACTGCACAGGTTTATTTATGTTACATGTTACACCTATTCTATTTTTTCAGATCCCCACAGTGTTCCTTCACTTCCTATATCTTAACAGGTACATCTATTTCCTGACATATAGTACCAATTTGTATCACAGGTGCCAAATTCTCTGCTATCCAACACACCTAAAGCATCACCTCATTATTTGCTATGGCATTGAAAGTTATGTCCCTTAATGTGAATGGCCTAAACAGCCCATTTAAAAGATCTTTTCTGTGGAGAGAAGCCAAAAGGTCCAAAGCCAAAACACTTTGCATCCAAGAATCGCATCTCCAAAACTCCAATACTCCCAGGTTAACTAACAGAGACTTCCCACAGATATTCCACTCTAATGGCCCAAAGAAAAAAGCAAGATTCTTTTTTGTGGTTAAGAAAACAGTTACCTTCCAACTTTTAAGGGAGATTTCAGATGACAAGGGAAGATTTGTCATTCTAGTGTGCAACATTAATAATCTGACATTCTCATTGTAAACATTTTTGCTCCCAATAGCGCACAGATCTCCTTCCTAAATGTTAGAACACTGCAAATTAGGAGACATAACTTGGTCGGACTACACCCCTGTTACTCTCTCCCTCTGGCTATCTCACACCCACCCCAACACTTTTGTTTGGAGAACCAATAATTACATAATGTGCCTCTACGACAATATCAAGCATACCAATAAGCTTCTTTCTGAATTCTTCGCATTTAATTCATCTCCCTCTACCACTCCTGCCTTGCTCTGGAATGCGCATAAGGCCTACACAAGAGGCATCTTCATACAACAAACAGCACACTATAAAAGGCAACAGAATGCAATTATGATAGAGCTTTTGGCCAAAGTTTCCTCCCTGTCCGGAGCTCACATAGCCAACCCCTCACTAACGAACTTACTCCCCTTAAAAAAGCAAGTACAAACTTACAAGCATATTTTGCACTAGAACTTAGAGACCATCTTAAAAGACTAAAACAGCTCCACTATAACTCACATAATAAGGCAAGTAAAATAATGGCCAATAGAGTCAAAGCAGCAAAAGCAAAGTTGAGAACTCCCCATCTATTCTTTCAAGCAACAAACAACAAGGTTTATAGTCCACAAGAAATTCTTACGAATTCAGCAAATTTTACAACCAACTTTATAATTTATCACGACAAGGATACCCCCAGTGCATTGACGAACTAATTAACAAATTTCTTTTATTAATATCCCTGCTGTGTCCTTCCCAGAAGCAAATCCAAGAATTAAATTTCCCTATCTCAACCCAAAAAAATAGACATTGCCATTAGGTCCCTAAAACCGGGTAAATCCCCTGGACTAGATGGATATTCAAATGAAAATCTCAAGACATTCAAGCCAGTCTTGCTCCCTTATATATGCAATTTTTTTCAACCACATAATACTTACAGTAATCATCCCACTGGAAAACCTAAAAGCAACTATAGTAACTATCCCCAAAGAAAGCAAGTTCCCCTGAGACCCCAAGTAACTTCCGACCATCTGACTCCTCAATTCAGATATCAAATTGTATGCTAAAATAATTGCTAACCGACTCTTTCCCATCTTATTAAAAATGACCAACTAGGATTTTTTAGGGGCAGATGGCACAAGGAAACTGATTGATTTAGTGACCAAGGTGGGGTCAGTCAAACACCTTCTCTGCACCTAGCTATGGAATGCAGAGAAGGCATTCGACAGGATTCACTGGGGATTCATGTGACAGACGCTGGAGAAATTTGGCTTTACTGGGATGAACTTTTCTGCCATAACTGCTCTCTACACCTCTCCACCAGCTTCCAATGGCACAAACCAAGGCTGTCTGCTATCCCCACTTATTATTTAAGTGTTCATGGAACCATTAGCAGAGGCCATAAGAACTAACCCTTGCATTAAAGGTATTTCCCTTGGGGCAAACTTACATAAGATTAATTTATTTGCTGTTGACATGATACTTACCCTAACAGACCCAAAAGCTTCTCTCCCTCATGTGGACTCAACCTGGCAGCAATTTGGAGTTATTTCCTACTACAAGGCAAATCCTAACAAGTCACAAACGATGGGTATTAATTTATCAAAATTAGACAAAAATTCTTTAAGATCTGACTTCCTATGTCAATGGTACCCCTCATCCCTTCCCTATTTAGGTATAATGTTAACCCCTTCAATCAACGATCTGCTAGCAGCAAACTTCCCCCTATTTTAAATGAAACTACAAAAGGAACAAGACCACTTAGCTAAGTTTAAGCCTAGCTGGATGGGTAGAGTAATGCTATACAAAATGCTCATTCTTCCCTGTATTCTATATCTACTTAGGATTATCCCTGTGACCATCCCTGTACCCATCTTCTTGATGCTCTATCAACAAATGAACAACTAAATATGTAGCGGAGTGAGACCTAGAGTGGCCTTCTCTATTATACCTTTAAAATTTTGAGGTATATAGCTACCTGGCATTCACAACTACCATAAAGCTTTTCTCATTGACCAAAGTAGACACTGCTGCTGTACGGAATCAGACAAAACTCAGTTCCCCCATTGAGTCAACTCTGCTGTGTGTTGCCAGTTGGAGAGCATATCTATTAGAAAATTCGGTGCAACCTGAGAAACACTCACTGAACTCTCCAGTGGTGAGAGCTACGCTCAAAGAACTTGGATCCAAGTATGACAACAAAGATTCCACTCCCACTACTTAGCTTGAAATATCTAGTACCCAATCTTTCCTTAAATAAATAGCCATAGAGGGCAACTATGTCCATATGAGATCTATATCAAGGGAATGACATCCTCTCCTTTCCCCAGATGCAGGAATACTATATGTTTCTAAGCATCCGTAATTACCTAGGCACCCACATAACCTCATTAACACTTCCAAATCCCCTAAATAACGTACTAAATACAAACATGACAACAAAGAAGAAACTTACAAAACCCATTTACAATTTCCTATCCAACACCTACTTCTTTAAAAAGACAATCATCTTTCTGAACTAGGAGAAGGATCTTAATAGAAAATTCAAACCAGTCTCTTAGTCCAAAGCTCTAAAATGGGCCTATAAATCCACATTCTCTGTCTCCTACTGTGAGCAGTATCAGAAACTTTTGTCAAGATAGTATCACTCACCATTGAGGCAGTCACAAGTGAAGGAAGATATTTCTCCACTTTGTTGGAGAGGATGTGGAGGTGTAGGATCTCTACACCATGTATTTTGGACTTGCCCATGATATTTCCCTGCTGGGACGAGTTCTCACAGTTTATCACCACCTTACAATCCTCTATTGTAAAAGTTGAACTAGACCTGGCTCTGCTCCTCATTGACATAAAAATTATTCCTTGTAGCCACAGGGTGATTGTGTGTCACATCTTCCACACTTCCAGCCTCTCAATAACCAAGAACTGGAAGTCTAAATATGTACCTTCTGTGGAGGAGTTGCAGGATGCAGTCTCTTTAAACTGTATCTACGAAAAATTGATTGCAAGTCAAAAGGAGAACATGGGGTCAGTTTAGGAGGAACTGGGCTGCCTGATCCAAGGTGTTTTTCGATTCCCCACTGAATATGACTAATTTCATATCTTGCTTTCTCCCTCCTTCTCCTACTGTATGAATGGCTTCAGCTCAACCACTCTAAGTATTCAAACTGTAGATCCTAACTGGGACATAACTATTTATCTTTTTAAAATCTAGTCAGGAGAATTCCTAACTTTTGCATTTTCTACCAACTGAGCTCCTTCACAATGGAAAAATTGTCCTTGTCATAGAGGTACCCCTGAGGTTACCACCCTTTCCCACACCCCTAACCTTCCTATGAAGTTGGTAAATTGCATATAATGTATATTGATGGATGTTAATTAGAGATGAGCGAGCACCAAAATGCTCGAGTGCTCGTTACTCGAGTCGAACTTCCCGCAATGCTCGAGGGTTCGTTTTGAGTAACGAACCCCATTAAAGTCAATGGGCAACTCGAGCATTTTTGCATATCGCCGATGCTCGCTAAGGTTTGCATTTGTGAAAATCTGGGAAATTCACAAAAGTGATGGGAACGACACAGTAACGGATAGGGCAGGCGAGGGGCTACATGTTGGGCTGCATCTCAAGTTCCCAGGTCCCACTATTAAGCCACAGTAGCGGCAAGAGCCCCCCCCCCCCCCCCACTGTCAGCATAAAGATCATTCTCCTCTGCCACAGCTGTAACAGCTGTGGCAGAGAAGAACGATGTTAGCCCATTGAATTCAATGTAGCCGGCAATACAGCCAGCTCCATTGAAAGCAATGGGCTTCCGGCGAGCGCGGGAGTGAGACCCCCCCCCCCCCCCCGCACTGTCAGCATAAAGATCGTTCTCCTCTTCCACAGCTGTAACAGCTGTGGCAGAGAGGAATGATGTTAGCTCATTGAATTCAATGGAGCCGGCAACAATCAGATTGGTCCCTGCGCTGAGCCAATGAGAGGCAGCAGTCACTCACCCATTCATGAATTCATGAATGGGTGTGTGAATGAGACCTGCCTCTGATTGGTCAGGCTATGACCAATTAGAGGCAGCTCATTCAGCAGGCGGAGATTTTAAAGCCCTGGCTGCTGAATAGTATAGAGAAGCAGTTCAGGAGAACTGCCGGCGGCCGCAGCTGAACTCCGGCTGCAGCAGAAAGGTGAATATATATATATATATTTTATTTTTACACATTTCAGGATGAATTGCAGGGAAGGGCTTATATATTTAACCCCTTCCCGACAATTCATCCCGTGATCGCCCGCAGCGCATTGCTTTCAATGGAGCCGGCTGTATTGCCGGCTCCATTAAATTCAATGGTCAGTGCTCGTTTAATAGAAACGAGCACCGCGTGGTGCTCGTCTCGAGTAACGAGCATCTTGAGCACCCTAATACTCGAACGAGCATCAAGCTCGGACGAGGATGCTCGCTCATCTCTAATGTTAATCAATACAAACTTGCATTAATTTTTGCTTTTGTATCTGGAAATGCCAATAAAAATCTGATGATCGAAAAACCCTGAAACTTGCAGATGTGGAGGACAGAAATCTGTGTAATAACATTGAAATTAAAGGGGTGGTGGAATCTGTTCTGCAGATGCATCTGCTTTCATTTGTGAAAAACCTAATAGCCAACCTCCTCCCAAACACCTCCCCAGAAGAAAGAATTATAGACAGAGTGCCCAGACTTCCACGCTCAAAATTAATATCTGTGAAACTACCTAGAGACATTATAGTGAGAATAGATTTCTATAATGTAAAAGAAGCCTTAATGTATGCTGCAAGAAAAGCTGCAAACTCTGTTGACACCATTCGACAAAATCAAATTATTCTCCAAATCTCTCCCAAGCAACAATGCAAACCAGAAGAAAATTTCTCCCCAGCACTGCAATCTTTTGGGAAAAGAAAATTGTATAATAAAAGCAAAAAATGGCTCCAATCATATTATACATAAACCAGAAGATGGTTTAAAGCTTTTACAGTGGTGGGAGGCAGACCGCTGCACTGCCCCCACCAAGAGTGGTCTTCTGAACCCTCGTCTCATGCGCCCAATTCGCACAACATCAACAGGCTCCTCTCCTGAAGTATTATCCAATCTTTGGAGTACTAAAGTCCCTGGATGAAAAATAAAAGGCTGAACTATTTCCCCCCCACTGAGTTCATCTACGAGGTGATCACCATAGGTGCCTACTAAACAGAGGTACCACATTACAGGCTTTCATGTTATGTTTTGTTTCTAATCCAGAGTTTTCCCCTCTTCTACCCGATCGTTTAGCACATAAAAAATATATACGATCTACAAGTGAAAAGTTGATCCATCTCCACAGCAGTCCTCCAAAAGCAAGATCCAACCCACAGTCAAGGTTCCCTCAGAAAATTCCCAAATGCATGCTGATGACTTCACTATAAATTCAAGAAAAGATACAATGGCTGTAAAGTTTTTATCGTAGACCCCCTACAGCCTGGCTTCCGACCTCAACACTCGACAGAAACTGCCCTTACAAGGGTATCCAATGACCTACTGACAGCCAAATTGAGGGGAGATTACGCCCTACTGATCCTCCTTGACCTTTCCGCAGCATTTGACACTGTTGACCACAAACTTCTTCTCAGTATGCTTCTCTCCATTGGCCCCAAGAACACTGCTTTCTCCTGGTTCTCCTCCTACCCCTCTGGCTGCTCTTTCAGTGTCTCCTTTGCTGGCTCTACCTCCCCTCCTCTTCCCCTTGCTGTTGGGGTCCCCCAGGGCTCGGTCCTCGGCCCCCTTCTTTTCTCTATCTACACAGCCCCTATTGGATAAACCATAAGGAGATTTGGCCTCCAATACCACCTGTATGCTGACGACACCCAGCTATACATCTCTTCCCGTGACATCTCTGCATCTTTCCTCCAAAATATCACCTACTGTCAGTCTGCTGTCTCTAACACTATGTCCTCTCTCTACCTAAAACTAAACCTCTCTAAAACTGACATACTGGTATTTCCACCCTCCACAAACCGACCTCATCCTGACATCTCCATTTCAGCGTGTGGCGCCACCATAACTCCTAGACAACATGCCCGCTGCCTTAGGGTCATATTCGACTCTGATCTATCAATAACCCCCTACATCCAATCTCTCGCCCGAACATGTCAGCTGCACCTCAAGAACATGGCAAGAATCCGCTCTTTTCTCACTGCGGATACGTTAAAAACACTTACTGTTGCCCTCATCCACTCCCGGCTCGATTATTGCAACTTGTTGCTGATCGGCCTCCCCTGCACCAGACTCTACCCTCTCCAGTCCATTCTAAATGTGGCAGCCAGGCTCATCTTCCTGTCCAGCCGCTACTCGGACGCCTCTGCCCTATGCCGGTCACTGCATTGGCTGCCCATTAAATAGAGAATTCAATTTAAACTCGCTACCTTCATCCACAAAGCCCTCCACAATGCAGCACCAGCCTATATTGCCTCCCTCATCTCAATCCATCACCCAGCCCGGGCTCTCTACTCTGCTAACGAAACCAGACTGAGCGCCCATTTAATTCAAACTTCTCATTCCCGCCTCCAAGACTTCTCCAGAGCAGGACCGCTCCTTTGGAACGCACTACCAAAGGCTACTTGAGCAATCCAGGACTCGCAGAACTTCAGGTGTGCTCTAAAAATGCACCTCTTCAGGGAGGCATGCCGCATTCCCTAAACAAACCCCTCTGTACTCCACCTGATAACATGCTCTCTGTCCTAGTGACTGCAATCCCAGCTAGCCATCATAAACCGCTCCTGCAGTCATACCGTTTCTGCCGTCACACGGCTAAATGTCTGACCATTGTCTATGTGTATAACATCGTTCACTCTCCACCTCACCATACCGTGCACATCTCCAGCCCCTTTACCTTCTGTATCACCCCATTATTCGTAGTATGTAAGCTCATTGGAGCAGGACCCTCACCCCTATTGTTTCCATCAACTGATTACTATGTAACCGTGGTTCTGTAATTTTTGTATTTTGTCTTTCTGTATTCCCCTTGTCTATGTAAGCGCTGCGGAATATGTTGGCACTATACAAATAAAATGTATTATTATTATCAATAAATGCTGGAGGCCTCAACTTGCCTTTCAAGAGACACTCCCTATTGAAAAAAACTATTTCTTCAAAAACAGATGTGCTTTTTGTCCAGGAGACCCACTTGATGTATGCAGGGGGTCTCAAGATTTCTCACTCCAAATTTCCCAAAGTTTTTTTTGCTAACTTACAAAAGAAAAAAGCTGGAGTCTTAGTGGCAATCAGAGACGATTTGCTCTTTACTTTGATTGAGTCACTGGTGGACGAAGAAAGCAGATATATTGTACTACTTTGCAAAATTAATGGAATGCCACTAACATTAGTTAATATATCTGTGCACAATGCCTCCCAAGTTAGCTTCCTAAATAAGATCATAAGAATTATCAGGAAAGTGATAAACGGCCAGTTAATGATAGGCAGGCACTTCAATATTATATCTGACCCCTCTATTGATACGAGTAACAGTGGCAGAACCTCCGTTCCTTCTCTCTTCACTAAGATGTTTGAATGCTAATTCAAAAGAATAGTCGTATTGCTCCCCTAGACACAATCTCTAGGATAGATATCTTCCTAACTGATTTTTTCCAAAACCCGAAAAGCAGAGATAAAGGTAGTCTCTTGGCTGGTGCTCTGGTGCTCTTGACTTTGTCTTTCTCAACTCTAGTGCTCTCGTCCAGAACATGGCAGAATAGCACCCTGCTAATGAAAATTCCCAAGTACAAAGAGAAAATCCAAATAGCCATCAAAGAATATTTCTCTATAAATGACACCCCAGGTTTGAGGCCCTTTACTCTGTGGAATGCCCACAAACCTGTGATTAGAGGTATCATGATCCAAATTGGGTCTCGATGGGAAAAATAAATAATGGAATTATAATCTAAGATAAGTACTTGTCTTACTGTGTCACTACACTCTGAACTCTTCAGAAAGAGACATCAACTTAGAAATATTTTGGTAGTGGAGCATGACAAACACGTAAGATACCTAAAAGTGACATATTATATGGCTAACAATAGATTCAGCAGGGACAGATGTTTCACCATCTTCTCTTGGTATCCACATTCGATAAATCTCTAACAATCTGGGGTGCCCCACCATAGAAGCAATGGTATCCATATGGCTTCATCTCATGCAATTCTCCAAAGTACACTCACCAAGAAAATAATTTCCTCTCCCTATAGAAAGCCTGAGCTTCCTAATTCCAGATCTTTCAGTGTCAGGTTGGAAAGAAATGGGGGATAAATATATCAGAGACCTGATAATAGATAACAAATGAATCCCTTTAGAAACAATAAAGAAGAAATATGACTGTCCAGGGTTCAACTTTCTGAATTATCTTCGGATTAAAATGTACGTTGAAATTCAATGCCCACTGTCACTCTCGCTGCCAGTGTATCTCCATAACTTTTTATTCAAACCCCCGGCCATCAGAATGGAAATGTGTTTCTTTTACAAGATTCTAGTGGAGAAGACGGAATTGGAGGAGAGGTGCTTTAAAAGAGTACACCTACTGAACTGGGAAAGGGACTTCAGCTGGGCCCATAAAAGCTCTCGGAGTGTCAGTCTGTTAGAAATCCACTATAAGGCTGTCACACGGTGGTACTATCCACTCACCAGAATAAATAAATTAGATCCAGAGGTGTCCTCGTTGTGCTGGAGGAACTGCGAAGGGACAGGTTCTCTACTCCATATTTTGTGGGAATGTCACATGGTACAAACACTTTGAAGTTCAGTCTTTCCTATGATCTCTGAAACAACAGGGTCACGTTTAAAACGTTCACTTCAACTAGCTTTATTGTTGTTAGGAATCAATGAAGTCCCTGTTAGCTATAGAAAACTTGTTTCACATATTCTCCTGCCAATCAAATTATCTCTAACCAGAAGTTGGAGATCGTAAGACTCCTCTCTCAGTACTATCACAAAAATAATGTCTGAGCATAGTTCCTTTGAGAAATTATTTGCAATCAGAAGCGATACTTGGAGTGTATGCAAAACAGCATGGAGCCCTTGGTTACTTTATTTGCTGAACGAGAATTGTTTTCAGAGGCCAGAAGCTGTGGGTGGTCTTACAGCAATTGTGATGGATCTATAGAGTATCTCCAGGTTAATCTAACGCATATCAATATATTAAATAAAAAGTATGTGGTCCCCCTTCCCTTATGCTTCTTCCCTCACCTCCCTCCCTGCCCCCTTCCCACACCTGTACCCTTTCCCTTTGCCCCCCCCCTCCCCTCTTCTACCTCCTCGGTTCTATATATCAATGCTAAATTTACACGGTTCTGAGTTTATATATCAAACATTACCAATTCAAGAATGTTTGAAACTGGAAGACTTTATATTCAAAGTATATTTTTGGTAACTTTTATCAACAATGTGCAATTTATGTATGTATAGGACATTTACAATGTTTCTTTTTGAATAAAAATGTAATTACGTAAAAATAAAAATAGTTCCTAAATTGCATTGCCAAAGAAAGATGGATCTCAGCCATTCCTATGCACTCGGGGGACATTTGGCTTATGAGAAAATATAATACTGTATTGTGCAAAGTTTTTATTGGCCAGGGACACATGAAGAGGTAAAGATGTAAATATTCTAAGTATTGCTTACAGTGTCAGTTACATAATCCTGTACCAAGCTTTAGGAGTCCCTTTGCACCTCTATCAATTATTGAGACTCCCTGTGAGAGGATGACAATGGATTTAATAAGGTTTCTTGTTAACTCTGCTCAAGGTCACAAGTAGTGTTGCTCATCTGGAATGGCCAGGCAGAAAAGTTGTGCCAATTTTTGACAAATCGAATTTGGTAAGTCTAACATAATATTTTGTAAAAATCGTGGGAAAATCAAATTTCCTAAAATGCTTACTAGAGAGGTCAGTGTCCATCCAATCAACAGCCAGAGCACATTGATGATGTCACCAAATATGTCCTCCATCTTGCATGTGGGCAGCAAAGGATAGAGAAGCTGCATCATGTTTTTATGCCCATATAACGTGGTCTGTTGCTAGGGATTTATATTCTGCAGAGGTTTTATTACTGCTGGTGTGAATACATGCATACAAGCAGATAGGTTAAATGCGTTGTATTGGAGGGACCAGAAAAAGAAGCTGCATGATGTTTATACACCTATATAAAATGTGGTCTGTTCTTATAGGGAGAGATATTTTGAAGTGCATATATTTCTGCTACTGTCGCTATACATAGCAGCAAAGCAAACACACAAACTTAGTTTTAGCATGGCGAATATTGCAGTTCTCTATTTGAGGCCCGAGATGTTGTTTCAAGGCACTACAAATTATTTGCATTCTACACAGCTGACAGTGGGGTGAGGGAAATTAAAATATGCTATGCAAAACTGGGAAAGATCACAAAGGTACAATCTATATGCTGTGGCCTTCTAGTTTCACATGTTGTGTTACCCAGCGTGAAAATAAATTTAAAAAATCCCAAACAGGGAAACAACAAGTATACACTGTGCGTGTCAGTGTCTTCAGATGTGGTTTAAAGGCACAAGTCCAGCCACTACTAATAATTTGTAGTCCTTTTGCAGCTACCTCTGGTATTCTAAAAAACTGCAAAGCTAGCTGAAAAGTTACAGAACAGGACAACAGGAGAATTACGCTTACATGTACAGTAGCAACTCTTCCAATGTCTGGGCTTTCTCAACCTGACTTAGCAGGAATAATGCAATGTGGCTGCATTTCACCCTGCACCTATAAAAGGAGGGAGAAATAGGATAAACTATGCTCTGCTGTGTTGGGGATAAGAAGCTGTCTGTTGAGGAGTATGTGGAGTAGGAGGATAGTTGCTTGGTGTCATAAATTGTAGCGGACCACCACAACTGTGGAGGTGTCAGTAATGCCTAGCATTGTTACAGGGGTGCATTGTACTGCAAAATATTCATCCAGTGGGCCATAAAAGACACGTATTTTCTCTGGCCATAGCTGCTGCTCCATGTGTGGATGGTGTCATGCACCTTGCTGCACACTGACAATCACAAATAATCATAAATAATGCAGGAGAAATCATTGAAGATGATGGAGGGAAGGCAAATCTATTAAATAGTTTCTTTTCAAGCGTATTCACAAACGAAAAGGAAATGCCACCCAAGATGCAGGGTAATAAAATGAACCCCTTACAAAACGCAGGAGGAAGTGCGCAACAGGTTAAAGAAGATTAAGGGCTCCCACCCACTTGCGTTAGCGATTTGCATTTTTTAGCGCTGCGATTGAGCGCTAAAACTTTCTAGTTTGAAACAAATGAGTTGTAATGTGGCTATGCACATTTGCGTTTTTTTTTGCGCAGCGCGGGTGCGATTTTTTATCGATTGCGACTGCCCTATATTAGTGCGATGTCCGATTTTTCCCTCGCCCATGCAAGTAAATGGGTACCGTAAAAACGCATCGCACATCGCAGAATCACATGCGCGAATGCGTTGTGATTCTTTGCTCTATAATTAAGTTTAAAGTGTCAAAAAGGCTGCGATAAAAAAAACGCAGGACAGTCACAATACATAGAGCTTTGCGATGCGAGTTTAGTGGGGGAAAAATCACAGCGCAATCGCACAAAAATCGCACGTTGGCAACTGCAATATCGCAGCGATTTTAAAAACGCACTATCGCCCTCGCCAGTGGGTGGGAGCAATAAAATTGATAAATCACTAGGCCCAGATGGAATACATCCAAGGGGACTATAGGAACTAAGTGATGTGATAGCTACGCCACTATATCTAATATTTGTGGATACTATCAAGACCGGGGTTATACCATTGGATTGGCGCATTGCCAACATGGTTCCAATTTATAAAAAAGGGGACCAAAAGTGACCCTGGTAACTACAGGCCAGTATGTCTCACTTCAGTAACAGGAAAAATATTTGAGGGGTTTCTGAGAGACGCCATCCAAGAGTACCTTAAGGAGAACAATGGAATAACTCCTCACCAGCATGGGTTCATGAAGGGTCGATCATGTTAGACCAATCTGATCAGCTTCTACGATGAAGTAAGCTGCAGGCTGAACCTGGGAGAGTCTATTGATCTTGTATATCTGGACTTCTCTATAGCATTTGACACTGTGCCGCATAATAGGCTGATATATAAAATGAGACAGCTCGGATTGGGTAAAAACGTGTGTATCTGGGTAAAAAATTGGCTCAGAGATAGAAAACAGAGGGTGGTAATAAATAGTTCGTACTCTGACTGGGCCACCGTCGCTAGCAGCGTGCCACAGGCCTCAGTCTTAGGCCCAATTCTGTTCAATATATTTATCAATGACCTGATAGAGGGTCTGCACAGTAAAATATCAATATTTGCAGATGACACAAAATGATACAATATAATCAATGCAACGGAGGACAAGGTACGGCTACAAACGGACCTAGATAAGCTGGGGGCTTGGGCAGAAAAATGGCAAATGAAGTTCAATGTTGAAAAATGTAAGGTTATGAACATGGGCAGGAGAAACGGATGTCACCAATATACACTAAATGAGGTACTGCTAGGGAAAAGTGATATGGAAAAAGACCTGGGGGTACTAGTGGATTGTAGACTAAACTGGAGTAATCAATACCAGTCAGCTGCTGCAAAAGCCAATAAAGTCAGGAAAGATGTTACAGTGCTTGAGAGGCTTCAAAGGGCAACTAAACTAATACATGGAATGAGAGGACTGGAATACCCAGAGAGGCTATGCTAACTGGGATTATTTACTCTGGAAAAAAGACGGCTAAGGGGCGACCAAATAACTATGTATAAATACATGAGGGGACAATACAAGGATCTCTCCCATGATCTGTTTATACCCAGGACTGCGATAGTAACAAGAGGGCATCCGCTACGTCTAGAGGAAAGCAGGTTTCACCACCAACACAGAAAGGGGTTCTTTACTGTAAGAGCAGTTAGACTGTGGAACTCTCTGCCTGAGGATGTGGTGATGACAAAATCCATAGAGGAGTTTAAAAGGGGACTTGATGTCTTTCTGGAGTGGAAGGATATTACAGGATATAAATCTTAGGTTAATTGTTAATCCGAGAATACAGGCAGGTAGGAACTTTTAGGGGTTGATCCAGGGATTAGTCCGATTGCCATTAGGGAGTCGGGAAGGAATTTTTCCCCCAAAAGGGCTAATTGGCTCCTGATGTTGTTTTTTTTTTTTTGCCTTCCTCTGGATCAACAACACAGGAGGATAAACAGGCTGGACTAGATGGACATTGTCTTTATTCGGCCTTACATACTATGTTATGGGAAAACCATACAACAACTGCGGAGACGCATACAAGGCCATTTGGGTAATATTAATAGGAAGGAGGCCACCCCACTCTCCAATAATATGTGGCAGGTACACGGAGGCAATATAAAAAAAAAACTAAAGTTTCAGGGCCTGGAGCGAATAAGGACCCATGGGAGACAAGGAGAAATAGACAAAAAAGCTTCTACGGAAAGAAGTAGAGTGGATCTTCAGACTCAAATCCATGCAGCAGCCGCGGCTCCATTGAAAGCAATACATGCATTCCCTATGGTGCACGCATGTCCCATCTTTTTAGGCACGCACCTGCAAAGTACAGACATGTGCACACACCATAGGGAATGCATTGTTGCAAATAGAAGCGTGTTTTTGTGCGTGCGTATGTACGCACAAAAACACGCTTGTGTGAACGCACCCTTAGACTGTTTGTTTACAGTCGGTCCCAACATGATCAATTTCCTATAGCTGGGACTGAGCTTAGATACCACAGGAAGTGGATGACTTTCTTCTATGGGATCTTCATCTAAGCATAAAAAACAGTGTCGGATACCTAAGACCAGTCTGTAGAATCCCATATAGAACCTTCTAATTATGAGCATACTTGTCGTTTCGTCTTTTTCTATATATATTTTTTTCTTTTTCGTCTGTCTAAAGGTCCAGTGATTTTAATATATACTAATAAACATTGATTTTAGGGATCCTCTGTGATTAGGGCTTTAATTATTAAGTTTTCTCAGCCTCAGTGAATTTATATTAGTGACTAGGTATCCACTACTTAGGCTGAGTTAAGGACTTAGACTAAGGACTTAAGCAGGTGGTACAGCAGTGACTTCACCAACAACAATTTGAGTTCTGTCACATGACAACTGGATGACTGGAAATGTGTTGAATATTGGCTATAGATTCTGTTATAGATAACTGTCGGGATACAGGAGGAGCACTAGATGAAAGTGATGATGATGATGACAATAATGAGAGTTTACTGCCTGTGGATAAGACCTGGCTACCAGACAGATGACATGTATTCAGAGCACCAATATCATCTTGATCACATTATGGGGCAATTCAATTGTCACATGTGGCCTTGTGACTTGTGATACTGCTTTATGTGCTTGCTTACAACTATATTTCCACGCCTTACCTTCTCATTGCAGATCCATCATAATGGCATGTTTGATTTCTCCAAGAAGGTATAGTAGAATTTCTACATGGTAGTGAACTGGAAATTGCTTCTATTACCAACAACAATTGAGCTTGCCCATCCTCTGTCGTGCTTTCTTCTGGAGCCTACCTGGGAGCAGTAGTGTCACCATCACCTGCTCCTGAGCTGATCATACCAGAAGGATGTTTTTATGATGTACTAGCCCTAATTCTGCTCAGCTCTTTATTATTGCCAGTGTTGTCGCTACCCTGCTTTTACAATGTCACCTTCTCGTCACCTGGTTCTGATGTCCTTTCCAAACCCACAACGTTTTCATAGTCTTGATCATCCCTGCCATTTTCTTAGTCTGTTCTGAAGATTCCTTGCCCCCCTCAACCTATCTAGCATCTTCACAACTGCCCAAACCACCATGGCAAGCACCATCCCCACTACCACAACTGGGCCATGGCTTCCACCTCCACAACACACTCCAAAAACTGACTGTCCTTACGAAACTCCTATTCATCACTATATTGCTGTTAAGTACCTTCCTTATCCATAGCACCTGGGTGCTGTCTCTTAGGAGAAGAGGTGGTGTCCCACTAGGAAGTGACAGGGAAGACTGAGATAATGGAAGGGAAAGGCTAATGACTCTATCAGTGTGCCAAGTAACTGTAATGGTAGAGGAGTATGAATCCAATAAATCCTGGCTTCAAATAGCTTTAGATTCCTACTCCTGAGATGACCAAGAGTAAGCCAATCAGTCTATAATGGATGTAATATACACCAAACATGCCCACTGGAGAGGATGGAGAATCCTGACTTTCTGATGCTGCTGCTACTATCAAACATATAGCTACTGCTACTTGTACTATGCCTGGACACATTACTACTACTAGTACTGGTTCTAGGTGCATGGCTGGTGCTAGCAGTGCTGGTAATGGCCCCAGCATCCTTACAGAAAGATGACATGGCACAGATATTTTTTACAGTACACCATCCTTTAACCTTTGCCACCATTTCTTTTACCAGACTTTTTTATTCCTAATTTTGAGAACAGATGCACAACACTTTGTGCAGTGCTTTTGACAACTGTACTCTCCAGTTGCACATTTTAATTTGTACCCAATAGATTGCAAGCAGAATGGGTGCACAAAGCTCTGCATAGTGTACAGTAATTGCAATGCACTGCACAGAGCTTTGTGCACCCATTCTGTTTGCAATCTATTGGGTGCAAGTGTGCAACTGTAATATACAGTTGTCAAAAGCACTGCACAGAGCGTTGTGCATCTGCTCTCAAAATTAGGAATAAAAATGTCTGGTAAAAGAAATGGTTAGGAAGGGAGATCTTCTTGCACCTCTATCCCTGGCTGAATGGACTGATGAAGCAATTGTGCAAAGCCTTTTATAGTGGCTTTGACCTCACTCCTATACTGACTCCTGATTGGCTGGAGGAGGTATTTGCAAGACACTAAGGTCATGTGATCTTTCCTCCTCCTTTCTGCCATGCACCAGATATCAATTTAGTGGGTTTGGCTGACATGAACCACTTGAGGTTCAAGTTTGTGTCAAACCAATTTTCAGTTCACTCAACACTAGTGTTTGTATATTTGAAATATATGAAAAAAAGCAGTGTGGATGTTGCTTGCATCACCTATCAACCTGCATAGATCCTTCTGGAGTTAATTACTTAGGCCGCCTGCAGACGAGCGGGTCGGATCCGGCAGCGAGAAATCTCGCCGCGCGATCCGACCCCAGAGCCTGCAGGGACGAGCGCGTACTTACCCGCGCCTGGCGGCCCCGGCTCTTTGATGTGCCGGCTGCCGCGCAGCCGGCGCATGCGCAGACCGGAGCCGGCGGCCAGGTGAGTGCGTGCCCCGCAGGAAATTAGAACATGCCGCGGTTTGTTTGCCGCGCGAGATTTCGCGCGGCCAAACCGCGGCCGTCTGCATAGGAGTGCGTATTGTAATGCACTCCTATGCAGACTTTCAGCAGCGGAAATCCCGCGGGAAATCCCGCGGCGGGATTTCCGCTCGTCTGCAGGCGGCCTTAGTGTGTTGTGTGTGACACTAAGGCATAAACATAACTTCTAGGACAGCTGTAACGATCTGGTGTGGTTTTGGGGCTTCTAGTTGTAACCCGAGCAGACAGATCGCATAGTTAGAGGATATCCCAGGGTCATAACGAGTAATATCTGTTATAGTACAAAGAAGTAGGCACATAACGTAGCCAGAGGTTGGTGATGCGTAATATATGTTGCGGTACAAATGAGCGGGCACATAGTGCTGTTCATTGACATTTATTGACTCCATTTACCGCGCATCACGAGTGCGTGCAACGCACTCGTGATACACGCAAAAAACACAGTCATGGACATGTGCCCTAACATGTTAGAAAAGCTAGCTTATGTTGTCTCTATTGTATATATTGTTATTATGGTGTCTCCAATGTGTATATATATATATATATATATACTTATTTTTTTATTTTGGCGGGAAACAAAACATGTCTTGGGGCTTGTGTTCTGGATCTTTTAAGGCTGGGTGCAAATGGGGGGGAATTGCAGCAAAATTTCCGTACAGACCCTCCGCACAGAAATTCCACATGGATTTTTTTTTAATTGAGACAGAGTAGCAAAGTGGCCAAGATGTGCAAAGATCTTGTTTTCACACTGCAGACAAGCCGCATGGAAACTAGCATGCGGTGCATAATTCAAATCTGCAACATGTCAATTTTGGCACTGCAGACTTTCTTCTCTCTGTGGAGGGAGATTTCCACAGAGGAAAACAGACATAAAAGCTGCTTTGAAATAGGCTTTCGGCTATGGAAATCTCACTGAATTTCTGTGCGATCCAGCTGCAGACATTCCCCTAGATTTCCATCCTGTGTGAATCCTGCCTAAAACTCTGGCAAAGTTCCTGATTAGAGATGAGCGAACGTACTCGGTAAGGGCGATTTCGCAATCGAGCACCGCGATTTTCGAGTACTTCACTACTCGGGTGAAAAGTACTCAGGTGCGCTGTGGGGTGGGGGGTTGCAGAGGGGAGTGAGGGGTAGGAGCAGGGAACAGGGGGGAGCCCTCTCTCTCCCTCACCCCCCACTCCCCGCTGCAACCCCCCGCTCACCTACAGCGCACCCGAGTACTTTTCACCCGAGAAGTGAAGTACTCGAAAATCGCGGTGCTCGGTTGCGAAATCGCCCTTACCGAGTATGTTCGCTCATCTCTACTCCTGATTATTAATTGTGCATTGAGGCCGGTCTCACACAGGCGATCACGATTTTGCTGCCAGAAAATCGCTGCAAAATCACGTCTTTGTTACCGCGATTTTTTAGGTGTGGTTCCAGACATTTGATGTCCTTTACTCTGTCAGATGGATTATGTCTGACACTATAGTGCCTACTACATCAGTTTGGTGATGTCTCTCATTCTGCCCCCTATGCGTTTGAGTGTGAGCATTTAAACTATGTCCTGTTTCTTTGTATGTATGCATCAGGGTTTGGGTGGGATTCCCCTGTGTTTGTTGGTGTGCAGACACCTGGTGTGAACAATGACATGTTCAGTGCCTAGCTGTAGGTGTACAGACACGTGGTGTGTATTATTTTGCAATTCCCTTGCATCTGTAAGTGTGTAGATGCCTGTAGTGTGTTATGTCCTTGTCTGGTGTTCCTGCCTATCTAAGGCGAGAAAGGTGTCCCTAGGTTCCAGTGTGGGGCCATCCTTTGTGGAATAATCGCCCTGTTTGTAAGCAGAGTTCCCTTTTCTGTGGTTTTGTTATCTTGTTAGAGTAGAGACACACAAGATAACGAGGACCCTTGACATGGACTTGTGAGCTGATATATTTTGGCCAAAATATTAAGCAATGCCCTTTACTTATTGATATTCCCATCTGCCTTGTTGTGTTAGTACACTGGTAAGTATTTGGCTGCCTGGTGTGGTGTAGGGTCTGTTGTCCATGTTTTCTCTTTGTTGCTTGAACGTTTGGTTTATGTTGGGTGTGAAAGGTGTCCGATCATGTGTGTCTATTCTTCCCTGGTACCATATATGTATTACAATCATGCAGGCAAGGTGAATAAGACCTGCACGGACATAATAGAATATTCTTTGTTCTGGAAGTAAATATCTAAATGGTTCCAATGTGAGTTAGATGTTGTGTACTAACTCTTTTAACCCCTTGAGTGGCACGCCCGGAAATTTTCCGGGACGAGCTCCACTGCTCATAGCAACATAGCCCGGAAGATTTCCAGGCTATGTATCACTATGGGAGCTGCAGAGCACAATGCCACAAGCTGTGGCAGTGTGCTCTGCCTGCACTGTCCCACAGAGAACAAAGCAAGGGCTTTGAAAAACCAGTCGAAGACTTTGCCGATATGCCGGCAATCTCCTGCACTGGTTTGTTTACAGGTTGCATTGAGACCATCGGCTTGTCAGAAGCAAGCCGATGGTCTCTGTGGCAGAAAGAGCTGGTTGTTAGCTGTCAGAGGACAGCTAGGTGCTAGCTCTTACAGCAGAGATCAGAGAAAACCTCCGATCTCTGCTGTGTTAACCCTTTACATGCTGCAGTCTATGTGACTGCAGCATGTAAAGGGCTGTCACTGCAGCATGTAAAGGGCTGTCCCCATCGGACCCACAGAATGTGATCAGGGGTCCTGATGGGTCCCTGTGGAAGTCCCCTAAAGGGACAAAAAAAAAATAAAAAAATAAAAAACTTATAAAAAAAAAATAATAAAAACACTTGTCTCCCTTTACTTTGTAAAAAAAATCAAAAATACAATCACACATGTGGTATCCATGCGTCGTAATGACCCAGAGAAGGAAGTTAATACATTATTTAACCCCTTAATGACATGGCCCCTTTTTTTCTTTTTTGCCCATTTCTTTTTTTCCTCCTCCCTGTTTAAAAAATCACAACTTGTCCCACAAAAAACAAGCCCTTATATAGCCATGTCAATGGAAAAATGAAAAAGTTATGGCTCTTGAGACGCAACTGCTGCAAAATTTGTTGAAATTCAATGATTAGACCATTTTAAAAAACCTGCCCTGGTGGGCACGACAGGGTGGTAGGAAACCCGCCACTCAAGGGGTTAATGCTATAAAATGGGGGATTTTTTGGCAGAGGGCTGGGGAGGGTGGTTGGGGTTAAAATGTGCCTTACACAGTCGAAAGGTTAGGAGCACCCTCACTGAGGTGTGCATGTAATAACATAGAGGAAGTAAAAATACCTAAAATCATAAAAAACACACATAGTAATGTGCGATGCAGAGACTGGTTGTGCAGACATCTACATGGTTCACAAAATGTAATGAGTTAACTACATGCATTATTGCAATTTGTGTTAATGATTAGAGATGAGCGAGCATACTCGTCCGAGCTTGATGCTCGTTCAAGTATTAGGGTGTTCGAGACACTCGTTACTCGAGACGAGCACCTCGCATTACTCCAGTCAATTCCATTTCCTCCCCTGAAAGTTTTGCGCCATTTTCTGGCCAATAGACATGCAGGGAAGGCATTACAACTTCCTCCTGTGACGTTCCAGCCCTCTCCCACCCCCTGCAGTGAGTGGCTGGCAAGATCAAGTGACCGCCGAGTATTTAAAGCTTTTCCGCCCGCTGCTCGCCTCAGACACATGCTGGCAGAGATTAGGGAGGGTGCTGCTGGTGCTATAGTTAGAATGTTGGCGTCTTCAAGTACCCCAACGGTGCTTCTTAGGGCCACATCTGACCGTGCACATTACTGTTGTGGCTGCTGGGAGCTGTTTTGCTCATTTTTTTTTTTTTATATCGGGCGTGCAGGCTATAGTGTTCTCAGGCTGCAGTCTGTACTACGTAGTATAGGGGCAGTATTGGTCAGGGAGGGACAGTGGGTAGTGTGGAATTCTGTGTCCAAGAACCCCAATGGTCCTTCTTAGGGCCACATCTTACCGTGTACATTACTGTTGTAGCTGCTAGGAGCAGTGTTGCACCATTTTATTTTTCATCTTGGGCTCTGCAGAGTATTGCGTTCTCAGTCTGCAGCCAATTATACAGAGTATAGGGGCAGTATTGGTGAGGCAGGGACAGTGCTACTGTAGAATCCTGTCAACAAGTACCCCAAAAAAGCTCCTGCTTAGGGCTATCTGTGACCATATGTATTTAACTCTGTGGCTACTGGCAGTTGTAGTACCTCACTATTGCACAGCTAGGCCTGCTTGCAGGCTTCCATAATATTTTTTGTCCTGGGTGCAGTTTGTGTAACATAAGCGCTGTTTCCCTCCAACTGCACGCCAATAATTCCAAAATTTTTTACACCGCTGTGTGTCTGCCGTCAACTGCACATACAGCGGGTGGTGACAGCCCCCGGTTAGAGGGAAAGTCAGATGCATGATATATAGCCTGCATTGCATTTCCCATAAATTAAAAAAAAAAAATTCTTACGGCTAGCTGTGACCCTCTGCATTTCACTGCGCGGCTGCTGTCAGTTTAGGTGCATCACTATTGCATATTGCACAGCTAGGCCTGCTTGCAGGCTTCCATATAATTTTTTTCCTGGCTGCAGTTTGCGTAACATAAGCGCTGCCTCCCTCCAACTGCATGCCAATAATTCAAACATTTTTTACACCGCTCTGTGTCTGCTCTATTCGGAATCCACCATGCTGAGGGGTAGGGGTAGGAGTAGGGCTAGAGGGCGTGGACGTGAACGCGGGCGAGGACGCGGAGTTCCAAGTGAGGGTGTGGGTATAGGCCGAGTTCCTGGTACAGGTGAATCGCAGCCGTCTGCTGCGGGATTAGGAGAGAGGAAACTTTCTGGGGTCCCCAGCTTCATATCACCATTTTTGGGTCCACGTCGTAGACTTTTATTACAAAATGAGCAGTGTGAGCAGGTCCTGTCGTGGATGGCAGAAAGTGCATCCAGCAATGTCTACAGTAACCTGTCTTCTATGCAGTCCACTGCTGCAACTGTAAATTCTTTCGCTGCTGCTCCTCCTTCCTCCCAGCCTTCTCAATCCATGAAAATGACACATTCTGATGAGCAGGCAGACTCCCAGGAACTGCTCTCGGGCCCCTGCCCTGATTGGGAAAAAATGGTTCCCTTCAGTGCCTTCAGTGGGTGAGGAGGTCGATGATGATGATGAGACACAGTTGTCTATCAGTGAGGCAGTAGTAAGGGCAGTAAGTCCGAGGGAGGAGCGCACAGAGGATTCGGAGAAAGAGCCGCAGGACGATGAGGTTACTAACCCCACCTGGTTTAATAAGCCAACTGAGGACAGGTCTTCAGAGGGGGAGGCAAGTGCAGCAGCAGAACAGGTTGGAAGAGGCAGTGGGGTGGCCAGGGGTAGAGGCAGGGCCAGAGCGAATAATCCCCCAACTGTTTCCCAAAGCTCCCCCTCGCGCCAAGCCACTGTGCAGAGGCCAAGGTGCTCAAAGGTGTGGCAGTTTTCACTGAGAGCACGGACAACCGACGGACAGTGGTGTGCAACTTTTGTCACGCCAAGATCAGCCGGGGAGCCACCACTACCAACCTCACCACCACCAGCATGCGCAGGCATATGATGGCCAAGCACCCCACAAGGTGGGATGAAGGACGTTCACCACCTCCGGGTTGCACCACTGCCTCTCCCCCTGTGTCCCAACCTGCCACTCAGATCCAACCCCCCTCTCAGGACACAGGCACGAGCGTCTCCCGGCCTGCACCCACATGCTCACCTCCGCTGTCCTCGGGCCCATCCAGCAATGTCTCTCAGCGCAGCGTCCAGCTGTCGCTAGCACAAGCGTTGGAGTGAAAGCGTAAATACGCCGCCACGCAGCCGCACGCTCAAGCTTTAAACATGCACATTGCCAAATTGATCAGCCTAAAGATGCTGCCGTACTGGCTTGTGGAAACTGAGGCTTTCAAAAAAATGATGGCGTAGGCAGCCCCGTGCTACCCGGTCCCCAGTCGCCACTATTTTTCACAGTGTGCCGTCCCAGCCCTGCACGACTACGTCTCCTGCCACATTGTACGGGCCTTTACCAACGTGGTTACTGGGAAGGTCCACTTAACAACGGACACGTGGACAAGCACAGGCGGCCAGGGCCACTATATCTCCCTGACGGCACATTGGGTGAATTTAGTGGAGGCTGGGACCGAGTCAGACCGCTCATGTACTACCCACCCCCAGAATAGTGGGACCCAGCTCGGTGCTGGTATCTGCGGCAGTGTATGCCACCTCTACTAAACCTTCCCCCTCCTCCTCCTCCCTCGCAACCTCTACCTCGCAATTAAGATGTGTCAGCAGCACGTCACGAGCAGTCGGTGTCACGCGGCGTGGCAGCATAGTGGTGGGCAAGCGTCAGCAGCCCATGCTGAAACTAATCAGCTTAGGAGAGAAGAGGCCCACCGCCCACGAACTGTTGCATGGTCTGACAGAGCAGACCCACCGCTGGCTTTCGCCGCTGAGCCTCCAACCGGGCATGGTCGCATGTGACAACGGTCGTAACCTGGTGGCGGCTCTGCAGCTCGGCAGCCTCATGCACGTGCCATGCCTGGCCCACGTCTTTAATTTGGTGGTTCAGCGGTTTCTGAAAAACTACCGACACTTGTCAGACCTCCTCGGCAAGGTGTGCTGGGTCAGCGCACATGTCCGCAAGTCCAACACGGACGCTGCCACATCGGTTTAATCTGCCAGTGCACCGACTGCTGTGCGATGTGCCCACATGGTGGAACTCTACACTGTACATGTTGGCCAGGCTGTATGAGCAGCGTAGAGCTATAGTGGAATACCAACTCCAACATGGGCGGCGTAGTGGCAGTCAGCCTCCTCAATTCTTTACAGAGGAGTGGGCCTGGATGACAGACAGCTGCCATGTCCTTGTAAACTTTGAGGAGTCTACCCAGATGGTGAGCGGCGATGCTGCAATCATTAGCGTCACCATTCCTCTGCTATGCCTGCTGAGAAGTTCCCTGCAAAGCATAAAGGCTGACGCTTTGCGGTCGGAACAAGAGATGGGGGAAGACAGTATGTCGCTGGATGGTCAGAGCACCCTCATGTCTATATCTCAGCGCGTTTTGGAGGAGGAGGAGGGGGAGCCTGAGGAGGAGGTGGAAGAGACAGCTGGGCCCACTGCAGAGGGTACCCATCCTGCTTGCCTCTCATCTGTTCAGCGTGTATGGCCTGTGGAGGAGGAGGAGGATCCAGAAAGTGATCTTCCTAGTGAGGACAGCGATGTGTTGAGTACAGGAACCATGGCACACATGGCTGACTTCATGTTAAGATGCCTTTCTCGTGACCCTCGCGTTAGACGCATTCTGGATTACTGGGTGTACACACTGCTCGACCCACGGTATAAGGAGAACCTTTCCACTCTCATTCCCGAAGAGGAAAGGGGTTCGAGAGTGATGCAATACCACAGGGCCTTGGTGGACAAACTGATGGTAAACTTCCCATCTGACAGCGCTAGTGGCAGAAGGCGCAGTTCCGAGGGCCAAGTAGCAGGGGAGGTGCGAAGATCAGGCAGCATGTTCAGCGCAGGCAGGGGAACACTCTCCAAGGCCTTTGCCAGCTTTATGGCTCCCCAGCAAGACTGTGTCACCAGTCCCCAGTCAAGGCTGAGTCGGAGGGAGCACTGTAAAAAGATGGTGAGGGAGTATGTAGCCGATCATACCACCGTCCTCCATGACGCCTCTGCTCCGTACAACTACTAGGTGTCAAAGCTGGACACGTGGCACGAACTCGCGCTGTATGCCCTGGAGGTGTTTGCTTGCCCTGCTGCTAGTGTCTTGTCAGAGAGAGTGTTTAGTGCAGCTGGGGGAATCATCACGGATAAGCGTACCCGCCTGTCAACTGACAGTGCCGACATGCTTACACTCGTAAAGATGAACAAAGCCTGGATTTCCCCAGACTTCTCTTCTCCTCCAGCAGAGAGCAGCGTTACCTAAACATTGCAAGCATTGTTCTCTATCACCGTAAAAAAAGGGACATTTACCATTAGTCAATCTGTGTATGATATTATTCCTCCTCCTCCTGCTCCTCCTCCTGAAATATCCTGTCATCACGCTGAACTGCCAATTTTTCTACGGCCCAAAAGACTCATATAACTTTTTTCAAACAATATTTCTGTGTTTCAAACTAAAGCATTGAAACTTCAACACGAACCAAATTTTTTTAGCAGGGCTGCCTCCAGGCTCTGTTACAAATTAAGCCACAGTAGGCTAAAATATTATTGCGTTTCAGATGCCCTCTCGGTTGAACATTTGTACTGTTGGTACAGTAATTTTTTGGGTCCTCGCCTACACTCAAGGTACACCAATGTGTCAGGGGTTGGCCTACACTCCTGCTACAGAAATGTAACTCGGGTCTGCCTGCCTATACTTCTGCCACAGTAATGCTACAGGGGTCTGCCAATACTTCTGTGACAGAAATGTTACTTCTGCCTGCCTATACTTCTGCTCCTGAAATGTTACTGTGGTCTGTCTATACTGTTACTACTGAAATGTTACTAATTCTGGGCTCTGCCTATACTGCTGCTACTGAAATGTTACAGGACTCTGCCTATACTGCTGCAACTGAAATGTTACTGGGGTCTGTCTATACTGCGGCAACTGAAATGTAACTGGGCTCTGCCTATACTGCTGCAACTGAAATGTTACTGGGGTCTGTCTATACTGTTGCAACTGAAATGTTAGTGGGGTCTGTCTATACTGCTGCAACTGAAATGTTACTGTGGTCTGTCTTTACTGCTGCAACTAAAATGTTACTGGGGTCTGTCTTTACTGCTGCAACTGAAATGTTGCTGGGGTCTGTCTATACACTTACTACTGAAATGTTACTGGGCTCTGCCTATACTGCTGCAACTGAAATGTTACTGGGGTCTGTCTTTACTGCTGCAACTGAAATATTACTGGGGTCTGTCTATACACTTACTACTGAAATGTTACTGGGCTCTGCCTATACTGCTGCAACTGAAATGTTGCTGGGGTCTGTCTATACACTTACTACTGAAATGTTACTGGGCTCTGCCTATACTGCTGCAACTGAAATGTTACTGGGGTCTGTCTATACTGTTACTACTGAAATGTTACTAATACTGGGCTCTGCCTATACTGCTGCTATGGAAATGTTACTGGAGTCTGTCTATGCTGTTACAACTGAAATGTTACTAATTCTGGGCTCTGCCTATACTGCTGCTACTGAAATGTTACAGGGCTCTGCCTATACTGCTGCAACTGAAATGTTACTGGGGTCTGCCTATACTGCGGCAACTGAAATGTAACTGGGCTCTGCCTATACTCCTGCAACTGAAATGTTACTGGGGGCTGTCTATACTGCTGCAACTAAAATGTTACTGGGCTCTGCCTATAATTCTGCAACTGAAATGTTACTGGGGTCTGTCTATACTGTTGCAACTGAAATGTTACTGGGGTCTGTCTATACTGCTGCAACTGAAATGTTACTGGGGTCTGTCTATACTGCTGCAACTGCAATGTTACTGGGGTCTGTCTATACTGCTGCAACTGAAATGTTACTGGGGTCTGTCTTTACTGCTGCAACTGCAATGTTACTGGGGTCTGTCTATACTGCTGCAACTGAAATGTTACTGGGGTCTGTCTTTACTGCTGCAACTGAAATGTTACTGGGGTCTGTCTATACACTTACTACTGAAATGTTACTGGGCTCTGCCTATACTGCTGCAACTGAAATGTAACTGGGGTCTGTCAATACTGCTGGAACTGAAATGTTACTGGGCTCTGCTTATGCTGCTGCATTTGAAATGTTAATGGGGTCTGTCTATACTGATGCAACTGAAATGTAACTGTGGTCTGTCAATACTGTTACTACTGAAATGTTACTGGGCTCTGCCTACACTGCTGCAACTGAAATGTTACTGGGCTCTGCCTGTACTGCTGCAACTGAAATGTTACTGGGCTTTGCCTATACTGCTGCAACCGAGTCAGAGCCTGGGACCGCACACGTCCTACCCACACCCAGAATTGCGGGTCCTTCCTCGGGTTTGTTATCTGCGGCAGTCTATGCCACCTCCTGTAAACCCTCCCCCTCCTCCTCCAACAATGAAAACATTCTTGGCAAATGGTTAAGCTTTGGTCCCTCTTGCGGCAGTCCAAGAATTTCACCTAAAATGGGCACAATAGGAATGCCCCCCCCCCCCTCTCTTAATCCTGGCCAGAGTTCCGAAAACCAACTAAATACAACCGGGGTCGTATTTGATTATCCCTAGCTGAAGCATTCAGCTGACCGGTAGAGCAATAGCGGCTTCCATCTTGTTGGTACTGATAATAATTACATATTGTAGTGTACAGCTGAGGTAGGAATAGAGCTGACTATAGAACACAGCATCCCTGCAGGGCTGGGGACACAGTAGCAGCAGGCACATATCCTTGGTGGAAGCAGGCCAGCTGAGATCCACCTGCTCCCGGACTGATTTTGGACTGATTGATGAGGCCTTTACTTGTGATCATCTTTGGTAATTCCTGACAAAGATGAGTGGTATAGCCAGAAACATGTATTGCTAACACTTTGAAATTGTCAACAGAAAACATATGAATGCAGCCTTTCCATATTTCTGATTGAGATGAGGAGGAGTTCAGACTTTTAGTTCCTAGAATATGCTTTTCATTTCTATCAAATGCCCCTCTTGTCTCAGAAAATACTAGCTTTTCCACATAGCTGTTGTCGCTTCCACTTTTGTTCTGTGGCTTTTCATTTCTATCAAATGCCCCTCTTGTCTCAGAAAATACTAGCTTTTCCACATAGCTGTTGTCGCTTCCACTTTTGTTCTGTGGCTTCACTGTTGTCCATTGGCTCGTATTCACATATGAAGGTGTGATTTTGCCCAAAATTCACGGTGGAGGCGCGGAACCCAGCCTGACCCTGGGCCCGCTAACGTGCTTCCCACACAGACTATAGCGCGTCCTGGTCATGGTGTCTTGGCCTTGTAATGCCACCTCCTCCTCCCGCTTGGGGTCAGGGGATCAGCAATGCGCATCATGTATTTTCTCTCGTGTTACCACAGTTATCAGAGAAACTTGTTTGGGCCAAAGGAAAGGAGCGTAACTGCATTAACGTTACAGGGGTCTGCCTATACTTCAGCTGCAGAAATGTTACAGGAGTCTGCCAATACCGCAGCTACATAAATGTTTCTGGGGTCTGTGTATACTTCTGCAACTAAAATGTTACTGTGGTCAGTCTATACTGTTACTACTGAAATGTACCTAATACTGGGCTCTGCCTATACTGCTGCAACGGAAATGTTACTGGGGTCTGTTTATACTGTTACTACTGAAATGTACCTAATACTGGGCTCTACCTATACTGCTGCTACGGAAATGTTACTGGAGTCTGTCTATACTGTTACAAATCAACTGTTACTGGGCTCTGCCTATACTGCTGCTACTGAAATGTTACTGGGCTCTACCTAGACTTCTGCAACATAACTGTTAGTGGGGTCAGCTTATACCTTTGCTACAGGAATACTACAGGGGTCTGTGCATAGTATGGATGCACTAAGTTTTCCCATCGCGGTGTTCTATCTGGCCCCCCCAAAAAATCCAGTCTGATTCGGGCATGCAGTGTGGGCCGTAGCCAACCTGTATTTTATCTGACGTTAGCTCAGCTGTGAAGGGCACTGCAATGGGATTTATTTATGTACCGCCGGTGGCTTCCTGGGACCCACCCATGCTGTGGGTCCACACAGACTTCCCAGAGCGGAGTTGTACCTGCCTGTGACTATTAATTTAAAAAAACCCAGTCTGACTCGGGTATGCAGTGTGGGCCGAAGCCCACCTGTATTTTATCTGACGTTAGCTCTGCTATCTGGGGCACTGCAATGGGATTGAAATTTTATCTGACGTTAGCTCAGCTGTCCGGGCACTGCAATGGGATTTATTAATGTACCGTCAGTGGCTTCCTGGGACCCCCCCATGCTGTGGGTCCACACAGACTTCCCATAGCGGAGTTGTACCTGCCTGTGACTATTAATTAAAAAAACCCAGTCTGACTCGGGCATGCAGTGTGGGCTGAAGCCCACCTGTATTTTATCTGACATTAGCTCTGCTATCTGGGGCACTGCAATGGGATTTATTTATGTACCATCGGTGGGTTCCAGGGACCCACCCATGCTGTGGGTCCACACAGACTTCCCAGAGCGGAGTTGTACAGCGCTAATGAGACATTCACAGCTACGCTAGCATTGGAGTCCGCTCTAGGCCCGCGATTGCTGAGGGTTTGTGCTCAGGCCTATGCACTGGGTGCAGTGAAAGTCCGCTTCATGCCTACGATTGCTGAGGCTGTTGGCCGAGGCTTATGTCCCGGGGGAACTGTAACTGCGCCAGGTTGGGTCTGTGGAGCTTTTTCCTAATAATCCAGTCATTGGAGCGGTAAAAGAAAAGGTAACTGATTTACTGAGCCCGTCGCAAATGAACTAACATCGAAGTCAGCTTCATGCCCGTGTTTGCTGTGGGTGTGGGCTGAGGCCTATATCCCGGGGGAAGTGCAAGTACGCCAGGTTGGGGCTGTGGAGCTTTTTCCTGCTAATCCAGTCATTGGAGCGGTGAAAGGAAAGCTAACGGATTTAATGAGCCCGTCGCAGATGAACTAGCATCGAAGTCCGCTTCCTGCCTACGCTCGCTAAAGCTGCGGTACGAGGCCTATGTCGTTGGTGCGGTGCAAGTCTGCCATGTTTGGCCGCTCTGATTTATTTATTGTTCATGTCTTGGGTTGCCTAGGACCCACCTATGCTGTTGGTGCACACTTAGTTCCCATCGCGGTATTTGACCTGTCTGGCACAAAGACACTGAATGACTTGGGTAGGGAGCAGAGTGCAAATGGCTTTCCCCTTGCGGTGTCGATTGAGCTATGCAACACCTAGACAGAATGAATACTGTGTGGGCACATGGATTCCCCATAGCAATGTAACTCATGCCCACGTTTGCAGCTCTTGACGGAGGTGGCACAGGATTGGAATGAAGATCGAACGTCAATTTCTCATCGATTCTCTACAGCATTGTGGGCTATCACCCCGCCCCTTTTAAAGAGGGTCGCTGCCTGGCCCTGCCAAACCTCTGCAGTGTGTGCCTCCGGTTCCTCCCCATGGCAGACGCATTTATAAATAGACATGAGGGTGGTGTGGCTATGCAGCCAGCGTGTGGCATGAGGGCAGCTGAAGGCTGCGCAGGGACTCTTTTGTGTGCACTGCGGACGCAGGGTCGTGCGGGGGGGGGGCATCATGTAACCCAGGAGAGGAGGCAGCGGTGTGTCCCGCAGGCAGTGCTTGTGCTTGGTTGGAGGTAGTGTAGTGCTTAGCTAAAATGTACCTTGCTAATGAGGGTTTGTCCGAAGTAAAAATTGTTAGGGGGGGGGCTCACTCTTGCTGCTATTGTGGCTTAATAGTGGGACCTGGGAGCCTGAGATGCAGTACAGCATGTTGCCCCATGCCTGCCCTATGCGTATCTGGGTTGTTTCCATCCCTTTCTTAGGTTTTGAAGATTTGCACAAATTAAAACCTTAGTGAGCATCGTTAATATACAAAAATGCTCGAGTCGCCCATTGACTTCAATGGGGTTCGTTACTCGAAACGAACTCTCGAGCATCACGGAAAGTTCGACTCGAGCAACGAGCACCCGAGCATTTTGGTGCTCGCTCATCTCTATTAATGATCAATAGAGGAGAACTCCCTAATTTTAACAGGGTTCAGAGAGTTATACCTGTTTGGACAAAAGACATCATTTGAGACATAATCAGTGTGTGCATTTACAGTGCAAGGTGATCGCTCAAAGAGCAGTTTGATTGACAGCTGGAATGCTGTGTTCTTCATACCCCGGCTGTGTTCACAAAGTGCTCAACTGGTATAGAGCTGTCCGCTCCATGTGGAGTATGTAGCATTGTGTTCTTCATACTTTGGCTGTGTTCACAGAGCGGGATACCAGCTAAAACAATAGTATCAGCTGTATCCCACTGTGAACTCCTGATAAAGCTGATTGTTCTCTTACAGCATACTGAAAGAGAACGATCCGTGACTCATTAGCGCAAACTGCACTATGTCAGTGCAGTTAAACCTAATAATTCTTGCTCAAAAGATGACTGAGTGGGGGCATGGACTAGATGCAGACCCGAGCAGACGTGTCTCTTTGAGCTCTGCTCGTACCTGGCCTTTTAAGCGACTTAAAAAGCACATCCAGCGCAGTAAAACTGCTTAAACCACAGCTAAAGATCCCTACGGTAAAAGGGGCACAACCTAGATACCGAGGAGTAAGGTTGAAAGGGACAAAGATCTCCGCCAGCCAGCACAACCCGGAGAGAGAAAAGCACTCAGAATCACTTCGGAGGGCTTACCCGTCTTCAGGAGTATTCTCTACAGTGGAGGAGAAGGATCGGAGCTCCAGCGCAACTTCCACTGAGCCACCCGGTGAGACGCTGTAACCAGTAGCCTGGTTGGGAGCGGGAACGGAGCGCCATCTTGGACCCCAGCGGCCGTGGCTGAGCGCAGCGTGCGGAGCGAAGTCAGCGCGGCACACTGCCTCCCCGAGCCTCCCGATACAAGAAAGCCCACAGCAACTGTCTCTTCCACACCGGAGAGCCAGACGCAGAAGGACTCACTGTCCATATCAAGTGGTGAGCTGATAGCAGAGAGAATAGCTCTGCAGCACTTGGGGGCCGGCGATAGGGCTCCCAGAGACTGAGACTCCCCTACACTGGAGCTTGCAGATTAAGCTCCCCCAGTAGTGTGTGAGCTGAAACCCTGCCCTGCTTGCTCCATCATTGAGTACAACAAAAAGCTCCTTTGAGGGGGGCGTGGCCTAGATATGGATCGGGACAGTCACATAACCCGGAGCTCTGACCGTTTCCAGCCTGCACAGTGACTAAAAACGATCCTAATCTCTTTAAAAGCACCCAAAAGTAGACCGGAGGTCTTCTACAAGAAAATGCCTAAGAGAAGGAGCACCAAAACGCCCTTGAATAAGGTATCGGACTTTTTCACCACCCGCGGCCCGAGAAGACCGGGACCGCCAGGCAAAGTTGGCTCCCTCACTCCCACAGACTCCAGGAGAGGAGCGGAGGACTCATCTATCCCCTCTTCTGGTGATATAAACCAAGATGCCGACCAGGAGCTTCAGAGTGAGGAGACACTGCTGATCACATCCCGACGCAGGGTGAGTGTAACAACAGAGGACAGTGACATTGCAGCCCCGTCTGGCCACAAAATGACACCGACGAGCTCACAGCCTCCATCTACTCCCTCCACTCCTTCTGCGAGCCCCGAGAAACAGCATCCCCGTCTCTCTCCACATACAAGCCAAACTCATGGGGACTCTTTGCATGAACCAGATCCCATAATTAGTCCCATCCTCTAATATGTCTGCTACAGAAGATTTTATCAAACAAATGATCCTAGCACTTAGGAGATCATTACAAAAAGATATCAAATCTCTGTCAAACACAATAAACTCCTCTATACAAGACCTTGAAGAAAGAACAGACCACATTGAGAACAAAATGGGAGAAATTACTACATCCCATAATAAACTAATCGATGCTCACTACTCCCTGGAGGACGAAATGGAAGCTATAAAAAACTAACTCACTGATCTAGAGGACAGAAGCAGGAGAAGCAATATCAAATTTAGAGGCATCCCAGAGATTATCTCACAGCACAACCTGAAAAACTTCCTTACCAAGCTAATCAAAAGCATTCTTCCAAATGCCACAGAATTAGACTGCACAATCGACAGAGAGCATAGATTACTAAAACCAAACTTCCTACCAGACTCCATCCAGCGAGACGTAATCGCAAAATTCCATTTCTTTCACATAAAAGACGCTCTGATGACAGCCTCAAGAAAACAGGGCTCCCTGCCACCTCCTTACACAAATATTAGCCTCTTCACCGACTTGTCCCAGAATACAATTCAAGCAAGAAAGGCTTTTTCGTTAATCACCTCATCCTTGAGAGCAGCGAAAATACCTTACAAGTGGGGCTTCCCAGGCAAAATAATCGTTCATAAAGATAATACAGTACATCCCATGTGTCAAACACAAGGCCCGCGGGCCGAATCCAGCCCGCTGCCTCATGTTATGTGGCCCGCGGCATGCCGACGCCGCTCACCACTGTAGTGATTACCAGCTGGGGTGCCGCAGCTCCCCACTGGTAATCACACTGACAGCGCTGATCCCGGCAAACACACTCTGATATCAGTGTGCATCTGGAATCCTTCCCCCCTGAGTCCCCTGCTCTTCAGTTCCGGAGGAGAGGACTCATGGAGGAAGCGTGCCGTGCACCCGGGCGCATATGAACTTTTTCCACAAGACTTCTGCACTATTCAGCAATTCCAGCAACGTGATTGGTTGTCTGGGTTGGCTGATTCACAGTGATTGGTTGTTTGGATTCGGTGATTCACCAAACAACCAATCAGGTTGCTGGAATTGCTCAATAGTGCAGAAGTCTTGTGGAAAAAGTTAATATGCCACCCGCAATCCGAGGAGGAGCGGCGCTGACAGCAAGGAGGAGGTAAGCATATGGCTGGGGAAGGGGGAAGTTAATATTGCTGCTGGGGGGTTAATATTGTTTTTGCTGGGAGGAGGTTAATATTGCTGATTGCTGCTGGGGGTGAGGGGGTTAATATTGCTGGTGTGTTTGGGGGGGGGGGTTGAGGGGGTTAATATTGCTGCTGGGAGGGGTTAATATTGCTGCCGGGTTGGGGAGGGTTAATATTGCTGCTGGGGGTAGGGGTTAATATTGCTGCGGTGGTGGGGTGGTAATATTACTGGTGGGGGTGGGGTTTAATATTGCTGCTGGGTGGGTGGGGGTTAATACTGTTGCTGGGAGTGGGTTAATATTGCTGCTGGCAGCTGGTTAATATTGCTGATGGGTGAATGGGGGTTAATATTGTTGCGGGGGTCGGGTGGGGTGGTAATATTGCTTGTGAGGTTGGGGGTTAATATTGCTGGTGGGTGGGGGTTAATATTGCTGCGGGGGGAGGGGTTAATATTGCTGGAGGGGGGTTAATATTGTTGCTGGTTGGGGGGGTTTATATTGTTGCTGGCAGGGGGTTAATATTGCTACCGGGTTGGGAAGGGGAGGGGGGTTAATATTGCTGCTGGGAGAGGGTTAATATTGCTGTGGGGGGGGGGGCAATATTGCTGGTGGGGGTAGGGGTTAATATTGCTGTGGGGGTGGTAATATTGCTGGTGGTGGTAGGGGTTAATATTGCTGCTGGGTGGGTGGGGGTTAATACTGTTGCTGGGAGGGGGTTAATATTGGTGCAAGGGGGAGGGGTTACTATTGCTGGTGGGGGTTAATATTCCTGTGGGGGTCGCCATTACTACTGGGGCTACTGTGGGGTACCCTGTTACTACTGGGGCCACTGTGGTGTACCCTGTTAGTACTGGGGCCACTATGGGGTACCCTGTTCCTAATGGGGCCACTGTGGGGTACCCTGTTAGTACTGGGGCCACTATGGGGTACCCTGTTAGTACTGGGGCCACTGTGGGGGTCAATATTTTTACTGGGGCCACTATGAGAGTTACTATTATTACTGTAACCACTATAGGGGTCACTATTTTTACTGGGGCCACTGTAGGGGTCACTATTGTTGCTCGTTCACACGGACGTAATTGCATTTCGGTAGCACAAATACGCTGCATATTTGCGCAATCGAAAATCGCTTATGCCTGCATATTTGGGCACGCAAAAAAGAACGCAGATGGGCCCACTGAGATGGTGCGCAAATATGCAGTGAAACACAGACTTCCTGCACATTCGCCACATATTTGCACGGCCCATTCACTCCAATGGCCTATCGGGGTGCGCAGTACGCAACAAAATAGGTCATGCTGTGTGAAGATATATATCATGTGAAGGAACTCAGTGAAATCAATGGCTTCTATTCACTGCATATTATGTACGCAAATACGCTGGTGGTTACAATCGGCCCTTTGAATTTCACCAAAAACCTGATGTGGCCCTCGGTGAAAATGAGTTTGACACCCCTGCAGTACATGCTCTAACTTCTCCAGAAGAGGGCGCAAACGTTCTATCAAATTGGAATATTCTGCTTCCGGAAGAATCTCAACCAGGAAAACCCCAGAGACCACTAAAGACTCCCCACCGTCGCACGCTCCCTACTACTCCCCCATGAGAGACACACATGAACTCTAATTGTTCTCCCTTCATAATAGATGCTGGACGCATTCTTCGCCAACCTTTAAGGCTGGGCTGACTGTCTGCAAGCCGAACTTTTCCCCCCACAACATGATTCAGGTTTTTATACCTGCTTCTATTCTATGTCTAATCTGTTTTGTTTCACAGGTTCTTTATTATTGCCTTGGAGTGCACATTCTGATGCTCTTATACAACAAATATGGCTTCTTATCGTTTGCTCTCCTTTACAACATGAATAGCGCAACAAACGCATCTCCAAATGTTAACAGGCATATTACTGTTTCCGCCTGTTTTGTTTCTGTTACAGGTTCATATGTTACCTATGCTGCCTTTGTGTTCCAACTCGATACACTCATAAACTACCTCCACAATGGCTATAAAAATCTGTTCCCAAAATGTTAGGGGATTAAACTCCCCGCTTAAACGCGTGATGGTCTGGAAAGACGCTAAAGCGTCTAACATAGATATTTTATGTTTACAAGAAACACACTTTACCCAACAAACCTGCCCCAAATTTACAAATAAACACTACCCACATATCTTTCTTTCAAACGCACACAAAAAGCATGCCGGAGTATTAATCGCTCTGAGATACAATCTTCGCTTCTCTCTTAATAAACAAATTTCAGATGAGAGGGGCAGATATTTGATACTGCAGGGCACAATTAATGACTCCCCGGTAACTCTGGTAAATGTTTACGCACCTAACAAATCCCAGATCTCATTTTTGAACAAACTAATAAAAAAAGGTCAGAAAGGTCCTCATGGGTAAATTGATCTTATGCGGAGACCTTAATATAATCGTGGACAGAGGGATAGACTCTACTGCACACACTAGGACCGCGTTACACAAAGAGGGCTTATATGACACATTTAGGTGTCTCAACTCCCCCTCAAGGGAATTCACCTTTTTCTCTCCAAGACATAAGACCTATTCAAGAATAGACATGTTCCTAGTGGACAGAGGAACTCTCACTTCAGTTATAGACTCCACAATTGGGGTCACTACTTGGTCAGATCATTCACCGATATACCTGAAAGTAAACATCGGCAATCCCTGTACCCTAGCAAAAATTTGGCGCAACGACACTAACCTATATAAAACACCTGAAAATCAAAAAATAATCAATAAGGCACTAGAGGAGTATTTTTCTATCAATTCCACCCCTGACATTAGTAATGCTACGCTTTGGAATGCCCACAATATAAGAGGTTATAAGAGGGGTCCTAATAAAAGTTAAAATTCAACAAAACGAGGAGAGCTCGCTGGAGATAAGTGATTAATTCACCAATTATCACACCCTCCACTTACCCAAAGCCTCTCTGAACACCATAAGACTTCCCGGAGGCAGAGGGAAGTCCCGGAGACTCGGTAGCAGCAGACAGACGGCCTAGAAACACCGCCGCGGGTGAGGCCTGGCAGGCCCTTAGGAGCCGGGGGCTAAATTTCCGGCCGGAAGAGGCCGCGGCTGACCGCATCGTACGGAAGGCACCCGGTGAGTCCGTAACTGCGGGGGAGACCTCTCACCACACCATCCATAGCAGCGGAGCACTGACAGGGCCAGAGGGAGGTCCGGAGAAGATAGAGAGAACAGTGGGGGTTGCGGAGGTCGCGTAACAGACCCGCTCACAAAAGAAAACAACTCACTCACCACAACCTGCGGGAGGCACCAGCTGGAGGCAGCAGAACACGCTAGTCTGAGGTAAGGGAGTAAACGATATCTCCCCTCTTCCCCTGCTTCTCAGCTATTACATCCACGTGAGGGAACTGGTGCTTTCCCAGGTGGGACAGGCAGGCCCCCCAGACAACACAAGCACTCATCCTGCAAACAACTGTGAGAACTACCTCAAACTACGCGTGATACCCACAACTCGCTAGCTGCGACTCACACTGTCTCCCATAATATTCAGAGGTGAACCACGTCCCAAGACAACAGAAAACGAAAAGGCTCATCAACAAAATTTTACCAGCACCTGGAGTGCTGCGACACTATCACCATTTGAACTAACCTTTACTAATTCGGGCAGCGCAAATTGCGCAATAGATATGTTCTAAATTGTTCCTGGCATTTGTGCCCTGCGCAGAAGTAATATCCCTCAGCGAAAAACGAAATGGTTAAAACAACAAAGGATAAAGCCAGCTTAGGGGCAGGTCAGCAGACAACCTCTAAAAGCCAACCAGATTTACAACGATACCTAAAAAAAAAAAGTGCTCAGTCCCCAGCGGGAGCAACCAAAAAAAATACTGCACCTACAACAGAAGAAGATAATTACTCAGCATCAGATATGGATAGTGATGACGATGCAGAATTAAGCAATATGCACAGAGCAAGTATTTCAAAGAACTTTCTCAAGAAGGCGCTGTCACAAGCTATCCACCCGGTACTGAAAGAGCTTTCAGAGATCAAAACAGAAATACAACAGATCGGAGGTAGAGTGGAAGATCTAGAGAATACATGCACGGACCTTATCACACAAACAAACGACCTCTCCGACAATCTGGAAATACAGAGAGACCAGATTGACAGAGCTTTAACACTAATCGAAGATCAAGAGAATAGAAGTCGTAGACGCAATATCAGAATCAAAGGTCTGCCGGAATCAGTTACCTCGGATTCCCTCCGAAGCATGGCAGCGACTTTATTCACGGATCTGTTGGGGGAAGAACGTGCAGAACAGATTGTAATAGAAAGAATCCATAGAGCCCTCAGACCCAAGCCAAGAGTGGGAGACCCCCCTAGAGATATAATCTGCGGCCTCCTTTCTTACAACGACACACAGGCAGTACTATCTGCATCCAGAGACAGAGGCCAGCTAAAACACCAAGAAACTAATATTCAACTCTATCAAGATTTGGCCCCCTCCACTCTAGCCAAGAGGAGACAACTGAAGCCACTTCTCGAGGCGATTAGAGCAAAAAATCTACAATATTCGTGGCTGTTCCCATTCGGTTTGGCAATCCTAAAAGATGGCAAAAGAATTGTTATACACACTCCGGCAGATCTGGATAAGGCCTGGAGCATGTTGGACATAACACCCATACAGATACCATCATGGATGCCACTTGGAGAGAAAGAGGCAAAAAAAAAAATTGAGAAACAGACACCCTGGAAAGACGCATCACGCTCCAGATCGCCAAGAGACAGAAGAACCAGGGCAAGACTGGACTTTCAGCAGCCACAGTCTACAGAAACTCCAAACTCTAAGGACATATGAGAAAGCGGGAGACACAGGAACTTAACATATCGATGGACTGATCCGGCGAATATCCAACTTGCAACTGGAAGGTCCCAGCTCCTGCAAACTGACATTTGGTCCTGACAGAACTTAACCATTTTCTCTCCCACTTCTCTATACCTTTCTATAGACCCTCCTTTCTCCACATAGCGCAGGACTTCATGAATACATCCACAACACGAATGGAGTCCTCACCCCAGAGTGATGAAGAATAGCCAGACAAGGACTTGATCTGCAACAGATGAGTACTACTTCGCACCACACTTACAAGTTCATTCATCAAGGGATGTGCTCGTCTCCGCTTCCTCCTTCCCGGCCGGGTGGCTTGGGCCCACACGGGGGTGGCCCTTAGGCCTCTCGCGGTGGGCCTGACCCCACTTCCGGCCGCGCTGGAGCTTAAGCGACAGAACTGGTGAACTGTTATGTTGATTTGTTATGCTGTTGAACAGATATGTGGAGGAGGGCCTGGGTCCTCCCGCCCTCCCCCCCCCGGACCTCGGTGGGGGGGTGGACGGACTCATGCAATTTAAGTTTTTTATAATTCTGTTGGGCCTGTGAGTTGTGTTCGCAATGGAAAGATTGAGTTGCGCACGTGATTACACAGGATACTATTCGTTGAGGATAATATTAAAAAGTTATATTATGCATATATATCTGCCCTCTGCACTAGGCGGGGCACCTCATGTTTGGAACAAACTACACTAGTACGGTTACAGACAAATTAACTGCTAACCTAATAGTGTCAATATCTACCTCCTGGACCCTGTTTCAGGAGAACTGTTATTAGATTTGTTTTCTTTTGTTTTCTTCCCCTTCTTTTCCTAATAACCCTTAAACCCGATACCACCTTACCCCCGGCATCTACAATGTCCGATAGATCCAAACCCACACGCAGCATTCTTAAAGAAGCCCCAACTGCAGACGAAATCACTATCACAACCTTAAACACCAAGGGGCTAAATTCGCCACAAAAGAGGAGTAGAGTTCTATGGCTACTGAAAAAACTAAAAACATCCATAGCTTTCCTACAAGAAACCCATTTTAAGGGCAAAAACCCACCAAAGCTTCTAAAAAAACCATTCGATAAATGGTACTTCAGCAATCACTCAACAAGCGCATCTAAAGGAGTTGCTATAGCAATTCACTCCATGATACCATTTATATTAGAGAACAAGTTAACGGACAGTGAAGGAAGAATACTCTTTTTAAAGGGCAAGATTCACTCAGAGACATACACTCTGGCAAACCTATATGCACCAAACACGCACCAAGTCACGTGGTTGCTAGAAGCATTAGGTAAACTTAAAACATTTGCGGAAGGGAAAATAATCATAGGTTCTGACTTAAACCTAACTCTAAACCCCGCCCTTGACTCATCCTCAGGGAAATCCCAAATATCTCAAAAAGCGAGAAAAAAACTGCTGAGTGCACTCCAAGACATTCAGATGATCGACGTATGGAGAACTCATAATCCATCAACCAAGGACTATTCCTTTTACTCGCAGGTGCATAAAACGCATCAAAGAATAGACTACATCCTCACCTCTTCAACCTTAATTCACCAAATAAGGAACCCAAATATAGGAAATATAACAGTCTCTGACCATGCGCCAATAACAGTCTCCCTAGCCCTAACGGGTTCAATACGTAAGAGTTGGAGTTGGAGGTTAAACGAGTCACTACTAGACAAACAAGAAGTAGTCCAAACTATATCTAATAATTTATCACTCTTCTTTAAAGAAAACACCATGTCCTCAGAAAAGCAGCCATTGGTTTGGGAGGCCCACAAGGCATACATCAGAGGCCTTTTCATAAATCTGGGTGCAGCTCAGAAAAAACGCAATCAAAAAGAAATCGATAACATACTCCAACAAATCTCAGCCCTAGAACAGATATCAAAACAAAAAAAGGCGCAAGAGGCCCAAACCAAATTGATTGAACTCAGAGAAAAACTGAAAGACATATTAAATAGCAAGTTTGCAAAATCCCTGCTCTACTTCAAACACCAACTCTACCTACATGGCAACAAAGGTGGTAGACTAATGACGTCATATATCAAAAAAGCTAGAAGCAAAACACATATACACAACATTTTAGACCAAGCAGGAAACACGCAAAACAGCTCCAGCAAAATAGCGCAGGTCTTCCAGGAATTTTACACAGATCTTTACAACTTGAACAAATTCGACACCCACAATAGTGACGACAAAAAGAAAAAAATGGAAGACTTGCTCTCATCATTAGATCTCCCATACCTGAAGGAGGAAGAGGCTAGCGACCTAGTAAAACCTGTAACGCTAGAAGAACTAACATTAGTTTTAAATAGCTTCCCTCTACACAAGAGCCCGGGTCCTGATGGTTTCCCTCTAGCCTATTATAAAAAATTCCAAGAAATAATCCTTCCACAACTTGTTGCCTCATTTAACGCCCTACTGGGGGGGGCACACTTGCCCAAACAGACCCAAGAAGCATTTATTACACTTATTCACAAAGAGGGCAAGGATCCACTCCAATGTGGTAGTTATAGGCCCATTTCTCTCCTAAACCTGGACGCCAAATTGTGGGCAAAATTACTCTCAAAAAGAATTAGCAAAGTCATCCCCGATCTAATTAGCGAAGAACAATCAGGATTTGTCGCAGGCCGGGAGGGGAAAGATAACTCAACCCGCCTCTTACATATCATAAGTTACGCCCAAAAAAAAAAAATACCACTTATATTTTTAGGTATCGATGCTGAAAAAGCATTCGATAGGGTGGATTGGTCCTTTATGCAGGCAGTACTCGAAAAGTTTAAATTTCCACCCACTTTAATACAGGCCATATTTACGTTATATTCTAACCCACACGCAAAAATAAAAATTAATGAAATATTTTCCTCGCCCTTTACAATAACAAATGGAACAAGACAGGGCTGCCCCCTTTCCCCCACTCTCTTCATCCTCTCCTTAGAAATACTACTACAAATGGTCAGACAGTCCAAGGAAATAAAGGGTATAAAGCTAAAATACAACTCAATTAAATCAGTAGCCTTTGCAGATGATATTCTCTTCATCTTAACGAACCCGGAGGAGAGCCTCGATAAAATCAACAAGATACTGAAATTATATAGCTCAATCTCTAACTTCAGAGTCAACACCTCCAAATCCACTGTACTAAATATAACCCTCCCACAGCCAGTTGCGGAAAAACTCAAACTACTTACCCCCTTTAGCTGGTCTGAAACTCAAATAGAATACCTGGGGATACTAATTACAAAGAAAATTGAGAACCTATACAACAAAAATTTCACCCCACTACTAGAAGAAATAACAACACTCCTACGATCATACGACCTGCCTTTTCTCACCTGGTTTGGCAGGAAAAACCTGATCCAAACATACATAGTCCCAAAGATTCTATATAAGATGCAAATGATACCGATATCCATCCCAAATGGCTTTTTTAAAAATATTAAAATAATTTTCTCTAAATTTCTCTGGAACAACAGAAGGCCCAGACTATCCCACAAGATGCTGGTCCAGAGAAGGGAGAGAGGAGGAATCAACCTACCGGATATGTCACAATACTATAAGGCAATGCAACTAAATAGATGGTTAGAATTAGTAAAACCATCAAAAAACTCAATAGTAAGTGCCCTAGCGCAGGCAACCCACGGACCAACCTTCCTAAGGGACCTATGGCATCCACAACGCAAAAATTATAAAAAGACTTCATTTGACCCCCTGCTTAAGGGTGCATGTGAAGCTTGGGACTCCTTGCGGGAAGATTTTGCGCCTCACCCATCCCCCATAGCACCTCTGTCGCTCATTCCAGAGTACTTAAATATCGAGCTGGATAAGCACACAGAACAGATGTGGTCTTACTTTAATAAACTCACATTAGCCGACCTTTGGTCGCACCGCGCAAACAAAAGCGTACGGCTTACTGAAACGCTGATAACACAAGCACAAGGCCCGTGTCTCAATCATCTACAAGTTCTACACCTAACCAAAATGATAGACAAGTTCAATAAAACCTTTCCTTCCTCACGTCCGTTAACTGAACTAGAGCGAATAGCGTCTGCACAAAGTACTCGCAGCAGGAAACTTGCCCTTCTCAAGAAAAAATTCACAACACAAGACACAACAAAACCTTCCTTCATCAGGTCATGGGAAATGGAGCTTAAGATACAGCTGTCAGATAAAGAAGTGAAATCAATTCTGAGTAGCTCACACGGCTTCTCCAGATGCATTAAAATACAAGAAAATCATTACAAACTGCTCACACGCTGGTACAAAACACCAGAATGGCTTTATGCCTACAAACTTACAGACTCCAACAAATGCTGGCGATGCAACAAACATGTAGGCTCATTAGTACACATCTGGTGGACTTGCCCTTTGATAAGGCCCTTCTGGAATCAGATAGAAACTAAAATAAAAGAACTAACGGGCGGCCCCTTTGACTTGAAGGCAGAATACATATTCCTAGCTAAGGCATCAGAGGATTACAGACCGTCGAAATCAAATCTGGTCACACACCTTATTTCGGCAGCAAAAACCTTAATACCCATGGCATGGCTTGAACCACAGGCTCCAACCTTTGAACAATGGTTAGCTAAGGTAAATGAAATCCGTAGATTTGAAGAGCTGACAAGCTGGTCTAGCAGGACACACGAGCAATTTGAGAAAACATGGGAATGCTGGAAAAAAAATCTAACTTCACAATTGACTTAAACATGCAACCATACCATCACATACAACAGTAGAACCAGAAACCACTTGCAGAAACTCGCCCCTCTAAAAGAAACAGAATGCGTGTAAGAAAAGAAAAAAAAGCAAATGAGACGCAGGCAGTAGGGAACAGCCGGACAAAATCTTAAAAGATGCTCCCTTTACCCCCCCCCCCCCTCCCCCATACCCCCCCCCCCCTCAACTGATTCCCCCTTCCTCCTTTCCCATCCCTGTCCCTTCACCTGAAAAATAAAAAAAAAAGTTTGTATGATATGTAATGTTCAGCTTTATTCTGTAACTATGATTCATTGTAACAAACAAATAGTTGACCATTCTTTTTGTGTAAACCTTCATTTGAACAAAATAAAGAATTTAAAAAAAAAAAAAAAAAAAAAAAAATTCAACAAAACAAAAATAAACGAGAGAAAATAGACCTCCTGCTTGAAAAAATAAAAAAACTGGAAACGCTACATAGAGAATCTACACAAAATAAAATCTTACTAGAATTGGCTTCTGCAAGGAGAGAATTAAAAAAGACCCTTCTAGACAACTACAACAAAGGCCTGATGTATTCCAAAGCAAAATTTTACTCCCATATGGAAAAGCTCTCGAGACTGATGGCTAATCTTGTAAAAAAAAACAAGTCAAAGCTAAGATCCCATTTATCAATAAAAATAACACCTCTTAGATAAAAATCGCACATCCCCAGCTGATAGCTGAACAATTTAAGGACTATTATAATAATCTTTATAATCTGGCAGATAGCCCTGACACCTTCCAGCCCACTCCGGACTCCATAAACAGGTTTCTGGATGGAGTGACCCTCCCCACATTGGACCTAAAAAGAGACTTTTTGAATCTCTCTGATATAAGACCTAAAAAACCATAAATCCCCTGGGCCTGGCGGTCTCTCGAATGAGTATTATAAGACCTTTGCTTCCTCATTGTCCCCCCATCTGATCTCACTATTTAATGATTCGATTGACCAGGGTTCCATGCCTGAGGAAATGCTCCAGGCCCCTATCATTACCATTCCTAAGCCAGGAAAGCCCTCCACAACACCAGCAAACTTTAGGCCCATTTCTCTGCTAAACTCTGACGTACAAATTTACGCCAAAATACTGGCGTCCAGACTCCTAAAGGTCCTACCCATGGTCATCCATAACGACCAAGTGGGATTTACTAAAGGGAGAAGCGCAACGGATGGCAGACGCAAGATTCAGAACCTGCTGGAGCTGGTTGCCGCGAGTCGGACGCCTTCTCTCTTCCTTTCCCTGGATGCAGAGAAGGCGTTTGATAGAGTGCATTGGGGTTTTGCATTTGAGGTGCTTCGGAGGTTTGGAGTGGGGGAGAACTTTCTCCGTGCTCTCCAGGCCCTTTATGTGAGACCCTCTGCTAGGGTCCTGGTGGACGGGGTGCTGTCTTCACCTTTTTCCATATCGAACGGCACCCGACAGGGTAGCCCCCTGTCTCCATTATTATTCGTCATGCTGATAGAACCCCTCGCGGAGATGATCAGAGTTTCCCCAGAAATCAGAGGTGTATCAATGGGGCTAAGATAGCACAAAATTGGCCTTTTTGCCGATGACATTATCATTTCTATAACAGACCCCCTGAATTCTCTAAGAGGCGTTCACAACTGTATCACTCAATTTAGCAGAGCCTCTCTATACAAATTAAATTCAGATAAATCTCAGATCCTGGGTCTCAATGTTGAAACAGATCTAAAAGTGGCCATCCAAAGAGAATTTCCATTCCAATGGAAATCAAAAAATACCGTATCTAGGCATAAAATTATGTCAAAACCTATCTAACACAGTCTCCGCAAACTTTGACCCCTTGTTTGCCTCCCTCAAAGAGGAACCAGAGGAGTTGGGCAAAAGGGAGCTTTCCTGGTTCGGAAGGATAGCATTATATAAAATGCTAATACTTCCAAAAAAAATTTTATATCTTTTCCGCACCTTATCCTATCCAATTTCCCCAACTGTTATCCAAAAATTCCAGAAACAGTTATCAAATTTTATTTGGAATAATAAAAAACCTAGAATAGCTGCATCAATACTACATCAACGCAGAAAACAGGGAGGTCTGGGGGTTCCCAACCTCCAGGCATACTACAACGCATCCTTATTGAGCCAATCCGGGGTCTGGCTGAGACCTCAACAAGACCCCTCATGGTGTCACATAGAGAAAAGCAAAAATGGAGACAGATCCCTAGGATCCCTGATCAAAGCCTCAGTTTTGGGTGCCCTAGTCCCGGAGATCTCATCTTGGTTACAATTTCACAATATCTCTCCATTAATGCTAACCACCCTTCGCTTTTGGAGCCAACTAGCACTGGAATGCAAGACTAGCTCTGGTGGCCCTCCAAGCAATCTACCATTGGAGACTCTCTCTTACTTCATACGCCACTTAAATCTCAAAAGATGGCTAGCGAAAGGAGTAAATTCTATCTCGGATCTAACAAACAAAGGAAAACCTCTTTCATTTCAACTAATTAAAAGCAAATTCAATCTACCTGACTCAGAGGCCTTCTCCTATATTAAAATTCTCTCCTTTCTTAAATATGCCAATATAAGTAATTTCTCCCTTCCAAAAGAATTGGAATATATATTTTTCAAGTGCACGGGTTCTCAAGATTCCCAAATCAAAATATTCTATAACACAACCATTCAAAATACCAATAAATCAAAGAAGATGCATCTTCTAAACTGGGAACGTGCAATAAAAAAAAAATACCACTTCCAAAGTGGTTGAAAGCCTTTGAATGGGCAAATAAAGCAACTTTTTCTGCCAATATTCTTCAAACCCATTACAAGGTACTAACTAACTGGTATTACGCGCCTTCAAAGCTGGCCAAGTGTTTTCCAGCCTTTGATAACCTATGTTGGAGAAATTGCGGACAAGAGGGTTCTCTATATCACCTGTTCTGGGAATGTCCCCAAATCCACAAATATTGGAAGGATGTATTTGATACTATCCAAACAATCACAGGATTACGCCTAAATTGCTCACCCCAACTTGCTTTACTTCCCATTGATTGCGAATCAATCCCCATAAAAAAAAGAAAATGGATATGCCAATTTTTATTATCCGCCAAAAACAATATAGCCAAAAAGTGAAGGGAGACTCCCCCCCCCCCCCCCTCAATTAAGGACCTCTTGAACGCAATTTCAGATCACTACTGCTATGAAAAAATATATGCAAGGTCCAACAACTGCCTCACCAAATTCAACAGTATTTGGAAACAATGGCAGCTTTACGAGTTGAAAAATATGTTATGATATGTTTAAAATTTTCTGTTTATCTCTTTCTTTCACTACTCTACAGCTAAAAGAAAACTATCACATTCGACGCATATAACATCGCATAAATTGTAAACCTTAAAATCCCCTACCGTTTTATCGAAAGAGTATGTAACGATGCTAACTACTACTTTATGTATACGTAATGCTTGTATGTATTCATTCTATACTAAAAAATCCAATAAAAATAATTTGTCAAAAAAAAGAAAGATGTCTGAGTGATTTTGGAGCGAGAATCGTTGTGTCTAAACCAGCCTTTTGTTATTAACCTTCTCACCTATCCTCCAAGATACTAAGAAGGTAGGAGCTACACTAGACCACAAAGCTAGTGACATTGACCCCTTCATTTCCTTGGACTACTAGGCACACTTTAATAAGTAAAAAAATATGTATTCTTATTTTCTATTGGCTTGCTGTACATAAACATGATTACAATATATATGATTGCAATATAATTACTTAATTATTGAAAAAATATTGACATAAAAAGTGTGGATTGAGTATATACATACCTTTGCTTTAGCAAATAAACACAGCAAATTTCTCAGTATATCCAAAATATTACTTAGAATCAACTAGTGAAAAGAATAATAGTTATCAAGTTCAAATTGTTAGAGAGGAAACGCTCAATATGTTCTAATATATTATGCTTCTAAATTGGGATATAAATAAATCACGGTTATATTAGAAGTACACTCTTGATATAATATTTTAAAAATAGATAAATGAGAAAACTATAAATTTTAACTAGAACTTTTTTTTTTCAGTGTGTATAATATTACCTATGAGGTTCCAAAAATAATAATACTCTAGCTTCCCAGTAGTTCAAACTTGATTATATCACCTTGTGCTATAGATTTATTATTTAGACATTTAATTCCTAATTTAAACTGTTTTCTTTATATTACTAATACCACTATATTATGCATAATACAGTATGTACGGTATACATTATTTCCACATAGTTTAAGTTTCTCATTTGGACATGGGTGCATTTATGGAACAATCAAGATAATTTCAAAGATATTAACCACTCACTTGTAGAATCCCTCCGACCTGTATTTGTATAACAAAAGTTAAGAAATAAATTATTTCTACAGTTTGGTTCATCATACAGGACCTTTTCAAAGATATTGCAGCTCAAAGTCTCCAAAAAGGTTATCTAACAATATTATATTCTCTTATAAAATGTCATTTTTCTAGATATATTACTTATACCACTATATTTTGCATAATATGTACTGTATACATTATATCCACATAGTTTAAGTTCTTACCGGAATAAATTTAGCAAGGCAACTATCAGGGATGGGATCTATTTTTATAAGAATGAAACATAGTTATAAATCATATACATCCTATATATCCCACTACGGAAATAATTGTTCAACTGGTATAAAAGCAAAAATCTAATTATATAGTGTATAGAACTGCAACGTTAAAAGTCATTGTCCGTCCCAAATAATAAATCATTTAGTCAATATAAAGGAGCTGAGCCTTCATTATTAAATTCTTAAGTACATACATAGAAAAATCAAGTTTATAATTTGAAAAAAAGTAACCACTCACCACAATCTGTATCGCATCGACTACCTCCAGAAGCTGTATAATAAAAAATAGGAGAGAAATTATTTCTACATTTTGGTTCTTAACTCTGGATCTCTTCAATATATATTCCAGCTCAATCAATTCACAATGTTGTCTAACAGTATATTAATATGAATTTACCAAAAAAGAAATTCAAAGCCACAACAAGGAAAGCAAATGCTGCCTTCATAATGGGAGAAGGTCAATGTTTCCTATTCTGAAGGATTATTCAGAGATGAGCTCAGGCTTCCTGAAGAACTCCTACAATCTGTTGTATTTATACCTGAGAATAATACATTTCTCACCACCCCAGTGATAAATGTGACCTGTTGGTTACTTATGGCTATGACATTTTTTCAAGTGTCATTTATTATTTTATTATTTCTGCAGTTACATAGACGAACAATAGTGTTATTTCTCATTTGCACATGAGTTCATTTATAGAACAATGGAACTAATTTTATAATTACTGATCATACACTTGTGAGAACTGCACCTTTATGTATTTTCTTCAGTTATACAATTAAACAATAGTGTTATTTCTCATTTGCACATGAATACATTTATAAAACAATGGAGCTAAATTTAACATTACTGATCATACACTTGTGAAAACAGCACCTGTATGTATTTTCTGCAGTTAGACAATACAACAACAGTGTCATTTCTCATTTGCACACGGGTGCATTTATGGAACAAGCAAGAGAATTTCAAAGATATTAAAGGGGTTGTCCCGCGGCAGCAAGTGGGTCTATACACTTCTGTATGGCCATAATAATGCACTTTGTAATATACATTGTGCATTAATTATGAGCCATACAGAAGTTATAAAAAGTTTTTTACTTACCTGCTCCGTTGCTAGCGTCCTCGTCTCCATGGTGCCGACTAATTTTCGCCCTCCGATGGCGAAATTAGCCGCGCTTGCGCAGTCCGGGTCTTCTGCAGTCTTCTATGGAGCCGCTCGTGCAGAATGCAGGCTCCGTGTAGCTCCGCCCCGTCACGTGCCGATTCCAGCCAATCAGGAGGCTGGAATCGGCAATGGACCGCACAGAAGAGCTGCGGTCCACGGAGACAGAGGATCCCGGCGGCCATCTTCAGCGGTAAGTATTGAAGTCACCGGAGCGCGGGGATTAAGGTAAGCGCTCCGGTAAGCTTTCTTTACCTCCCTGCATCGGGGTTGTCTCGCGCCGACCGGGGGGGGGGGGGGTTGAAAAAAAAAACAACCCGTTTCGGCGCGGGACAACCCCTTTAACCTCTCACTTGTGGAAACTATATCTGTATGACCCATGCCTGAACAACACAAATTAGGAAATAAATGATTTCTACATTTTGGTTCGTCTTTAGAGATGAGCGAGCACCAAAATGCTCGGGTGCTCGGTACTCGAGACAAAATTTTCGCGATGCTCAAGGGTTCGTTTCGAGTAACGAACCCCATTGAAGTCAATAGGCGACCCAAGCATTTTTGTATATCGCCGATGCTCGCTAAGGTTTCCATTTGTGAAAATCTGGGCAATTCAAGAAAGTGATGGGAACGACACAGCAACGGATAGGGCAGGCGAGGGGCTACATGTTGGGCTGCATCTCAAGTTCCCAGGTCCCACTATTAAGCCACAATAGCGGCAAGAGTGCCCCCCCCCCAACAATTTTTACTACTGAAAAGCCCTCATTAGCAATGGATACCTTAGCTAAGCACCACACTACCTCCCACAAAGCACAATCACTGCCTGCATGACACTCCGCTGTCTTCTATGGAGCCGCTCGTGCAGAATGCAGGCTCCGTGTAGCTCCGCCCCGTCACGTGCCGATTCCAGCCAATCAGGAGGCTGGAATCGGCAATGGACCGCACAGAAGAGCTGCGGTCCACGGAGACAGAGGATCCCGGCGGCCATCTTCAGCGGTAAGTATTGAAGTCACCGGAGCGCGGGGATTAAGGTAAGCGCTCCGGTAAGCTTTCTTTACCTCCCTGCATCGGGGTTGTCTCGCGCCGACCGGGGGGGGGGGGGTTGAAAAAAAAAAAACCCGTTTCGGCGCGGGACAACCCCTTTAACCTCTCACTTGTGGAAACTATATCTGTATGACCCATGCCTGTACAACACAAATTAGGAAATAAATGATTTCTACATTTTGGTTCGTCTTTAGAGATGAGCGAGCACCAAAATGCTCGGGTGCTCGTTACTCGAGACAAAATTTTCGCGATGCTCAAGGGTTCGTTTCGAGTAACGAACCCCATTGAAGTCAATAGGCGACCCAAGCATTTTTGTATATCGCCGATGCTCGCTAAGGTTTCCATTTGTGAAAATCTGGGCAATTCAAGAAAGTGATGGGAACGACACAGCAACGGATAGGGCAGGCGAGGGGCTACATGTTGGGCTGCATCTCAAGTTCCCAGGTCCCACTATTAAGCCACAATAGCGGCAAGAGTGCCCCCCCCCCCTACCAACAATTTTTACTACTGAAAAGCCCTCATTAGCAATGGATACCTTAGCTAAGCACCACACTACCTCCCACAAAGCACAATCACTGCCTGCATGACACTCCGCTGCCACTTCTCCTGGGTTACAGGCTGCCCAGCCCCCCCCAATGGGGAACCTATGTGCCACACACTATTCATTCTGTCAAGGTGTCTGCATGCCCCAGTCAGACTGCGTTTTTTTATAAATAGTCACAGGCAGGTACAACTCCGCAATGGGAATTCCGTGTGCATCCACAGCATGGGTGGCTCCTGGAACCCACCCGCTGTACATAAATGTATCCCATTGCAGTGCCCTGGACAGCAGAGCTAACGTCAGATTAAATGCAGGTGGGCTTCGGCCCAAACTGCATGCCACAGTCAGGCTCGAGTTTTTGTAAGTATACACAGGCACGTACATCTCCCTAATGGGAAGTCCATGTGGACCGACAGCATGGGTGGGTCCCAGGAAGCCACTGGCGGTACATAAATATATCCCATTTCAGTGCCCAGCACAGCTGATGTAACGTCAGCTTTAATGCAGGTGGGCAAAAAATTTATTGGATTACACTGTAGGCGAGGGCCCAAAAAAATTGGTGTACCAACAGTACTAATGTACCTCAGAAAAATTGCCCATGCCCAACCAAGAGGGCAGGTGGATCCCATTAATCGCTTTGGTTAATGTGGCTTAATTGGTAACTAGGCCTGGAGGCAGCCCAGTTAAAATAAAAATTGGTTCAGGTGCAAGTTTCAACGCTTTAATGAGCATTGAAACGTATAAAAATTGTTTACAAAAATTATATGACTGAGCCTTGTGGGCCTAAGAAAAATTGCCAGTTCGGCGTGATTACGTCAGGTTTCAGGAGGAGGAGCAGGAGGAGGAGGATGAATAGAATACACAGATTGATGAAGCAAAAAGGTACCCGTTTTTGATGGTGATAGAGAACGATGCTTCCATCCGCGGGTGCAGCCTACGTATTGCTTAGGTATCGCTGCTGTCCACTTATGGAGAAGAGAAGTCTGGGGAAATTCAGGCTTTGTTCATCTTGATGAGTGTAAGCCTGTCGGCACTGTCGGTTGACAGGCGGGTACGCTTATCCATGATAATTCGCCCAGCCGCACTAAACACCCTCTCTGACAAGACGCTAGCCGCAGGACAAGCAAGCACCTCCAGGGCATGCAGCGCGAGTTCAGGCCACATGTCCAGCTTCGACACCCAGTAGTTGTTGGGGGCAAAGGCGTCACCGAGGATGGTCGTGCGATCGGCTACGTACTCCCTCATCATCCTTTTACAGTGCTCCAGCCAACTCAACCTTGACTGGGGAGCGGTGACACAGTCTTGCTGGGGAGCCATAAAACTGGCAAAGGCCTTGGAGAATGTTCCCCTGCCTGCGCTGTACATGCTGCCTGATCTCTGCGCCTCCCCTGCTACCTGGCCCTCGGAACTGCACCGTCTGCCACTAGCGCTGTCGGATGGGAATGTTACCATCAGTTTGTCCGCCAGGGTCCTGTGGTATAGCATCACTCTCGAACCCCTTTCCTCTTCGGGTATGAGAGTGGAAAGGTTCTCCTTATACCGTGGGTCGAGCAGTGTGTACACCCAGTAATCCGTAGTGGCCAGAATGCGTGTAACACGAGGGTCTCGAGAAAGGCATCCTAACATGAAGTCAGCCAAGTGTGCCAGGGTACCTGTACGCAACACATGGCTGTCCTCACTAGGAAGATCACTTTCAGGATCCTCCTCCTCCTCCTCAGGCCATACACGCTGAAAGGATGACAGGCAAGCAGCATGGGTACCCTCAGCAGTGGGCCAAGCTGTCTCTTCCCCCTCCTCCTCATGCTCCTCCCCCTCCTCCTCAACGCGCTGAGATATAGACGGGAGGGTGCTCTGACTATCCAGCGATATACTGTCTTCCCCCGCCTCCGTTTCCGAGTGCAAAGCATCTGCCTTTATGCTTTGCAGGGAACTTCTCAAGAGGCATAGCAGAGGAATGGTGACGCTAATGATTGCAGCATCTCCGCTCACCATCTGGGTAGACTCCTCAAAGTTTCCAAGGACCTGGCAGATGGCTGCCAACCAGGCCCACTCTTCTGTAAAGAATTGAGGAGGCTGACTCCCACTACGCCGCCCATGTTGGAGTTGGTATTCCACTATAGCTCTACGCTGCTCATAGAGTCTGGCCAACATGTGGAGCGTAGAGTTCCACCATGTGGGCACGTCGCACAGCAGTCGGTGCACTGGCAGATTAAACCGATGTTGCAGGGTCCGCAGGGTGGCAGCGTCCGTCTTGGACTTGCGGAAATGTGCGCTGACCCGGCGCACCTTTCCGAGCAGGTATGACAAGTGTGGGTAGCTTTTCAGAAAGCGCTGAACCACCAAATTAAAGACATGGGCCAGGCATGGCACGTGTGTGAGGCTGCCGAGTTGCAGAGCCGCCACCAGGTTACGGCCATTGTCACACACGACCATGCCCGGTTGGAGGCTCAGCGGCGAAAGCCAGCCGTCGGTCTGCTCTGTCAGACCGTGCAGCAGTTCGTGGGCCGTGTGCCTCTTCTCTCCTAAGCTGAGTAGTTTCAGCACGGCCTGCTGACGCTTGCCCACCGCTGTGCTGCCACGCCGCGTGACACTGACTGCTGGCGCATGCTGCTGCTGACACATCTTGATTGCGAGACAGAGGTTGCGTTGGAGGAGGAGGAGGGTGGTTTAGTGGAGGAAGCATACACCGCCGCAAATACCAGCACCGAGCTGGGGCCCGCAATTCTGGGGGTGGGTAGGACGTGAGCAGTCCCAGGCTCTGACACTGTCCCAGCCTCCACTAAATTCACCCAATGTGCCGTCAGGGAGATATAGTGGCCCTGACTGCCTGTGCTTGTCCACGTGTCCATTGTTAAGTGGACCTTGGCAGTAACCGCGTTGGTGAGGGCGCATACAATGTTGCGGGAGACATGGTCGTGCAGGGCCGGGACGGCACATCGGGAAATGTAGTGACGACTGGGAACAGAGTAGCGCGGGGCCGCCGCCGCCATCATGCTTTTGAAAGCCTCCGTTTCCACAAGCCTATACGGCAGCATCTCCAGGCTGATCAATTTGCCTATGTGCATGTTTAACGCTTGAGCGTGCAGGTGCGTGGCGGCGTACTTGCGCTTGCGCTCAAATAGTTGCGATAGCGAGGTCTGGATGCTGCGCTGAGAGACATTGCTGGATGGGGCCGAGGACAGTGGAGGTGAGGGTGTGGGTGCAGGCCGGTAGGCACTCGTGCCTGTGTCCCCAGAGGGGGTTTGAATCTCAGTGGCAGGTTGGGGCACAGGGGGAGAGGCAGTGGTGCAAACCGGAGGTGGTGAACGGACTTCGTCCCACCTTGTGGGGTGCTTGGCCATCATATGTCTGCGCATGCTGGTGGTGGTGGCTCCCCAGCTGATCTTGGCGCGACAAAGGTTGCACACCACTGTTCGTCGGTCGTCAGGCGTCTCTGTGAAAAACTGCCACACCTTAGAGCACCTTGGCCTCTGCAGGGTGGCATGGCGCGAGGGGGCGCTTTGGGAAACAGTTGGTGGATTATTCGATCTGGCCCTGCCTCTACCCCTGGCCACCGCACTGGCTCGGCCTGTGCCCACACCCTGACTTGGGCCTCCGCGTCCTCGCCCGCATTCACGTCCTCTAGGCCTACCCCTACCCCTTGGCATGCTGTATTACCAGTAGTGCAGAAACAGAACGCTGTAATTAAATGTGCCGCTTATTGGCCTGTGGTTGGAGGCTGACTTCGCTTATGGAACGCACAGCAGAGCCAGGAAAGAATTTTGCGCAAGCCTGCTGTAACACTTAGCTGGCTGCGTATGAATTAGGACAACTACCCCCAGCAGAGACCCAGTACACTGAGGATGGTCATAGGCAGCCCAAATAGATTTTTTTTTCCCAAATGTTTTTGGAAAGGCCCACTGCCTATATACACTAAATATGTCTTCTGTCCCTGCCTCACCACTACTGGCCCTGGACAATGTAAAATTACTGCAGGACGCATTGCTCTGCATGGCCGATATACAAAAAAAATAAAGTGCAACACTGCAAAAAGCAGCCTCCACACTACTGCACACGGTTAGATGTGGCCCTAAGAAGGACCGTTGGGGTTCTTGAAGCCTAAAATAACTCCTAACACTCTTGCTATAGCAACTCCAGCAAGACAGCACTTTCCCTGAACTATGTCAGAATGCATCTGTGGCGAGCCGCGGGAGGGGCCGATTTATATATTCGGGTGACACCTAATCTCGCCAGCCACTCACTGCAGGGGGGTGGTATAGGGCTTGAACGTCGCAGGGGGAAGTTGTAATCCCTTCCCTGTCTTTCGATTGGCCAGAAAAGCGCTCTAACGTCTCAGAGATGAAAGTGAAAGTAACTCCAACATCGCGTGGTACTCGTCTCGAGTAACGAGCATCTCGAACACGCTAATACTCGAACGAGTATCAAGCTCGGACGAGTACGTTCGCTCATCTCTATTCGTCTTCAAAGATATTGCAGCTCAAAGTCTCAAAAAGGTTGTCTAACAATATTATATTCTCATATAATATGTCATTTTTTATTTTATATGAATGAACTTATCAAAAAAGGAGCTTAGAGCCCCAAGGAAAGCAGTGGGTTTATAATGGGAGAGGGTCAATGCTGGCTCCTCAAAAGGATTATTATTAGAGATGAGCGAGCATACTCGTCCGAGCTTGATGCTCGTTCGAGTATTAGGGTGCTGGAGATGCTCGATACTCGAGACGAGCACCACGCGGTACTCGTCTCGATAAAATGAGCACTGACCATTGAATTCAATGGAGCCGGCAATACAGCCGGCTCCATTGAAAGCAATGGGCTGCCAGCGTGCACGGGATGAATTTTCGGGAAGGGCTTAAAAATATAAGCCCTTACCAGAAAATCATCCTAAGATGTGTAAAAATAAAAAATAAAAATTTATGTCAGCATAAAGATCGTTCTCCTCTGCCACAGCTGTAACAGCTGTGGCAGAGAAGAACGATGTTAGCCCATTGAATTCAATGGAGCCGGCAATACAACCAGCTCCATTGAAAGCAATGGGCTGCCGGCGAGCGCGGGATAAATTTTCGGTAAGGGCTTAAAAATATAAGCCCTTACCTGAAAATCATCCTTAAGGGTGCATTCAGACGAGCGTGTTTTGGTGCGTGCGTACGCACGCACAAAAACACACTTGTACTTGCAACACTGCATTCCCTATGGTGTGTGCACATGTCCGTACTTTGCAGGTGCGTGCCTGCAAAGATAGGACATGCGTGCACCATAGGGAACGCACGCATTGTTTTCAATGGAGCCGCGGCTGCTGCCTGCGGCTCCATTGAAAACAATGGCCTGCTGGCTCCCTGCATTCCTTTTCAGGGAAGGACTTTACAAATAAGCCCTTCCCTGAAAAAGAAAGATTTTAGTGTAAAAAAGAATAAAAAGGCAGGCATTCTCTTAAATGGAGCTGCTGCTGCTGCCGGTGACTCCATTGAAGACAATGGCCTGCTGGCTCCCTGCATTCCTTTTCAGGGAAGTACTTTACATATAAGCCCTTCCCTTAAAAAAGAAAGATTTTAGTGTAAAAAAGAATAAAAATGCAGGCATTCTTTTCAATGGAGCCGCTGCTGCTGCCGGTGGCTCCATTGAAGACAATGGTCTGCTGGCACACCTGAATTCTTTTTCACGGAAGGGCTTTACATATAAGCAATTCCCTGGAAATGAATTAAAAGTGATTTAAAAAACAAAAAAAATAGATACTCACCTCCCTTCAGCCGCCGGGGCACAGCCGCATCTTCTCCTGCTGCCCCTGCACTGTGGTGCTGAACTGCTGATCTATCACCAGCCGGGGATTTAAAATCCCCGCCTGCTGAAAGAGCTGAATGTGATTGGCTGAGGTGCTCAGCCAATCATAGGAAGCTCTCCCCGAATGAATGACAGGTAAGAGCTGCCTGTGATTGGCTGAGCACCTCAGCCAATTACATTCAGCTCTTTCAGCAGGCGGGGGGTTTAAATCCCCGGCTGGTGATAGATCAGCAGTTCAGCAACACAGTGCAGGGGACAGCAGGAGAAGACGCGGCTGTGCCCTGGCAGCTGAAGGGAGGTGAGTACCTATTTTTTTTGTTTTTTTTACTATTTTAAAAGGCTTTTCAGGGAAGGGCTTATGAAGCCCTTCCATGCAAAGCCACTAACAGCCGCTGTCCCCGGCTCTGTAGCGCTGCTGATAGCTCAGAACTACAGAGCCTGGGACAGCGCTAGAAGTTGCGGCTGAGCCCCAGCAACTGAAGGGAGGTAAGAATTGTTTTTTTTTATTTTTTGCACTAATTTAAATGGCTTTTCAGGGAAGGGCTTATGAAGCCCTTCCCTGAAAAGCCATTGACAGGATGCCGGCAGCAGGATTCTCTACCGCAGCTGTCATGTGTGACAGCTGCGGTTGAGAACTGAAGAATTTCTTTTGCAGCATCTGCCACAGATGTGGCAGATGTAGCAGCAGGAAATTCTTTTAACTAGGGGGGTGAAGGATGCCCACGGGGGTCACAGCAGCGGCGGAGAGGTACGCTTTTTTTAATTCTTTTTTTGTTTTGCACTAAAATGTTTCTTTTTCAGGTAAGGGCTTATATTTTTAAGCCCTTCCCGAAAATTCATCCCGCGCTCGCCGGCAGCCCATTGCTTTCAATGGAGCCGGCTGTATTGCCAGCTCCATTGAATTCAATGGGCTACCATCGTTCTTCTCTGCCACAGCTGTTACAGCTGTGGCAGAGGAGAAAGATCTTTATGCTGACAGTGCGGGGAAGGACGGGTGGTCTCACTCTTGCCACTATTGTGGCTTAATAGTGAGACCTCGGAGCCCGAAATGCAGCCCTGCATGTTGCTCCTCGCCTGGCCTATCCATTTCTGTGTTTTTTACATGACTTTGGTGATTTGCTAAGATTTTCACAAATGAAAACCTAAGGGGAGCACCAGTCATATACAAAAATGCTCGAGTCGCCCATTGACTTCAATGGGGTTTGTTACTCGAAACGAACTCTCGAGCATCACTGAAAGTTCGACTGAAAGTAACGAGCACTCAAGCATTTTGGTGCTCGCTCATCTCTAATTATTATCAAAGATGGGCTTAGATTTTCTGAAAAACTCTTATGGTCTATTGTATGTATACTAGAGATGAGCGAGCGCACTCGTCCGAGCTTGATACTCGTTTGAGTATTAGGGTGTTCGAGACGCTTGTTACTCGAGATGAGCACCACGTGGCACTCGACTCAATTACATTTCCTTCCCTGAGAAATTTGCGCCATTTTCTGGCCAATAGAAACACAGTGAAGGCATTACAACTTCCTCCTGTGACGTTCCAGCCCTATCCCATCCCCCTTCAGTGAGTGGCTGGCGAGATCAAGTGACCCCCGAGTATTTAAATTAGCCCCGCCCGCGGCTCACCACAGACACACGCTAAGAAAGATCAGGGACAGTGCTGCTGCTATAGGGACAGTGATAGCATCTTCAAGAACCACAGCGGTCCTTCTTAGGGCCACAGCTCACCTAGTGCATTACTGTTGTGGCTGCTGTGAGCAGTTTTGCACATTTCTTTTTTTCAGTATAACGGGCGTGCAGGCTATAGCGTTCTCAGGCTGCAGTCTGTACTTGAGTTTAGGGGCAGTATTGGTCAGGCAGGGACAGTGGTAGTGTAGAATCCTGTCTACAAGAACCCCAACGGTTCTTCTTAGGGCAACCTGTCACCGTGTGCATTTAACTCCGTAGTTGCTGGGAGTTGTAGTACCTCAGTATTGCACAGCAGAGCCTGCGTGCAGCCTCCATTTAAATATTTTTCTGTCCGCACTTTGCGTTGTGTCAGTTCAGTCTGCCTCTAAGTGTATGCCAAGAAACCACAAATTTTCTACTACGCTCTGTGTTATACGTGTGCTGTCTCACAAGTGCACGGTGTGCCCAACGCCCATAGATTGAAAGTGCAATACACACTGCATAGCCTCAGTCTGCATTTTTCTGTCCGCACTTTGCGTTGTGTCAGCTGTCTGCCTCTAAGTGTACGCCAAGAAACCACAAATATTCTACGCTGCTCTGTGTTATACGCGTGCTGTTTTGTCTGACAATTGCACGGTGTGTCAGGCGGGGCCATACGTTGAAAGTGCAATACACACTGCATAGCCTCAGCCTGCATTGCCTAGAAAAAACAGGAGATTCAAAAAAGTAATCCTTTTTATGGCTACTGGTGACCCAGTGCATTTGCCTGCGTGGCCTGTGGGACTTCACGTCCATCCAAACTGCATAGTGCACAGCAAGGCCTAAGTGCAGCCTTCATTTAAGTAATTTTCTGTCCGCACTTTGCTTTGCGTCAGCTCAGTCTGCCTCTAAGTATACGCCAAGAAACCACAAATTTTCTACGCCGCTCTGTGTTATACGCGTGCTGTCTTGTCTGACAATTGCACGGTGTGTCAGGCAGCTATACATTGGAAGTGCAATACATACTGCATAGCCTCAGCCTGCATTGCCTAGAAAAAACAGGAGATTTAAAAAAGAAATCTTTTTACGGCTACCGGTGACCCAGTGCATTTGCCTGCGTGGCCTGTGGGGCTTCACGTCCATTCAAACTGCATAGTGCACAGCAAGGCCTAAGTGCAGCCTTCATTTAAATATTTTTCTGTCCGCACTTTGCGTTGCCTCAGCTCAGTCTGCCTGTCAGTGTACGCCAAGAAACCTTCAAATTTTCTTAATTCACAAACATTTTTACACCGCTCTGTCTCTGCTCGATTCTTAATCCAGCATGCTGAGGGGTAGGGGTAGAGGAAGTGGACGCGGTCGTGATCGAGGACGCGGAGTCCCAAGTGAGGGTGTGGGCATAGGACGAGTTCCTGGTCCAGGTGAATCGCAGCCGGCTGCTGCGGGAGTAGAAGAGAGGACAGTTTCTGGGGTCCCCAGCTTCATATCACAATTTTTGGGTCCACGTCGTAGACCTTTATTAAAAAATGAGCAGTGTGAGCAGGTCCTGTCGTGGATGGCACAAAGTGCATCCAGCAATCTATCGACCACCCAGTCTTCTATGCCGTCCACTGCTGCAACTCTCAATCCTCTGGCTGCTGCTCCTCCTTCCTCCCAGCCTCCTCAGTCCATTAAAATGACACATTCTGAGGAGCAGGCAGATTCCCGGGAACTGTTCTCGGGCCCCTGCCCAGATTGGGCAGCAATGGTTCCTCTCCCACCGGAGGAGTTTGTCGTGACCGATGCCCAACCTTTGGAAAGTTCCCGGGGTCCAGGGGATGAGGCTGGGGACTTCCGGCAACTGTCTCAAGAGCTTTCAGTGGGTGAGGAGGACGATGACGATGAGACACAGTTGTCTATCAGTGAGGTAGTAGTAAGGGCAGTAAGTCTGAGGGAGGAGCGCACAGAGGATTCGGAGGAAGAGCCGCTGGACGATGAGGTGACTGAACCCACCTGGTGTGATAAGCCAACTGAGGACAGGTTTTCAGAGGGGGAGGCAATTGCAGCCGCAGGACAGGTTGGAAGAGGCAGTGGGGTGGCCAGGGGTAGAGGCAGGGCAAGAGCGAATAATGCACCAGCTGTTTCCCAAAGCTCCCCCTCGCGCCAAGCCACCGTGCAGAGACCAAGGTGCTTTAAGGTGTGGCAGTTTTTCACGGAGACGGTGGACGACCGACGAACAGTGGTGTGCAACCTTTGTCGCGCCAAGATCAGCTGGGGAGCCACCACCACCAGCCTCACCACCACCAGCATGCGCAGGCATATGATGGCCAAGCACCCCACAAGGTGGGACGAAGGCCATTCACCGCCTCCAGCTTGCGCCACTGCCTCTCGCCCTGGGCCCCAACCTGCCACTCAGATCCAACCCACCTCTCACGACACAGGCACGACCGTCTCCTGGCCTGGACCCACACCCTCACCTCTGCTGTCCTCGGCCCCATCCAGCAATGTCTCTCAGCGCAGCGTCCAGCTGTCGCTAAGAGAATCGTTGGAGCGAAAGCGCAAATACGCCGCCACGCACCCGCGCGCTCAAGCTTTAAATGTCCAAATAGCCAAATTGATCAGCCTGGAGATGTGCCCCTGCAGGCTGGTGGAAACTAAGGCGTTCAAAACATGATGGCGGTGGCAGCCCCGCGCTACTCTGTCCCCAGTCGCCACTATTTTTTACGGCGTTCGGTCCCAGCCCTGCACGACCACGTCTCACGCAACATTGTACGCGCCCTCACCAACTCGGTTACTGGCAAGGTCCACTTAACAACGGACACGTGGACAAGCACAGGCGGGCAGGGCCACTATATCTCCCTGACGGCACATTGGGTGAATTTAGTGGAGCCTGGGATCGCTCATGTCCTACCCACCCCCAGAATTGCGGGCCCCAGATCGATGCTGGTATCTGCAGCGGTGTATGCCACCTCCACTAAACCTTCCTCCTCCTCTTCCAAGGCAACCTCTACCTCGCAATCAAGACTTGTCAGCAGCAGCACGTCGCCAGCAGTCGGTGTGGCGCAGCGCGTCAGCACAGTGGTGGGCAAGCGTCAGCAAGCCATGCTGAAACTACTCAGCTTAGGAGAGAAGAGGCACAAGGCCCACGAACTGTTGCACGGTCTGACAGAGCAGACCGACCGCTGGCTTTCGCCACTGAGCCTCCAACCAGGCATGGTCGTGTGTGACAACGGCCGTAACCTGGTGGCGGCTCTGCAGCTCGGCAGCCTCATGCATGTGCCATGCCTGGCCCACATCTTTAATTTGGTGGTTCAGCGGTTTCTGAAAGGCTACCCACATTTGTCAGACCTCCTCGACAAGGTGCACCGGGTCAGCGCACATTTCCGCAAGTCCAACACGGACGCTGCCACCCTGCGCACCCTGCAACATTGGTTTAATCGGCCAGTGCACCGACTGCTTTGCGACATGCCCACATGGTGGAACTCTATGCTTCACATGTTGTCCCGGCTATATGAGCAGCGTAGAGCTATAGTGGAATACCAGCTCCAACATGGGCGGTGAAGTGGGCGTCAGCCTCCTCAATTCTTTACAGAGGAGTGGGCCTGGATGGCAGATATCTGCCAGGTCCTTGGAAACTTTGAGGAGTCCACCCTGATGGTGAGCGGCGATGCTGCAATCATTAGCGGCGATGCTGCAATCATTAGCGTCACCATTCCCCTGCTATGCCTGTTGAGAAGTTCCCTGCAAAGCATAAAAGCTGATGCTTTGCGGGCGGAAACGGAGGCGGGGGAAGACAGTATTTCGCTGGATAGTCAAGGCACCCTCATGTCTATATCTCAGCACGTTGAGGAGGAGGAGGGGGAGGAGCCTGAGGAGGAAGAGACAGCTGGGCCGACTGCAGAGTGTACCCATGCTGCTTGCTTCTCATCCATTCAGCGTGTCTGGCCGAAGGAGTAGGAGTAGGAGGAGGAGGAGGAGGATACTCAAAGTGATCTTCCTAGTGAGGACAACCATATGTTGCGTACAGGTGCCCTGGCACACATGGCTGACTTTATGTTAGCATGCCTTTCTCGTGACCCTCGCGTTAGATGCATTCTGGCCACTATGGATTACTGGGTGTACACACTGCTTGACCCACGGTATAAGGAGAACCATTCCACTCTCATTCCCGAAGAGGAAAGGGGTTTGAGAGTGATGCAATACCACAGGGCCCTGGTGGACAAACTGATGGTAAACTTCCCATCTGACAGCGCTAGTGGCAGAAGGCGCAGTTCCGAGGGCCAATTAGAAGGGGAGGCGCGGAGATCAGGCAGCATGTTCAACGCAGGCAGGGGAACACTCTCCAAGGCCTTTGCCAGCTTTATGGCTCCCCAGCAAGACTGTGTCACCACTCCCCAGTCCAGGCGAAGTCAGAGGGAACACTGTAAGAAGATGGTGAGGGAGTACGTAGCCGATGGTACCACCGTCCTCCGTGATGCCTCTGCTCCATACAACTACTGGGTGTCAAAGCTGGACACGTGGCCCGAACTCGCGCTGTATGCCCTGGAGGTGTTGGCTTGCCCTGCGGCCAGCGTCTTGTCAGAGAGGGTGTTTAGTGCAGCTGGGGGAATCATCACGGACAAGCGTACCCGCCTGTCAACTGACAGTGCCGACAGGCTTACACTCATAAAGATGAACAAAGCCTGGATTTCCACAGACTTCTCTTCTCCACCAGCGGACAGCAGCGCTACCTAAAGCCCTTTGTTAATCTGTGTATGATATTCGTCCTCCTCCAGCTCCTCCTCCTGAAACCTCTCGTAATCACCACGAACGGGCAACTTTTCTGTGCGCCAAAAGGCTCATATAAAACTTTTCTAAATAATATTTATCTGTTTCAATTCTCATTAAAGCATTGAAACCTCCACCTGAACCAATTTTTATTTTGACTGGGCCGCCTCCAGGCCTAGTTAAAATTTAAGCCACAGTACGCTAAGCAATTAATGGGTTTCACCTGCCCTCTGGGTTGGGCATGGGCAATTTTTCTGGGGCACATTTGTACTGTCGGTACACCAATTTTTCGGGCCCTCGCCTACAATGTAATCCAAGTAATTTTTATGGGCTTCGCCTGCACTCATGGTACACCACTGTGTCTGGGGTTGGCCTACACTTTTGCTACAGAAATGTAACTCTGTTCTGCCTACCTATACTTCTGCCACAGTAATGCTACAGGGGTCTGACTATACTTCAGCAACAGAAATGTAACTTCGGTCTGCCGATACTTCTGCTCCTGAAATGTTACCTTGGTTGGTGTATACTGTTACTACTGTAATTTTACTAATACTGGGCTCTGCCCATACTGCTTCTATGTAAATGTTACTGGGGCCTGTCTATACTGCTACTACTTAAAGGGGTTGTCCCGAGGCAGCAAGTGGGTCTATACACTTCTGTATGGCCATAATAATGCACTTTGTAATGTACATTGTGCATTAATTATGAGCCATACAGAAGTTATAAAAAGTTTTATACTTACCTGCTCCGTTGCTGGCGTCCTCGTTTCCATGGAGCCGACTAATTTTCGCCCTCCGATGGCCAAATTAGCCGCGCTTGCGCAGTCCGGGTCTTCTGCTTTCTTCTATGGAGCCGCTCGTGCCAGAGAGCGGCTCCGTGTAGCTCCGCCCCGTCACGTGCCGATTCCAGCCAATCAGGAGGCTGGAATCGGCAGTGGACCGCACAGAAGAGCTGCGGTCCACGAAGGTAGAAGATCCCGGCGGCCATCTTCAGCGGTAAGTATTGAAGTCACCGGACCGCCGGGATTCAGGTAAGCGCTGTGCGGGTGGTTTTTTTAACCCCTGCATCGGGGTTGTCTCGCGCCGAACGGGGGGGGGGTTTAAAAAAAAAAAAACCCGTTTCGGCGCGGGACATCTCCTCTAAATCTTACCAATGCTATGCTCTCCCTACACTGCTGCCAGGAAAATGTTTATCTGCTGCTTTGCCCATACTGCTTCTACGTAAATGTTACTGGGGTCTGACTATACTGCTACTACTGAAATGTTACAAATGCTGTGCTCTCCCTACACTGATGCCAGGGAAATGTGAATCTGCTGCTTTGCCCATACTGCTTCTACGTAACTGTTACTGGGGTCTGACTGCACTGCTACTACTGAAATGTTACAAATGCTGTGCTCTCCCTACACTGCTGCCAGGGAAATGTGAATCTGCTGCTTTGCCCATACTGCTTCTACGTAAATGTTACTGGGATCTGACTATACTGCTACTACTGAAATGTTACAAATGCTGTGCTCTCCCTACACTGCTGCCAGGGAAATGTGAATCTGCTGCTTTGCCCATACTGCTTCTACGTAAATGTTACTGGGATCTGACTATACTGCTACTACTGAAATGTTACAAATGCTGTGCTCTCCCTACACTGCTGCCAGGGAAATGTGAATCTGCTGCTTTGCCCATACTGCTTCTACGTAACTGTTACTGGGGTCTGACTGCACTGCTACTACTGAAATGTTACAAATGCTGTGCTCTCCCTACACTGCTGCCAGGGAAATGTGAATCTGCTGCTTTGTCCATACTGCTTCTACGTAACTGTTACTGGGGTCTGCCTATACTGCTGCTACTGCTATGTTACAGGGTTGTGGAAACGGAGGCTTCCCAAAGACATGATGGTGGCGAGGCCGCACTACTAGGTACCCAGGCGCGACAACTTTTTAGCGACGCGGTCACTGGGAAGGTGCATATAACCATGGACACGGGCACAGGACAAGTACTGCCTCAAAAACATCCCCGTCCTCCTCCTCCAACAATGAAAACATTCTTGGCAAAGGCTTTCGCAGTGGTCCGTCTGGCGGCAGTCCAAGGATTTCACCTTAAACGACACAATAAGAAAGCCCCCCACCACGGCCCACTTAATCCTGGCCACATTCCGAAAACCAATTAAATAAAACCAGGCTAATAGATCCACAGTCGCGACCTCTATCCCACCAACGCGGTTACTGGTAAGGTGCATATAACCATGGACATGGGGACACGACTCGTACTGCCTCAAAATCATCCCCCTCCTCCTCCTCCAACAATGAAAACATTCTTGGCCGAAGCCCACCTGTATGTAAATCAGACGTTAGCTTTGCTGTCCAGGGCACTGCAATGGGATATATTTATGTACCGCCGGTGGGTTCCAGGGAGCCACCCCTGCTGTGGGTCCACAGGGACTTCACATAGGTGAGTTGTACCTGCCTGTGTATACTTATAAAAAAACCCAGTCTGACTGCGGCATTCAGTGTGGGCTAAAGCCCACCTGTATTTTATCTGACGTTAGCTCAGCTGTGCAGGGCACTGCAATGGGATTTATTTATGTAACGCCGGTGGCTTCCTTGGACCCACCCATGCTGTGGGTGGACACAGACTTCACATTAGAGAGTTGTAACTGCCTGTTTCTACTTTTAAGGAACCCTAGTCTGACTGGGGCATGCAGTGTGGACCGAAGCCCACCTGTATTTAATCTGATATTAGCTCTGCTGTCCAGGGCACTGCAATGGGATGTATTTATGTATCGCCGGTGGGTTCCAGGGAGCCACCCATGCTGTGGGTCCACAGGGACTTCACATAGGGGAGTTGTTCCTGCCTGTGTCTATGTATTAAAAACCCTGGTCAGACTGGGGCATGAAGTGTGGGCCGAAGCCCACCTGCATTTAATCTGATGTTACCTCAGCTGTGCTGGGCCATTGAATGGGATTTATTTATGTACCGCTGGTGGCTTCCAGGGACCCACCCATGCTGTGGGTGCACACGGACTTCACATTAGAGACTTGTAACTGCCTCTGTCTACTTATTAAAAAAACCCAGTCTGACTGGGGCATGCAGTGTGGAACGAAGCCCCCCTGTATTTAATCTGACATTAGCTCTGCTGTCCAGGGCACTGCAATGGGATGTATTTATGTACCACCGGTGGGTTCCAGGGAGCCACCCATGCTATGGGTCCACAGGGACTTCACATAGGGGAGTTGTACCTGCTTGTGTATACTTATAAAAAACCTCAGTCTGACTGGGGCATTCAGTGTGGGCTAAAGGCCACCTGTATTTAATCTGACGTTAGCTCAGCTATGCAGGGCAGTGCAATGGGATGTATTTATGTACCGCCGGTGGCTTCCTGGGACCCACCCATGCTGTGGGTGCACACTGACTTCACATTAGAGAGTTGTAAATGCCTGTTTCTACTTATAAAGAACCCTAGTCTGACTGGGGCATGCAGTGTGGACCGAAGGCCACCTATATTTAATCTGACATAAGCTCTGCTGTCCAGGGCACTGCAATGGGATGTATTTATGTACCGCCGAAGGGTTCCAGGGAGCCACCCATGCTGTGGGTCCACAGGGACTTCACATAGGGGAGTTGTTCCTGCCTGTGTCTATGTATTAAAAACCCGGGTCAGACTGGGGCATGCAGTGTGGGCCGAAGCCCACCTGCATTTAATCTGACGTTAACTCAGCTGTGCTGGGCACTGCAATGGGATTTATTGATGTACCGCCGGTGGCTTCCTGGGACCCACCCATGCTGTGGGTGCACACGGAATTCCCTTTGCAGGCTTGTACCTGCCTGTGTATACTTATAAAAAAAAACAATTTTACTGGGGCATTCAGTGTGGGCTAAAGCACACCTGTATTTAATCTGACGTTAGCTTTGCTGTCCAGGGCACTGCAATGGGATATATTTATGTACTGCTGGTGGGTTCCAGGGAGCCACCCCTGCTGTGGGTTCACATGGACTTCACATAGGGGAGTTGTACCTACTTGTGTCTACTTATAAAAAACCCCAGTCTGACTGAGGCATGCAATGTGGGCAAAAGCCCACCTGTATTTTATCTGACGTTAGCTCAGCTGTGCAGGGCACTGCAATGGGATATATTTATGTACTGCTGGTGGGTTCCAGGGAGCCACCCCTGCTGTGGGTACACACGGACTTCACATAGGGGAGTTGTACCTACTTGTGTCTACTTATAAAAAACCCCAGTCTGACTGGGGCATGCAGTGTGGGCCAAAACCCTCCTGTATTTTATCTGACGTTAGCTCAGCTGTGCAGGGCACTGCAATGGGATTTATTGATGTACCGCTGGTGGCTTCCTGGGACCCACCCATGCTGTGGGTGCACATGGAATTCCCATTGCGGAGTTGTACCTGCCTGTCCATACTTATAAAAAACCTTAGTTTGACTGGGGCATTTAGTGTGGGCTAAAGCCCACCTGCATTTAATCTGACGTTACCTCTGCTGTCCAGGGCACTGCAATGGGATTTATTTATGTACCGCCGGTGGGTCCCAGGGAGCCACCCCTGCTGTCGGTCCACAGGGACTTCACATAGGGGAGTTGTACCTACCTGTGTCTACTAATAAAAACCCCAGTCTGACTGGGGCATGCAGTGTGGGCCAAAGCCCACCTGTTTTTTATCTGACGTTAGCTCAGCTGTGCAGGGCACTGCAATGCGATATATTTATGTACTGCTGGTGTGCCCTTCACAGTTATAGACTAAAATAATAATTTTTATTAAGATCCTTTTAAAAAGACATATATGGGCTATACGGACTCACATAACATAAACACAAAGGGATGTCACAATATCCCTTCCACACAACAACTAATAATTTTTTAATCAGAAGGTCCCGATGATAGTAAATAACAGGGACACTTCGTGGTATGATCAAAATTGACCAATGTGATGAAATCTACGAAAGTAGGAATAAACTCATAGGATTGTCCACAGATCATTCAATGTAGTCTGGGAGATATATATGAGTTTATTGGTCGCGCTCAACTTCGGGCTCAATTCGGGCTCAACGCGTTTCCCCACAGTTTGTGTGGTTCATCAGGAGCAGAGCCTATATCGGGCTAACTACTTGTGTTGTTATACACAGTTTTGTGTTGCGTGATAGATAGATTTTTTGTGATATACCAATGATTTAGCAACCTCTGATACTAAATAATTTTCCATACAATGTGGGATCCCTTCAACTCTATATGTTATCTATCAGATAGACCACTAGAGATAAAGGAGAGAAGAAAACGTTTTCCTCCTCTATAGGAGTTATCCTAAAAAGCAAAACTTTCACCAGCGCCGCAACAAATAAAACGTACCAATGCCGAGAATTCATTAATTGCAGGTCCAAATACATTGTATACATGGCAACGTGTCCCTGTCCAAAAAATTATATTGGCAAAACCATACAGCAGTTTCGCCGCAGAGTCCAGGGTCACATCGGTAATATAGAACGCCATGAATCTACGCCATTGGCGGACCATGTTTGGACAGAACACAACGGAGATCCATCTGCCTTAAAATTTCAAGGCATTGAAGTATTAAAATCATACGGTTGCAGAGGTAACTTAAATAAACGCCTCTTACAGAAAGAATCAGCATGGATTTTCCGTATGGATTCGCTTAATCCATCTGGCCTTAAAGGGGTTGTCCCGCGCCGAAACGGGTTTTTTTTTTTTTCAACCCCCCCCCCCCCCCCCCGTTCGGCGCGAGACAACCCCGATGCAGGGAAGTAAAGAAAGTTTACCGGAGCGCTTACCTTAATCCCCGCGCTCCGGTGACTTCAATACTTACCGCTGAAGATGGCCGCCAGGATCCTCTGTCTTCGTGGACCGCAGCTCTTCTGTGCGGTCCACTGCCGATTCCAGCCTCCTGATTGGCTGGAATCGGCACGTGACGGGGCGGAGCTACACGGAGCCGCTCTCTGGCACGAGCGGCTCCATAGAAGACTGCTGAAGACCCGGACTGCGCAAGCGCGGCTAATTTGGCCATCGGAGGCCAAAAATTAGTCGGCACCATGGAGACGAGGACGCTAGCAACGGAGCAGGTAAGTAAAAAACTTTTTATAACTTCTGTATGGCTCATAATTAATGCACAATGTATATTACAAAGTGCATTATTATGGCCATACAGAAGTGTATAGACCCACTTGCTGCCTTGGGACAACCCCTTTAAATTGGCTTAATCCAATGCCAATTTATGCTTCAATTGTTTCTTATAAGATCTGGTTACAAATCACTCCAAATTGCTAGTCTCTTCGTTTAACACTGCTCCAGTGTGCATCTAATCCTTAAAGGAGGAATATAATCCCTATATCTCAGTGCAATTTAATGCATCAAATCCTCTGACTACCAACTATTGTGATCCTGATCTGTGATATCTATAATGCCTTAGGTGCTAATACATGTGTATATCCCTGGTGTTCCAAAAAAATCTTTTTTTTTATATTAACTGCTATTATGCAGATATCATTCCATCAGTTATCTTTTTAACGATATATTTACCAATTAACATTTAATGGTATTATTTATTATGGGAGATATACTGTAGCCGATATATATAGAGTAAATTGATTATCTATATATATATATCATGTTATCATATCTTTACTTACTGTCAGCGCTGTGATGCTGGAAGTGTGCCTCATAAGTGATCATCATTAACTTTCACCGCTGCCGACTCAGGGCGCTACCTAGCAACAGAGAACAGTTGATACCAACCTATTAGACGTCACTGCAGCACTGTGGAACGCAGATACAGCGTAACGTGCGTAGTGATGTCTTTCTGGGTTGCCCAGCAACAGATGAACGCTGGGATTCCCCTATTCAAGGCTCTGAGCGGCATAGCAAAGCATGTACGAGCGGAGTGACGTCATTACGTCACTCGCGCATGCGCATAGAACCCGGAAGCGTCCCGACCCCATCCTTCAGGCGGTGACGCTCCGTAACTAACAATCGGCGAACTGTTACAGCGATCACTGAGCGCTCATAGAGTGCTAGAAAGAGGCTTTATCGGTATCTATTTCTCTCATTTATCCCACTATACCTAAAAGAACACTATAGGAGTAACTACATGATGAATCCTAAGACAACTCCCCTGGACAACCCTAACTGAGTCAGGATAGGTCCAATTCATAGACCCCTCCCTGAAGGGTGTACCCTTAGGGGCTATATAAAGCACTCAATCTGAAGCTGTCATTTATGTCTCTGGCTCACCATCAGAGCCACAGACGCTGCATCTCTTTATTATTTGCTTTATCATTTGATTGACTTTTTATCTCTTTCAACCCTGATACATACTTGGATCTATTAGATAGACATTAGAATTTATGGTGCACTTTGCACTTTGAGCAAAAAAACAATCTGACTACTTTGAAATTGGCTAAAAGACAGCTTTATCAAATTGGCTGATCTTTATCTATGCTGCTGCTGATCCTGCATGCAACATAGCTGTTAGCCTATGAGCCAATAAATGGTGCATTTTGCACCTTGAGAAAGAGAAAAACAACTTAATTACATCTGAATTGGCTAAAGACAGCTCTATAAATATAGGCTGATCTTTATCTATGTTGCTGTTGGTCTCACATGTAACATAGTTGATTATGGTTGTTTGGCATCTGTTACAGACGTCTCCTCTATAGGAAACAAATCCGCCTATATAGGCGTCTGTACTGCTCTTAGTGACTAACAACAATAAGTCACAATCCGAATTATTTTTTGGACCTGCTATAAGCAACACATACATAATTGCTTCATGCAGCACCTTCTGCCATCTGATAGGTGACTGTTATCATCGTTTGAGCAATTGGTGTTGTGCTTATAGTCCTTAAATGTACCATTCTATAAAGGACCAATACAGGTGTAACTCCTATAGAGGAGGAAAAACGTTTTCTTCTCTCCTTTATCTCTAGTGGTCTATCTGATAGATAACATATAGTGTTGAAGGGATCCCACATTGTATGGAAATTTATTTAGTATCAGAGGTTGCTAAATCATTGGTATATCACAAAAAGTCTATCTATCACGCAACACAAAACTGTGTATAACAACACAAGTAGTTAGCCCGATATAGGCTCTGCTCCTGATGAACCACACAAACTGTGGGGAAACGCGTTGAGCCCGAATTGAGCCCGAAGTTAAGCGCGACCAATAAACTCATATATACCTCCCAGAGTACATTGAATAATCTGTGGACAATCCTATGAGTTTATTCCTACTTTCGTAGATTTCATCACATTGGTCAATTTTGATCATACCACGAAGTGTCCCTGTTATTTACTATCATCGGGACCTTCTGATTAAAAAATTATTAGTTGTTGTGTGGAAGGGATATTGTGACATCCCTTTGTGTTTATGTTATGTGAGTCCGTATAGCCCATATATGTCTTTTTAAAAGGATCTTAATTAGAGATGAGCGAACGTACTCGTCCGAGCTTGATATTCGTGCGAATATTAGGGTGTTCGGGATGCTCGTTACTCGTAACGAGTACCACGCGGTGTTCCGGTTACTTTCAGTTTCCTCTCTGAGACGTTAGCGCGCTTTTCTGGTCAATTGAAAGACAGGGAAGGCATTACAACTTCCCCCTGTGACGTTCAAGCCCTATACCACCCCCCTGCTGTGAGTGGCTGGAAAGATCAGATGTCACCCGAGTATAAAAATCGGCCCCTCCCGCGGCTCGCCACACATGCCTTGTGACTTAGCTGAGGGAAAGTACTATCGTGCTGGAGCTGCTGTAGGGAGAGCAGTAGGAGTTAGTGTAGGCTTCAAGAACCCCAACGGCCCGTCTAAGGGCAACATCTACTAGTGTGCAGTACTGTGTTAGCACAGTATTTTTTATTTTTTTTTCCAAAATTGTATCTGCAGAGCATTGCGCCCTGCAATAGGGACAGAAGTGGGGGTTAGGCAGGGAGAGTGTTAGGAGTTAGTGTAGGCTTCAAGAACCCCAACGGTCCTTTCTAGGGCCACATCTATCCGTGTGCAGTACTGGCCAGGCTGCTGTTAGCAGTGTTGCATTTTTTTTTTTTTTTCTCAAAACCGGCTGTGCAGAGCATTGCACCCGGCATTAATACTACAGGGATAGAATTGTGTAGGCAGGGCCAGAAGACATACATTATTCATTGAATAGATGCAGTGTGGGTGTTCCTTGTAAAAAGCAGGGAAAAAATTCTATTTGGCCTGCCTGTGTCAGTCCTAAGGGCTCTGGGTACGTGTGTGCTGCGTGGAGAACGTAAAAAAATCAGACGCAACCAGCTACGGTTGAGTGCAGCCTTGCGCCAATTTCTTTCCTGCCTGGGAAATACCTGCTCTGCCACAGTTAGTAACTCTGCAACAGTAAAGTTCTGTGACAGTTTTGCAGGGCCGCAACACAGTTATTAAACTTATTATTCAGTGAATAGACGCAGTGGGCCTATCCTTTTAAACAAAAGGGAAGAAAGTATATTTGCCCTGCCTGTGTCAGTCCTAAGGGCTCTGGGTACGTCTGTGCTGCGTGGAGAACTTAAAAAAATCAGACGCAACCAGCTACGGTTTACTGCAGGCTTGCGCCATTGTCTTTCCTGACTGGCAAATACCTGCTCTGCCAGAGTTAATAACTCTGCTACACTAAAGTTGTGTGACACTTTTTCAGGGCCACACCACAGTTATTAAACGTATTGTTCATTGAATATACGCAGTGGGGCCTTCCCTTTGCAAAAAAGCGAAAAAAATTATATTTGGCCTGCCTGTGTCAGTCCTAAGGTCTCCGTGTACGTGTGTGCTGCGTGGAGAACGTACAAAAATCAGACGCAACCAGCTACGGTTTACTGCAGGCTTGCGCCATTGTCTTTCCTGACTGGCAAATACCTGCTCTGCCAGAGTTAATAACTCTGCTACACTAAAGTTGTGTGACACTTTTTCAGGGCCACACCACAGTTATTAAACGTATTGTTCATTGAATATACGCAGTGGGGTCTTCCCTTTGCAAAAAAGCGAAAAAATTATATTTGGCCTGCCTGTGTCAGTCCTAAGGTCTCCGTGTACGTGTGTGCTGCGTGGAGAACGTACAAAAATCAGACGCAACCAGCTACGGTTTACTGCAGGCTTGCGCCATTGTCTTTCCTGACTGGCAAATACCTGCTCTGCCAGAGTTAATAACTCTGCTACACTAAAGTTGTGTGACACTTTTTCAGGGCCACACCACAGTTATTAAACGTATTGTTCATTGAATATACGCAGTGGGGCCTTCCCTTTGCAAAAAAGCGAAACAATTATATTTGACCTGCAGGCTTGCGCCAATTGATTTCCTGCCTGGGAAATCAAATCACTGGTAATACAGCATGCTGAGGGGTAGGGGTGGGCCTAGAGGACGTGGACGCGGCCGAGGACGCGGAGGGCCAAGTGAGGGTGTGGGCACAGGCCAAGCTCCTGATCCAGGTGTGTCGCAGCCGACTGCTGCGCGATTAGGAGAGAGGCACGTTTCTGGCGTCCCCACATTCATCGCCCAATTAATGGGTCCACGCGGGAGACCTTTATTAGAAAATGAGCAGTGTGAGCAGGTCCTGTCCTGGATGGCAGAAAGTGCTTCGAGCAACCTATCGTCCAGCCACAGTTCTGCGCCGTCCACTGCTGCAAATCCGAATCCTCTGTCTGCTGCTCCTCCTTCCTCCCAGCCTCCTCACTCCACTACAATGACACATGCTCAGGAGCGGGAACACTCCCAGGAACTTTTCTCGGGCCCCTGCCCAGATTGGGCAGCAGTGGTTCCTCTACCACCAGAGGAGTTTATCGTCACTGATGCCCAACCATTGGAAAGTTCCCGGGGTCCGGGGGATGAGGCTGGGGACTTCCGGCAACTGTCTCAAGACCTTTCAGTGGGCGAGGAGGATGATGACGATGAGACACAGTTGTCTTGCAGTGAGGTAGTAGTAAGGGCAGTAAGTCCGAGGGAGCAGCGCACAGAGGATTCGGAGGAAGAGCAGCAGGACGATGAGGTGACTGACCCCACCTGGTGTGCAACGCCTACACAGGACAGGTCTTCAGAGGGGGAGGCACGGGCAGCAGCAGGGCAGGTTGCAAGAGGCAGTGCGGTGGCCAGGGGTAGAGGCAGGGCCAGACCGAATAATCCACCAAGTGTTTCCCAAAGCGCCCCCTCGCGCCATGCCACCCTGCAGAGGCCGAGGTGCTCTAAGGTCTGGCAGTTTTTCACCGAGACGCCTGACGACCGACGAACAGTGGTGTGCAACCTTTGTCGCGCCAAGATCAGCCGGGGAGCCACCACCAACAGCCTCACCACCACCAGCATGCGCAGACATATGATGGCCAAGCACCCCACAAGGTGGGACGAAGGCCGTTCACCACCTCCGGTATGCACCGCTGCCTCTCCCCCTGTGCCCCAACCTGCCACTGAGATACAACCCCCCTCTCAGGACACAGGCACGACCGTCTCATGGCCTGCACCCACACCCTCACCTCCGCTGTCCTCGGCCCCATCCAGCAATGTCTCGCTAGCGCAACTGTTGGAGCGCAAGCGCAAGTACGCCGCCACGCACCCGCACGCTCAATCGTTAACCGTCCACATAGCCAAATTTATCAGCCTTGAGATGCTGCCGTATAGGGTTGTGGAAACGGAGTCCTTCAAAGCTATGATGGCGGCGGCGGCCCCGCGCTACTCAGTTCCCAGTCGCCACTACTTTTCCCGATGTGCCGTCCCAGCCCTGCACGACCACGTCTCCCGCAACATTGTACGCGCCCTCACCAATGCGGTTAGTGGCAAGGTCCACTTAACTACGGACACGTGGACAAGCACAGGCGGGCAGGGCCACTACATCTCCCTGACGGCACATTGGGTGAATTTAGTGGAGGCTGGGACAGAGTCAGAGCCTGGGACCGCTCATGTCCTACCCACCCCCAGAATTGCGGGCCCCAGCTCGGTGGTGGTATGTTCGGCGGTGTATGCTTCTTCCACTAAAGCACCCTCCTCCTCCTCCTCCTCCTCCTCAAGCTCTGTCTCGCAATCTAGATGTGTCAGCAGCAGCAGGACGTCGCCAGCAGTCGGTGTCGCGCGGCGTGGCAGCACAGCGGTGGGCAAGCGTCAGCAGGCCGTGCTGAAACTACTCAGCTTAGGAGATAGGAGGCACACGGCCCACGAACTTCTGCAGGGTCTGACAGAGCAGACCGACCGTTGGCTTGCGCCACTGAGCCTCCAACCGGGCATGGTCGTGTGTGACAACGGCCGTAACCTGGTGGCGGCTCTGCAGCTCGGCAGCCTCACGCACGTGCCATGCCTGGCCCACGTCTTTAATTTGATGGTTCAGCGCTTTCTGAAAAGCTACCCACGCTTGTCAGACCTGCTCGTAAAGGTGCGCCGGCTCTGCGCACATTTCCGCAAGTCCCACACGGACGCTGCCACCCTGCGCACCCTGCAACATCGGTTTAATCTGCCAGTGCACCGACTGCTGTGCGACGTGCCCACACGGTGGAACTCTACGCTCCACATGTTGGCTAGGCTCTATGAGCAGCGTAGAGCTATAGTGGAATACCAACTCCAACATGGGCGGCGCAGTGGGAGTCAGCCTCCTCAATTCTTTTCAGAAGAGTGGGCCTGGTTGGCAGACATCTGCCAGGTCCTTGGAAACTTTGAGCAGTCTACCCAGGTGGTGAGCGGCGATGCTGCAATCATTAGCGTCACCATTCCTCTGCTATGCATCTTGAGAACTTCCCTGCAAACCATAAAGGCAGCCGTTTTGCGCTCGGAAACAGAGCCGGGGGAAGACATTATGTCGCTGGATAGTCAGAGCACCCTCCTGTCTATATCTCAGCGCGTTCAGGAGGAGGAGGAGGAGCATGAGGAGGATAAGGAGGAGGGGGAAGAGACAGCTTGGCCCACTGCTGACGGTACCCATGCTGCTTGCCTGTCATCATTTCAGCGTGTATGGCCTGAGGAGGAGGATCCTGAAAGTGATCTTCCTAGTGCGGACAGCCATGTGTTGTGTACAGGTACCCTGGCACACATGGCTGACTTCATGTTAGGATGCCTTTCTCGTGACCCTCGCATTCAACGCATTCTGGCCACTACGGATTACTGGGTGTACACACTGCTCGACCCAAGGAGAACCTTCCCAGTCTCATTCCCGAAGAGGAAAGGGGTTCGAGAGTGTTGCTATACCACAGGACCCTGGCGGACAAGCTGATGGTAAAATTCCCATCCGACAGCGGTAGTGGCAGAAGGCGCAGTTCCGAGGGCCAGGTAGCAGGGGAGGTGCGTAGATCGAGCAGCATGTACAGCCCAGGCAGTGCAACAGTCTTTAAGGGCCTGGCCAGCTTTATGGCTCCCCAGCAAGACTGTGTCACCGCTCCCCAGTCAAGGCTGAGTCGGCGGGAGCACTGTAAAACGATGGTGAGGGAGTACGTAGCCGATCGCAAGACCATCCTCGGTGACGCCTCTGCCCCCTACAACTACTGGGTGTCGAAGCTGGACACGTGGCCTGAACTAGCGCTGTATGCCCTGGAGGTGCTTGCTTGTCCTGCGGCTAGCGTCTTGTCGGAGAGGGTGTTTAGTGCGGCTGGGGGAATCATCACAGATAAGCGTACCCGCCTGTCAACCGACAGTGCCGACAGGCTAACACTCATCAAGATGAACAAAGCCTGGATTTCCCCAGACTTCTCTTCTCCACCAGCGGACAGCAGCGATACGTAAGCAATACGTAGGCTGCACCCGCGGATGGAAGCTACGTTCTCTCTCACCATCCAAAACGGGGACATTTCTGCTTCATCAGTCTGTGTCTAATATTCCTCCTCCTCCTCCTGCTCCTCCTCCTGAAACCTCACCTAATCACGCTGAACGGGCAATTTTTCTTAGGGCCACAAGGCTCACTCATAATTTTTCTAAACAATTTTTATATGTTTCAATGCTCTTAAAAGCATTGAAACTTTAACTTTAACCAAATTTTAGTTAAACTGGGCTGCCTCCAGGCCTAGTTACCACTTAAGCCACATTAACCAAAGCAATTAATGGGTTTCACCTGCCCTCTTGGTTGGCCATGGCCAATTTTTTGGATGTACATTAGTACTGTTGATACAGCAATTTTTGTGGGCCCTCGCCTACAGTGTAATCAAATGAATTTTTAGCCCACCTGCATTACAGCTGACGTTACATCCGCTGTGTTGGGCAATGCAATGTGATATTTCTGTGTACCGCCGGTGTCTTCCTGGCACCCACCCATGCTGTGGGTCCACAGGGAATTATAAATGCATCTGTTTCCACTTGTAAAGAACCCCAGTCTGACTGGGGCATGCAGTGTGGGCCGAAGCCCACCTGTATTAAGCACAACATTACTACCTCAGCTGTGTTGGGCAATGCAATGGGATATTTCTATGTACCGCCGGTGGCTTCCTGGCACCCACCCATGCTGTGGGTCCCCAGGGAATTATAAATGCATCTGATTCCACTTGTAAAGAACCCCAGTCAGACTGGGGCATGCAGTGTGGGCCGAAGCCCACCTGTATTAAGCACAACATTACTACCTCAGCTGTGTTGGGCAATGCAATGGGATATTTCTATGTACCGCCGGTGGCTTCCTGGCACCCACCCATGCTGTGGGTCCACAGGGAATTATAAATGCATCTGATTCCACTTGTAAAGAACCCCAGTCAGACTGGGGCATGCAGTGTGGGCCGAAGCCCACCTGCATTAAGCACGACATTACTACCTCAGCTGTGTTGGGCAATGCAATGGGATATTTTTATGTACCGCCGGTGGGTTCCAGGGAGCCACCCATGCTGTAGGTGCACACGGAGTTTAACCTACATCTGTCCACTTGTAAAGAACCCCAGTCTGACTGGGGCATGCAGTGTGGGCCGAAGCCCACCTGTATTAAGCACAACATTACTACCTCAGCTGTGTTGGGCAATGCAATGGGATATTTCTATGTACCGCCGGTGGCTTCCTGGCACCCACCCATGCTGTGGGTCCACAGGAAATTATAAATGCAACTGTTTCCACTTGTAAAGAACCCCAGTCTGACTGGGGCATGCAGTGTGGGCCGAAGCCCACCTGCATTAAGCACGACATTACTACCTCAGCTGTGTTGGGCAATGCAATGGGATATTTTTGTGTATCGCCGGTGGGTTCCAGGGAGCCACCCATGCTGTCGGTCGACAGGGACTTCACAATAGGGAGTTGTACCTGCCTGTGTCTATGAATTAAAAAGCCCGGTCTGACTGGGGCATGCAGAGACACCTTGACAGAATGAATAGTGTGTGGCACATAGGTTCTCCATTGCTATGCCCACATGTGCAGCTCCTGATGGCGGTGGCACAGGATTCTATTTCTCATTGCTTATGTACAGCATTGTGGGCTATCGCTGCCTAGCCGTGCCAACCCTCTGCAGTGTGTGCCTGCGGTTCCTCGTCATGGCAGACGCACTTCTAAATAGACATGAGGGTGGTGTGGCATGAGGGCAGCTGAAGGCTGTGCAGGGACACTTTGGTGTGCGCTGTGGGGGGGAGGGGGGGGTTGGGCAGCATGTAACCCAGGAGAAGTGGCAGCGGAGTGTCATGCAGGCAGTGATTGTGCTTTGTTGGAGATAGTGTGGTGCTTAGCAAAGGTATGCCATGCTAATGAGGGCTTTTCAGAAGTAAAAGTTTTTGGGAGGGGGGGGGGCCACTCTTGCCGCTATTGTGGCTTAATAGTGGGACCTGTGAACTTGAGATGCAGCCCAACATGTAGCCCCTCGCCTGCCCTATCCGTTACTGTGTAGTTCCCATCACTTTCTTGAATTGCCCAGATTTTCACACAAGGAAACCTTAGCGAGCATCGGCGAAATACAAAAATGCTCGGGTCGCCCATTGACTTCAATGGGGTTCGTTACTCGAAACAAACCCTCGAGCATCGCGATAATTTCGTCCCGAGTAACGAGCACCCGAGCATTTTGGTGCTCGCTCATCTCTAATCTTAATAAAAATTATTATTTTAGTCTATAACTGTGAAGGGCATAACTGAAATTACTATAGACCTACCTGCTTCTGTGAATTATGTACTGCTGGTGGGTTCCAGGGAGCCACCCCTGCTGTCGGTCCACACGGACTTCACATAGGGGAGTTGTACCTACTTGTGTCTACTTATAAAAAACCCCAGTCTGACTGGGGCATTCAGTGTGGGCTAAAGGTCACCTGTATTTAATCTCACGTTAGCTCTGCTGTCCAGGGCACTGCAATGGGATTTATTTATGTACCACCGGTGGGTCCCAGGGAGCCACCCCTGCTGTGGGTCCACAGGGACTTCACATAGGGGAGTTGTACCTACTTGTGTCTACTTATAAAAAACCCCAGTCTGACTGGGGCATGCAGTGTGGGCCAAAGCCCACCTGTATTTTATCTGACGTTAGCTCACCTGTGCAGGGCACTGCAATGGGATTTATTTATGTACCGCCGGTGGCTTCCTGGGACCCACCCATGCTGTCGGTCCACACGGAATTGTAACTGCCTGTGTCTACTTATAAAGAACCCCAGTCTGACTGGAGCATGCAGTGTGGACCGAAGCCCACTTGTATTTAATCTGACGTCAGCTTTGCTGTCCAGGGCACTGCAATGGGATGTATTTATGTACCGCCGGTGGGTTCCAGGGAGCCACCCATGCTGTGGGTCCACAGCGGCTTCACATAGGGGAGTTGTTCCTGCCTGTGTCTATGTATTAAAAACCCCGGTCAGACTGGGGCATGAAGTGTGGGCCGAAGCCCACCTGCATTTATTCTGATGTTACCTCAGCTCTGCTGGGCAATGCAATGGGATGTATTTATGTACCGCCGGTGGCTTCCTGGGACCCACCCATGCTGTGGGTGCACACGGACTTCACATTAGAGAGTTGTTACTGCCTCTGTCTACTTATAAAAAACCCCAGTCTGACTGGGGCATGCATTGTGGACCGAAGCCCACCTGTATTTAATCTGACATTAGCTCAGCTGTCCAGGGCACTGCAATGGGATGTATTTATGTACCGCCGGTGGGTTCCAGGGAGTCACCCATGCTGTGGGTCCACAGGGACTTCAGATAGGGGAGTTGTACCTACCTGTGTCTACTTATAAAAAATCCCAGTCTGAGTGGGGCATGCAGTGTGGGCCAATGCCCACCTGTATTTTATCTGACGTTAGCTCAGCTGTGCAGGGCACTGCAATGGGATTTATTTATGTACCGCCGGTGGCTTCCTGGGACTCACCCATGCTGTCGGTCCACACGGAGTTGTACCTGCCTGTGTCTACTTATAAAGAACCCCAGTCTGACTGAGGCATGCAGTGTGGACCGAAGCCCACCTGTATTAATCTGATGTTAGCTCTGTTGTCCAGGGCACTGCAATGGGATGTATTTATGTACCGCCGGTGGGTTCCAGGGAGCCATCCATGTTGTGGGTCCACAGGGACTTCACAAAGGGCAGTTGTTCCTGCCTGTATCTATGTATTAAAAACCCTGGTCAGACTGGGACATGCAGTGTGGGCTGAAGCCCACCTGTATATAATCTGACGTTACCTCAGCTGTGCTGGGCAATGCAATGGGATTTATTGATGTACTGCCGGTGGTTTCCTGGGACCCACCCATGCTGTTGGTGCACACGGAATTTCCATTGCAGAGTTGTACCTGCCTGTGACTACTAATAGAAACCCCACGGTCTGACTGGGGCATGCAGTGTGGGCCGAAGCCCACCTGTATTTCATCTGACGTTAGCTCTACTATCCGTGGCACTGCATTGGGACAAACTTCAGGTGCAATACAGCGCTTATGAGATGTGCACAGCTACGCTAGCATTGGAGTCCGCTGTAGGCCCACGATTGCTGAGGGTTTGTGCAGAGGCCTGTGTCCTGGGTGCAGTGAAAGTCCGCTTTCTGCCTAGGATTGCTGAAGCTGTGGGCTGAGGCCTATGTCGTGTGCGCCGTGCAAGTCTGCCGTGTTTGGCCACTCAGATCAATTTTTGGTTCATGTCTTGGGTTTCCTAGGACCCACCTATGCTGTTGGTGCAAACATAGTTCCCATCGCGGTGTTTGACCTATCTGGCACAAAGACACTGACTGACTTGGGCAGACGGCTTTCCCCTTGCGATGTCGATTGAGCTATGCGACACCTTGACAGAATGAATACTGTGTGGCACATGGATTCCCCATTGCTATGCCCACGTTTGCAGCTCCTGACAGAGGTGGCACAGGATTGGATGTCTCATTGCTTCTGTACAGCATTGTGGGCTATCGCTCTGCCACTTTTAAAGAGGGTCGCTGCCTGGCCCTGCCAACCCTCTGCAGTGTGTGCCTCCCGTTCCTCTTTATGGCAGACGCACTTATAAATAGACATGAGGGTGGTGTGGCTATGACGCCAGCGTGTGGCATGAGGGCAGCTGAAGGCTGCGCAGGGACACTTTGGTGTGCTCTGCGGACACTGGGCCGTGCAGGGGGGTTGGGCAGCATGTAGCCCAGGAGAAGAGGCAGCGGTGTGTCCCGCAGGCAGTGCTTGTGCTTAGTTGGAGGTAGTGTGGTGCTTAGCTAAGGTGTGCCTTGCTTATGAGGGTTTGTCCGAAGTAAAAATTGTTAGGGGGGAAGGGGCGGCCCACTCTTGCCGCTTTTGTGACTTAATAGTGGGACCTGGGAACCTGCAATGCAGCCCAGCATGTTGCCCCTCGCCTGCCCTATCCGTTTCTGTGTCGTTTCCATCACTTTCTTGGGTTTTCCAGATTTTCGCCAATGAAAACCTTAGCAGAGCATGGGTGATATACAAAAATGCTCGAGTCACCCATTGACTTCAATGGGGTCCTTTACTTGAAACGAACCCTCGAGCATCGCAGAAAGTTCGACTCGAGCAACGAGCACCTGAGCATTTTGGTGCTCGCTCATCTCTAATGTATACCTGAGAACAATGCATTTCTCACCATGCCACTGGCAGTAAACTATCTGTTGATCACTAATGGTTGTAATATGCTCCCTAGTGGCCCTTTTTTGTGGGGGCATGGCTTGTATGCCAACCGAGCTGGTCACATTATCATGAGCTCCACTTGGATAACTACTTCCACAGCTACATTCAAGCATTCCAGGATGAGATAATAAGCCGTAAAAGACCCTTACCCTTAAAGACAGTAAGCAGCCCAAAACAGAGGACCTCCAAAGCCTAACCACAAAGGGTTTCTGACTTTTTTTTCGCTGCCAGGGATCATGCTGCAGCCCCCAGTAGGTCATCCTCTTCTTCAAGAGTCTCTGCTGATGGGGAGACTGTGGTCGCTTCCCCTTTCAGTGAAGCTGCTGCTGCCACTGGCAGAGAGGTCAGAGTCATCACGATCCACCAGTTGACACAAGCTCCAGAGGGACAGCATCGGAGAAGGATGAGTGATGATAATGCAACTCCCACTGGTGCTAGCATGGCAGGCAAGATGATGCCCATACACAGAGCTCAAAGGAGCATTACCTCCTGCCCATCTGCAGGCCCTGGAAAGAAAAGGCCTAGGATGTCCTCTCCTTCTCCTGGACAATCCAGCCTAAATCTAGCAGAGGACCTTATCAAAAATATGGGGCTGTCCTGGACCACGGCGGGGACCCCACACCGAAGAGCGACACCAACCGAAAACTGAAACCTGAATGCCTGAAACAGATACGTATCATCTATGTTTTATTACAAATGACTGAGTGGGCTTGAGACCTCCTGGGCCCCCCCAACAGGGGACCGGGGACGTCTGGGGGCCCACCCATTATCTGTTTGACCCCCGGAAAAAGAAACACCACAAATAGACAACCACCTAAATGCTCAGACGGTCCTCTATATATATGCATATGGACATTCCTTTCTCCGCTCACGGGTATGCCGTCGGCGGACCATTGTTCTACAAGTTACAACATATAGTAAAAGCCTGTCTGCCTGTCGGTGCGTGTCTGAGGGGGACCCAGTAGCACCCCAAACACACGTATGAGACCGCCAGAGAATTAAATAGGTCATACATAGCACCAAAATGCTCTGGGGGCCGCTCGGACGGGCGCCGAACTAGACAGAATACAGAACCCTCAGGCTGTTCAGTTCGTTTAAGTTTTTAAGTTCAACGAACTAAAATTATAGGTTCATTCACTTCTGTTAACTCTATACTGTGACTTAGCACTGGGACGGGGCGGAGTTACTTGATGCCCTCTCCCTTCCAGACTATGGATGCTTCCCTCCAATTGTTAAGAAGGAAGCCCAGTTTGGGACTCGTTGGGTTTTGGAACCGAATTCGGGTCACTAATCTGACCCTTGTTACACTGTATTTTATGTTACTTACTATGCAGAAACGTGATTCCACACTGTGTTCACACACCACACATCACTATGTGAGCCCCCAAGAGACACAACAAAATACTAAGCAAGCTCAGCCCCCCCCCCCCCTCCACACCACAATGGCCACCATAATATCACACAATGTCAAAGGATTCAACTCCCCACTTAAAAGGAAAAAAGCGTTTATGCAGTACATTAAAAACAGACCTGACATTATCTGCCTCCAAGAAACTCACTTTACGTCCTCTTCAGCCCCTAGATACCTCCACCCCCAATACTCTCGCTTCTACTCCTCGGTAACAACAAAAAAACACCCGGGAGTTGTAATCCTCCTACACAATTTATTTCCCATAACAATTGACAAAGTAGAGCTAGATGCATCTGGAAGATATATCATCCTACAAGGTATATTGCACAAGCAAAAGGTAATCATAGTGAATTCATACGCCCCAGTCGATAACCCCTACAAATTATTTATGCATATCTCTAGAAAAATCAAAGCACTACCTCAAGCCTTAATCTACTGGATGGGGGACTTCAACATGGTTCTATCACCGACCTTGGACCGCTCCTCCCACAGTCAAGACAAAATCAGCCTTTCCAAAAGGGCCACAATAACCTCTACACTAAAAGACTTAGCACTAGCGGACAGTTGGAGAGAGACCCACGGTGTGAACAAAGGCTATACTTTCTTCTCAGCTCCACATAAATTATACTCGCGTATCGACTGGACATTAGTATCAACTCACCTCCTACCTTCCCTCGCACAAGCCAGACACATCCCCTGCGCATAGTCAGACCATGACATCGTCCTCACGCAATTCATAAACTCACCCCCCAGACCTAATACCAGAAGATGGAGGCTCAATGAATCCCTATTAAAAGATCCTATAACCCATGCCCAAATCTCAGAAAAACTTAATGAATTCATGACATTCAACGATAATGAAGCATCTCAACCGGTGTGGATTTGGCTGGCACACAAAGCCTTTATGACAGGACAGATATCTAAAATCGCCTCCATCAAAAAAAAAGAAAAATCACAAGCTTTGCAAGCCTTGGAGAGGTGTCTGGCACTATTAGAAGTGGCCAACCAACAACGCCCCAGTATAGCTCTGATCAAAAACATACGAGACACTAAACTCCAAATTGACCTCCTCTATACATCCCAGGCGGAAAGAGCCTTGCAATGGACACAATCAATCTACTTTAAGTTAGCTAACAAACCCGATAAATTACTAGCGGCACGCCTAAGAGCAAAAGAAAAAATCAATTCTATCCACTCAATCAGAACAAACAAGGGGACATGCACCTCAAATCCAGATAAAATAGCACATACATTCCTAGATTTCTACAATAAGCTATACAAATACAAGCCTCAAAGGACCCCTTCGGCCCCCCAGGACTTTCTAAGAAATATACAACTGCCAAGACTTGCAGAACATCAAAACGAAAACTTAGGCCAACACATCTCAATGGAGGAAGTAGAAGAAACTATCAAACTCCTAAAGCCAGGAAAAGCACCAGGCCCAGATGGACTAACAGCCCTGTACTACAAAAAATTTAGCACACTCATTACACCGCTCCTAACACGCTTCTATAATAACATCTTATTAGGCAAACCGACCCCTGACGAATTTCTAAAAGCACACATAACGATCATCCCCAAACCAAATAAAGATCACACCTCCCCCAAAAATTACAGACCAATCTCCCTTCTGAATATAGATTATAAGATCCTGACCAGCATCCTAGCAAAACGGCTAAACAATTACCTCCCGTCCCTGACACACAAGGATCAAGTAGGTTTCATCCCTTCCCGACAAGCCCCAGATAACATTAGGAAAGTACTAAATCTCATACACACCGCCAACTTGCACAAAACTCCATTGCTAACCCTGGCCCTAGATATTGAGAAGGCCTTTGACAGCCTCTCGTGGGAATACCTATTTCAAGTACTAGGTAAAGTAGGCATCCATGGTAACTTCATCACAGCCCTGTGTACACTATACTCGACCCCCTCAGCAGAGCTAAAACTCCCAACATCGATAGAAAACAAAATATCGGTACAAAGAGAAACCCGGCAGGGCTGCCCCCTGTCCCCAGTGCTATTCACCCTGGCGATGGAGCCCCTCGCTCAACTCATTAGAAATAACCCGAACATATCAGGCCTATCAGTAAAAAAATAGAGAATACAAGGTCAGCCTTTTCGCGGATGATATCCTCCTCACCATAACGAAACCATTCACCTCTTTACCCAATCTAATAAAAACCCTGGACTCTTTTGCGGAGGTATCTGGATTGGTAGTTAATATGGAAAAAACAGAAGCCCTTTTTCACAATATACCTGCCCACGCCCAGAAATTGATAGAATTAAATTTTGGATTCAAAGCTTGCCCACACTACATCACATACCTAGGCATCAAACTCACCCACAACTTAGACAATCTATACAAATGGAACTACCCACCTCTATTCGCCTCATTAAAAGCTGAACTGAAAAACTGGACACAGCACGCCATCTCTTGGATAGGACGCGTCAATTCAATAAAAATGAACATTCTACCCCGCCTACTTTATCCATTCAGATGCCTCCCGATAGAAATCCCAGCAAGAGACCTTCAGGAGATGCAAAACTCCATCTTCCATTTCATCTGGAAAAACAAAAAACCCAGAATAAAGCAAAAAATAATGCATTACCACAAGAGACTCAGAGGCCTATCCGTACCTAATTTAAAAAAATACTACATAGCGGCTCAACTAGCACAAATTCCAGCCATATCCACAGGGAACAAAAGGCCTCTATGGGTAGATATAGAAACCGCCCTCCTGGCCCCAGTAACACTAAAGAATATCTTCTGGGACAGAAAATGGAAAGCCACCAATATACGTCAGCTGGCCCCATTAACTCATCACCAATTCTTAATATGGAGAAGAAATAGATTTAAGTACGCCCTGATTTCAAAAACCTCCCCGCTACTACCAATCATCCCTAATCAAGCCCTTATTTAAGCTTACGAGAAGAAAACTACCAATAGTGGAAAACCAACCACCTCACGTCAATCCACCGGTTTATGTCCTGGGGTAAGCTTCTCTCCCCTCAACAACTGACTGAAAAACATAAAATCCCAGACCACCTTTGGCTTGAACTGAAACAAATCTATAGTTTCCTCCGCTCCCTAATAGATCCCACAGATCCCCCACTGGTCCCTACGCCATTCGAAGGAACATGTTTATGGGCCCCACTCCAACCAGGCATAATATCGCAACTATACTCTAACATGAACAAGCCCATTAGGGAAACAAAACTACCCTACATGCTACGCTGGGAAACAGATCTTGGCATCTCCCTGTCACTACCACGTTGGCATCACTGCTGCACTTCTATCACAAAAGGTAGTCACCAAGTAACCCTTGCAGAATCGTCAATTAAAATCCTACACAGAACATATATAGTACCTATAATAAAACATAAATATTCCCCTTCAACCTCCCCGAATTGCTTTAGGGGATGTAACAGCCCGGGCACGATAACCCACATCTGGTGGACCTGCCCACGAGTGGCCAGGCTATGGAAAGAAGTATCCAGACTTGTTTCAGGGGTTCTGGACAAGGTGTTCCGCCCGGTGGCATCTGTCTGTCTACTAGCTGACAAGCCTTTAGGCTATAACAATCAACAACATAAACTCTCTCAACAGATATGTATGGCAACGAGAATCTATATTGCATCCCAATGGATGAAACCCACTCTCTCTCTAGAACCGATAACCGCTAGGGTATCAAGAATGATGCTCTACGAGAAATTAACAGCCATGAGAGAAGATAACATGGAACTATTTTTAAAGACCTGGAGACCCTGGGCGGAATACCTGGAAATTCCAGGCCTGGCCAGACCCCTTAGTGCATAAAAGGAAGAAAAGCAAGAAAGGAATAACCCCACAGCCTACATGTAAACTTGCTATGTACCAGAGAACTCACAATTATTCTCAAAAAAAAAAAAGTTTTACATTCTGATCACAAACTTGTTATATAAGACCCCCTGCGTGGGGATATTTCAGAATATATCTTACTGTTAAAATTGAAAACTTAATAAAATACTTTGAGACGAAAAATATGGGGCTGGCTCTGAGAGAGTCAATTCAAAGGGACTTTAACTATTTGTCTACATCGTTTAATTCCTCCTTTCAAGAGTTAGGTGACCGCACAGATCACGTGGAGCATAAGATAGAGGAATCCACGACCTCACACAACAGCTTAATAGGTGCGCATTATGCCTTGGAAGAAGTTGCCTCTATTAAAAATAAATTAGCCGATCTTGAGAAGAGAAATAGGAGAAATAACATAAAATTCCGGAGAATACCTGAAAGTATTAATCAAGGTAATCTGAAGGACTTCCTTTCCAAACTTATGTGCTTAATTCTTCCAAGCATCCCAGAGCAGGAATGGATCTTAGATAGGGCCCACAGGTTGCCCAAACCAAGCTGTCTCTCAGCAGAACCCCCTAAATATGTTATATTAAAGATTAACTTCTTCCACATAGAGGAGGCTCTGATGTAAGCTGCCTGTTCACAGGCAGGTTGGTCCCGCATGCGGGCTTCCCACAGCGGAGTTCGTCCCAAAGCCCGGCCGGTGACCCCAGCTTATCTGTCCGGTGTCTCTTCTGTGTGCTGCGGATCTGATGGCCTGTGCTCCAGCACAAATGTGCAATACAGAGGATAATTCACCAAACAAATGACATCATATGTTATGGTTACTAAGGAAAAGTAAAACAAAAATTGCATTTTTACAAGAAACCCACTTTAAAGATAACAAAATCCCAACCCTCCCGAAAAAACACTTCACACAATGGTTACACAGCAGTAGCTCATCTTTGGCCTCTAAGGGCGTATCAATCGCCCTCCACAGAGATTTCCCTTTTCAGAGCGAGAAACAATTTGCGGATACAGAGGGACATTTTATATTTGTAAAGGGCACGATAAATGGCTCACACTACACCTTAGCCAACATCTACGTGCCAAATACTAATCAAACCAAATGGATAATAGATACACTACTTGTACTGAAATCCTTTGCAGTAGGTCATAGAATCCTAGGTGGAGACCTAAACATAACACTCAACCCATTACTAGACTCCTCAAAGGGGAGATCCCAGGTCTCGCAGAGAGCCCTTAAAAGAGTCCACTCAGCCCTACAGGAACTAAACTTGATAGACTCGTGGAGATACAGCCACCCACATGTTCATGCCTCATACCAGAGACTCGACTACATCTTTATATCAAATAAACTAGTAAAAGCAATTCATTGTTCCAAAATTGATAACATCACAATTTCGTATCACGCCCCATTGCACACCAGTATAAATATACTATCTAACAACCTAGGGGAATGGAGATGGCACCTAAACGAGTCGGTCTTAAGAGAGGAAGAATACAAACGAGTTAATTAGAAACCTAACCAAATTTTTCGAAATCAACACAAAAGATTATGCAAACTCCCCTATGATTTGGGAAACACATAAAGCCTTTGTGAGGGGCCTCTTCATTTCTTTGGGCTCAAAACTCAAGAAACAGAAACAAAAGAAAATAGACGACTTGCTAACAAAAATAACCTTCCTAGAACAAAAAAGGAAACTCTCAGCAGTAGAGAAAGCACAACCCGAACTCAACTCCCTTAGAGAACAACTAAAGTCATTACTGGACAAAAAGTACACTAAATCCGCTATATACTACAAACAAAAGATTTACGCCCATGGAGACAAGGGAGGGAGAATGATGTCCGCTCTCATAAAAAAAGCGAGAGAAAAGACGCATATTAAAGAAATCAGGAAAGACACAGGGTCCAAAACCACTTCTACCCAAGACATTGCAACAGAATTCCACACTTACTATACGAAACTTTCCGCGATGCTCGAGGGTTTGTTTCGAGTAACGACCCCATTGAAGTCAATGGGCGACTCGAGCATTTTTGTATATCGCCAATGCTTTCTAAGGTTTTCATTGGTGAAAATCTGCAAAACCCAAGAAAGTGATGGAAACGACACAGAAACAGATAGGGCAGGTGAGGGGTAACATGCTGGGCTGCATTGCAGGTTCCCAGGTCCCACTATTCAGCCACAATAGCGGCAAGAGTGCCCTCCCCCCTAACAATTTTTACTTCGGACAAACCCTCAATAGCAAGGCACACCTTAGCTAAGCACCACACTACCTCCAACTAAGCACAAGCACTGGCTGCGGGACACACCGCTGCCTCTTCTCCTGGGTTACATGCTGTCCAACACAGTGTCCACAGCGCACACCAAAGTGTCCCTGCGCAGCCTTCAGCTGCCCTCATGCCACACGCTGGCCTCATAGCCACACCATCCTCATGTCTATTTATAAGTGCGTCAGCCATGAGGAGGAACCGGAGGCACACACTGCAGAGGGTTGGCAGGGCCAGGCAGCGACCCTCTTTAAAAGGGGCGGGGCGATAGCCCACAATGCTGTACAGAAGCAATGAGACATCCAATCCTGTGCCACCTTCGTCAGGAGCTGCAAACGTGGGCATAGCAACGGGGAATCCAGAATATTCATTCTGTCAAGGTGTCGCATAGCTCAATCCACACTGCAAGGGGAAAGCCGTCAGCGCTCTGCCCTCTACCCAAGTCAGTCAGTGTCTTTGTGCCAGACAGGTCAAACACAGCAATGGGAACTAAGTTTGCACCAACAGCATAGGGGGGTCCTAGGAAGCCCAGGACATGAACAAAAAATTGATCTGAGCGGTCAAAGATGGCAGACTTGCACCATGCCCACGACATAGGCCTCAGCCCACAGCTTCAGCAATCCTAGGCAGGAAGCGGACTTTCACTGCACCAAGGACATAGGCCTCTGCACAAACCCTCAGCAATCGCGGGCCTACAGCGGACTCCAATGCAAGCTTAGCTGTGCACGTCTCATTAGCGCTGTATTGCTCCTGTAGTTTGTCCCAATGCAGTGCCCCGGATAGTAGAGCTAACGTCAGATTAAATACAGGTTGGCTTCGGCCCACACTGCATGCCCCAGTCAGACCGGGGTTTTTTATAAATAGTCACAGGCAGGTACAACTCCGCAATGGGAATTCTGTGTGCACCCACAGCATGGGTGGCTCCCTGGAACCCACCGGCGGTACATAAATATATCCCATTGCAGTGCCCTGGACAGCAGAGCTAACGTCAGATTAAATACAGGTTGGTTTCGGCCCACACTGCATGCCCCAGTCAGACCGGGGTTTTTTATAAATAGTCACAGGCAGGTACAACTCCGCAATGGGAATTCTGTGTGCACCCACAGCATGGGTGGCTCCCTGGAACCCACCGGCGGTACATAAATATATCCCATTGCAGTGCCCTGGACAGCTGAGCTAACGTCAGATTAAATGCAGGTGGGCTTCGGCCCACACTGCATGCCCCAGTCAGACTGGGTTTTTTTATAAGTAGACACAGGCAGGTACAACTCCCTATTGTGAAGTCCGTGTGGACCGACAGCATGGGAGGGTCCCAGGAAGCCACCGGCGGTACATAAATAATTCCCATTGCATTGCCCAGCACAGCTGAGGTAACGTCAGATTAAATGCAGGTGGGCTTCGGCCCACACTGCATGCCCCAACCTGATTGGGGTTTTTAATACATAGACACAGGCAGGTACAAATCCCCTATGTAAAGTCCCTGTGGAACCACAGCATGGGTGGCTTCCTGGAACCCACCGGCGGTACATAAATAAATCCCATTGCATTGCCCAGCACAGCTCAGGTAACGTCAGATTAAATGCAGGTGGGCTTCGGCCAAGAATGTTTTCATAGTTGGAGGAGGAGGACGGGAAAGTTTTTGAGGCTGTACGTCTCCTGTCCGTGGTCATATGCACCTTCCCAGTGACCGCGTCGCTGAAAAGTTGTCGCGCCTGTGGACCCTAGTAGCCTGGCCTAGCCACCATCATGTCTTTGGGAAGCCTCCGTTTCCACTACCCTGTAACATTGCAGTAGCAGCAGTATAGGCAGAGCCGAGAATTAGTAACATTTCAGCGGTAAGAGTATGCACAAACCCCTGTAACATTTCATTGGCGGCAGTGAGGACAGACCCCACTAATATTTCATTTGCAGCAGTGTACACAGACCCCAGTAACATTTCAGTAGTATCAGAAAAAGACAGACCCCAGTAACAGTAACGTAGAAGCAGTATGGACAAAGCAGCAAATTCACATTTCCCTGGCAGCAGTGTAGGGAGAGCGTAGTATTGGTAAGATTTCAGTAGTAGGAGTATAGTCAGGCCCCAGCAACAGCAACGTAGAAGCAGTAGAGACAAAGCAGCAGATTCACATTTCCCTGGCAGCAGTCTAGGGAGAGCGTAGTATTGATAAGATTTCAGTAGTAGGAGTATAGTCAGGCCCCAGCAACAGCAACGTAGAAGCAGTATGGACAAAGCAGCAGATTCACATTTCCATGGCAGCAGTGTAGGGAGAGCGTAGTATTGGTAAGAGTTCAGTAGTAGGAGTATAGTCAGACCCCAGCAACAGTAACGTAGAAGCAGTAAAGACAAAGCAGCAGATTTACATTTGCCTGGCAGCAGTGTAGGGAGAGCGTAGTATTGGTAAGATTTCAGTAGTAGGAGTATAGACAGGCCCCAGCAACAGTAACGTAGAAGCAGTATGGGCAAAGCCCACTATTAGTTACATTTCTGTTATAGCAGTATAGACCTGCCCCAGTAACATTTCCGTTGAAGCATTATGGGCAGAGCCCAGTATTAGTAAAATTACAGTAGTAACAGTATACTTCAACCAAGGTTACATTTCAGGAGCAGAAGTATCGGCAGACCGAAGTAACATTTCTGTTGCTGAAGTATAGTCAGACCCCTGTAGCATTACTGTGGCAGAAGTATAGGTAGGCAGAACAGAGTTACATTTCTGTAGCAAATGTGTAGGCGAACCCCAAACACAGTGGTGTACCACGAGTGCAGACGAAGCCCATAAAAATTACTTGGATTACATTGTAGGCGAGGGCCCAAAAAATTGTTGTACCGACAGTACAAATGTACCCCAGAAAAATTGCCCATGCCCAACACAGAGGGCAGGTGAAACCCATAAATCGCTTAGCGTACTGTGGCTTAATTTTTAACTAGGCCTGGAGGCAGCCCAGTCCAAAAAACAATTGGTTCGGGTGGAAGTTTCAATGCTTTAATGAGAATTGAAACAGATAAATATTATTTAGAAAAGTTATATGAGTCTTTTGGCCCACAGATAAATTGCCAATTCGCGGTGATTATGAGAGGTTTCAGGAGGAGGAGCCGGAGAAGGAGGACGAATACCATACACAGATTGACAAAGTTCTTTAGGTAGCGCTGCTGTCCGCTGGTGGAGAAGGGAAGTTTGGGGAAATCCAGGCTTTGTTCATCTTTATGAGTGTAAGCCTGTCGGCGCTGTCAGTTGACACGCGGGTACGCTTGTCCGTGATGATTCGCCCAGCTGCACTAAACACCCTCTCTGACAAGACGCTGGCCGCAGGGCACGCCAACACCTCCAGGGCATACAGCGTGAGTTCGGGCCATGTGTTCAGCTTCGACACCCAGTAGTTGTACGGAGCAGAGGCGTCACGGAGGACGGTGGTACGATCGGCTGCGTACTCCCTCACCATCTTCTTACAGTGCTCCCTCCGACTCAGCCTGGACTGGGGAGTGGTGACACAGTCTTGCTGGGGAGCCATAAAGCTGGCAAAGGCCTTGGAGAGTGTTCCCCTGCCTGCGCTGAACACGCTGCCTGATCTCCGCGCCTCCCCTTCTACATGGCCCTCAGAACTGCGCCTTCTGCCACTAGCGCTGTCAGATGGAAAGTTTACCATCAGTTTGTCCACCAGGGTCCTGTGGTATTGCATCACTCTCAAACCCCTTTCCTCTTCGGGAATGAGAGTGGAAAGGTTCTCCTTATACCGTAGGTCAAGCAGTGTGTACACCCAGTAATCCGTAGTGGCCAGAATGCGTCTAACACAAGGGTCACGAGAAAGGCATACTAACATAAAGTCAGCCATGTGTGCCAGGGTACCTGTACGCGACATATGGTTGTCCTCACTAGGAAGATCCTTAGAGTATCCTCCTCCTCCTCAGGCCATACACGCTGAATGGATGAGAGGCAAGAAGCATGGGTACCCTCTGCAGTGGGCCCAGCTGTCTCTTCCTCCTCAGGCTCCTCCCCCTCCTCCTCCACCTCCTCCACACGCTGAGATATAGACATGAGGTTGCTCTGACTATCCAGCGACATACTGTCTTCCCCCACCTCTGTTTCCGCCCGCAAAGCATCAGACTTTATGCTTTGCAGGGAACTTCTCAACAGGCATAGCAGAGGAATGGTGACGCTAATGATTGCAGCATCGCCGCTCACCATCAGGGTGGACTCCTCAAAGTTTCCAAGGACCTGGCCGATATCGGCCACCCAGGCCCACTCCTCTGTAAAGAATTGAGGAGGCTGACTTCCACTTCGCCGCCCATGTTGGAGTTGGTATTCCACTATAGCTCTACGCTGCTCATACAGCCTGGCCAACATGTGAAGCATAGAGTTCCACCGTGTGGACACGTCGCAAAGCAGTCGGTGCACTGGCAGATTAAACTGATGTTGCAGGGTGCGCAGGGTGGCAGCGTCCGTGTTGGACTTGCGGAAATGTGCGCTGACCCGGCGCACCTTGCCGAGGAGGTCTGACAAGTGTGGGTAGCCTTTCAGAAACAGCTGAACCACCAAATTAAAGACGTGGGCCAGGCATGGCATGTGCGTGAGGCTGCCGAGCTGCAAAGCCGCCACCAGGTTACGGCCGTTGTCACACACGACCATGCCCGGTTGGAGGCTCAGTGCGTAAGCCAGCAGTCGGTCTGCTCTGTCAGACCCTGCAACAGCTCGGGGGCCATGTGCCTCTTCTCTCCTAAGCTGAGTAGATTCAGCACGGCCTGCTTATGCTTGCCCACTGCAGTGCTGCCGTGCCGCACGACACTGACTGCTGGCGACGTGCTGCTGCTGACAACTCTTGATTGCGAGGTAGAGGTTGCCTTGGAGGAGGAGGAGGAGGAGGAGGAAGAGGAGGAGGAGGAAGATTTAGTGGAGGTGGCATACACCGCCGCAGATACCAGCACCGATCCGGGGCCCGCAATTCTGGGGGTGGGTAGTACATGAGTGGTCCCAGGCTCTGACTCGGTCCCAGCCTCCACTAAATTCACCCAATGTGCCGTCAGGGAGATATAGTGGCCCTGCCCGCCTCTGCTTGTCCACGTGTCCGTTGTTAAGTGGACCTTGCCAGTAACCGAGTTGGTGAGAGCGCGTACAATGTTGTGTGAGAAGTGGTCGTGCAGGGCTGGGACGGCACACCGTGAAAAATAGTGGTGACTGGGGACAGAGTAGCGTGGGGCCGCCGCCTCCATCATGTTTTTGAATGCCTCAGTTTCCTCCAGCCTGTAGGGGAGTATCTCCAGGCTGATCAATTTGGCTATGTGGACATTTAAAGCTTAAGCGTGCGGGTGTTGGCGGCGTATTTGCGCTTTTGCTCCAACGATTCTCTTAGCGACAGCTGGACGCTGCACAGCGAAACATTGCTGGATGGGGCCGAGGACAGCGGAGGTGAGGGTGTGGGTCCAGGCCGGGAGAGGCTCGTGCCTGTGTCGTGAGAGGTGGGTTGGATCTCAGTGGCAGGTTGGGGCCCAGGGGGAGAGGCAGTGGCGCAAGCTGGAGGCGGTGAACGGCCTTCGTCCCACCTTGTGGGGTGCTTGGCCATCATATGCCTGCGCATGCTGGTGGTGGTGGCTCCCCGGCTGATCTTGGCGCAACAAAGGTTGCACACCACTGTTCGTCGGTCGTCCGCTGTCTCAGTGAAAAACTGCCACACCTTAGAGCACCTTGGCCTCTGCACAGTGGCTTGGCGTGGGGGGGTGCTTTGGGAAACAGTTGGTGGATTATTCGCTCTTGCCCTGCCTCTACCCCTGGCCACCCTACTGCCTCTTCCAACCTGTCCTGCGGCTGCAATGGCCTCCCCCTCTGAAGACCTGTCCTCGGTTGGCTTATCACACCAGGTGGGGTCAGTCACCTCATCGTCCAGCGGCTCTTCCTCCGAATCCTCTGTGCGCTCGTCCCTCGGACTTACTGCCCTTACAACTACCTCACTGATAGACAACTGTGTCTCATTGTCATCGTCCTCTTCACCCACTGAAAGCTTTTGAGACAGTTGCCGGAAGTCCCCAGCCTCATCCCCCGGACCCCGGCAACTTTCCAAAGGTTGGGCATCGGTCACGACAAACTCCTCCGGTGGGAGAAGAACCATTGCTGACCAATCTGGGCAGGGGCCCGAGAACAGTTCCTGGGAGTCTGCCTGCTCCTCAGAATGTGTCATTTTCATGGAGTGAGGAGGCTGGGAGGAAGGAGGAGCAGCAGCCAGAGAATTCTGAGTTGCAGCAGTGGACGGCGTAGAAGACTGGGTGGTCGATAGATTGCTGGATGCACTTTCTGCCATCCATGACAGGACCTGCTCACACTGCTCATTTTTTAATAAAGGTCCATGACATGGACCCAAAAATTGTGATATGAAGCTGGGGACCCCAGAAACTGTCCTCTCTCCTACTCACGCAGCAGCAGGCTGCGATTCACCTGGACAAGGAAGTCGTCCTATGCCCACACCCTCACTTGGGACTCCACGTCCTCTGCCCCTACCCCTCCCTCAGCATGCTGGATTAAGAATCGAGCAGAGACAGAGCCGTGTAAAAATATTTGTGAATTATTGCCGCGCAGTTGGTGGCTGCCAGCGGTAATATAACGCAAAATGAAGCCAGAGATAAATTATAAGGAAGGCTGCACTTAGGCCTTGCTGTGCACTATGCAGTTTGGATGGACGTGAAGGCCCACAGGCCACACAGGCAAATGCTCTGGGTCACCGGTGGCCGTAAAAAGGATTTCTTTTTTAAATCTCCTTTTTTTTCTATGCAATGCAGGCTGAGGCTATGCAGTGTGTATTGCACTTTCAATCTATGGGTGTCGGGCACACCGTGCACTTGTCAGACAGCACACGTATAACACAGAGCGTTGTAGAAAATTAGTGGTTTCTTGGCGTACACTTAGAGGCAGACTGAACTGACGCAACGCAAAGTGCGGACAGAAAAATATTTAAATGAAGGCTGCACTTAGGCCTTGCTGTGCACTATGCAGTTTGGATGGACGTAAAGGCCCACAGGCAACGCCGGCAAATGCACTGGGTCACCGGTAGCCGTAAAAAGGATTTCTTTTTTAAATCTCCTTTTTTTTCGATGCAATGCAGACTGAGGCTATGCAGTGTGTATTGCACTTTCAATCTATGGGCGTTGGGCACACCGTGCACTTGTGAGACAGCACACGTATAACACAGAGCGTAGTAGAAAATTTGTGGTTTCTTGGCATACACTTAGAGGCAGACTGAACTGACACAACGCAAAGTGCGGACAGAAAAATATTTAAATGAAGGCTGCACGCAGGCTCTGCTGTGCAATACTGAGGTACTACAACTCCCAGTAACCACGGAGTTAAATGCACACGGTCACAGGTTGCCCTAAGCAGAACCATTGGGGTTCTTGTAGACAGGATTCTACACTACCACTGTCCCTGCCTGACCAATACTGCCCCTATACTCAAGTAGAGACTGCAGCCTGAGATCGCTATAGCCTGCACGCCCGATATACATAAAAAAAAAAAATTGTGCAAAAGTGCTCACAGCAGCCACAACAGTAGTGCACTAGGTGAGCTGTTGCCCTAAGAAGGACCGTTGCGGTTCTTGTAGAAAGGATTCTACACTAACACTGTCCCTGCCTGACCAATACTGCCCCTATACTCAATTACAGACTGCAGCCTGAGAACGCTATAGCCTGCACGCCCGATATACATTAAAAAAAAAAGTGCAAAACCATTCACAGCAGCTACAACAGTAATGCACTAGGTGAGCTGTGGCCCTAAGAAGGACCGTTGGGGTTCTTGAAGACGCTAACACTGCCCCTATAGCAGCAGCAGCAACAGCACTTTCTCTGATCTCTCTTAGCCTGTGTCTGTGGCGAGCCGCGTGCGGGGCTGATTTAACTACTTGGGGGTCACTGCAGGGGGGTGGGATAGGGCTGGAACTTCACAGGAGGAAGTTGTAATGCCTTCCCTGTGTTTCTATTGGCCAGAAAAGGGCGCAAATTTCTCAGGGAAGGAAATGTAATTGAGTCGAGTGCCGCGTGGTGCTTGTCTCGAGTAACGAGCGTCTCAAACACCCTAATACTCGAACGACTATCAAGCTCGGACGAGTGCGCTCGCTCATCTCTAGTTGCTATTTCTTATATTGCTAAGGCAGAATAAAGACTGCACTGTAATTGGTTGTTATTTCTTATACTGCTGAGGTAACATGAAAGGTGCGCTGGGATTGGCTGTTATATATTATACTGCTAAGGTAAAATTAAAGCTGCACTGTGATTGGTTGTTATATATTATACTGCTGAGGTAACATGAAAGCTGTGATGTGATTAGTTGTTATATATATATTATACCGCTGAGGTAACATGAAAGCTGTGCTGTGATTGGTTGCTACTTCTTATACTATTGAGGTTATATGAAAGCTGTGCTGTGATTGGTTGCTATATATTATACTGCTGAGGTAACATGAAAGCTGTGCTGTGATTGGTTGTTATATATTATACTGCTGAGGTAACATGAAAGCTGTGCTTGGATTGGTGGTTATATATTATACTGCTGAGGTAACATGAAAGCTGTGCTGTGATTGGTTGTTATTAGAGATGAGCGAGCGTACTCGTCCGAGCTTGATACTCGTTCGAGTATTCGGGTGTTCGAGATGCTCGTTACTCGAGACGAGTACCACGCGATGTTCGAGTTACTTTCACTTTCATCTCTGAGACGTTAGCGCGCTTTTATGGCCAATAGAAAGACAGGGAAGGCATTACAACTTCCCCCTGCGACGTTCAAGCCCTATACCACCCCCCTGCAGTGAGTGGCTGGCGAGATCAGGTGTCACCCGAGTATATAAATCGGCCCCTCCCGCGGCTCGCCACAAGGTAAGTATATATATATATATATATATATATATTTATTTATTTTTTATTTTAACACATTTCTGGATGAATTGCAGGGAAGAGCTTATATATTTAAGCCCTTCCCGACAATTCATCCCACGCACGCCGGCAGCCCATTGCTTTCAGTGGAACCTGCTGTATTGCCGACTCCATTGAATTCAATGGGCTAACATCGTTCTTCTCTGCCACAGCTGTTACAGCTATGGCAGAGGAGGACGATCTTTATGCTGACAGTGCGGGGGGGGGCACTCTTGCCACTATTGTGGCTTAATAGTGGGACCTGGGAACTTGAGATGCAGCCCAACATGTAGCCCCTCGCCTGCCCTATCCGTTGCTGTGTTGTTCCCATCACTTTCTTGAATTGCCCCGATTTTCACAAATGAAAACCTTAGCGAGCATCGGCGATATACAAAAATGCTCGGGTCGCCCATTGACTTCAATGGGGTTCGTTACTCGAAACGAACCCTCGAGCATCGCGATAATTTCGTCCCGAGTAACGAGCACCCGAGCATTTTGGTGCTCGCTCATCTCTAGTTGTTATATATTATACTGCTGGGGTAACATGAAAGCTGTGCTGTGATTGGTGGTTATATATTATACTGCTGAGGTAACATGAAAGCTGCGCTGTGATTGGTTGCTACTTCTTATACTGCTAAGCTAACATGAAAGCTGCACTGTGATTGCTTGCTATTTCTAATATTGCTGAGGTAACATGAAAGCTGCGCTGTGATTGCTTGCTATTTCTTATACCACTGAGGAACATAAAAGCTGTGCTGTGATTGGTTGTTATTTCTTGTACTGCTGAGGTATCCAAAAGCAAAAAGTTGTCAGCAGCACAATATGAATACCATATGGTTTGAACAGGTATCCTGCACGCCCACTGGGTTTGGGATCCAAGCCAAGCCACTCTTTAGTACAAATGTTGATGAAGTAGTGGAAACAGCAGATCAAGGTGCAAAGCAATGACGTTTCTTTATTTCTTTCCTCCCAGACAGAAAAAAACATGACGTTTCGACTGCAAGAGTCTTTGTCAAGTATGGACAACAAGTGAACAACATACAAATATATAGTGTGTCTAGTATCACATTAACCAATCACAGTAGATCACATGATAAAATTCACCTGCATTCATTGATGTCATTATGGCACACACATGTTGCAGAGTTTGTAGCTATGGTGGAGCGTTATAGCAACCTTTCACTTCCTCTTGTGGCCATGTCGCCATGGAGACTTGTTATGCAGGGCTCCTACTCGCTGGAATCTGTATGAGTCTCCTCCCGTCCCCTGTGACATCATCACATGACGTCTGTATAGCGTGGTCACGTGACTGAGGCGTGCAACGTCATTGGGCACATGTCCTATTCACGCCCTGCTCCATAGAACTACTACTAGGCATAAATGTCAGTTTTTCTTAGTAAACACCATGACGCAATCAAACCGCGCCAGTGAAACGTAGTCACGTGTCCGGGCGCGTCATAGACACGCAGCCAGATCATACTATGTGATCCTACATAAATAAATCAACATCTGTAGTGAATACAAAAACAAATATATGAGGCATTACTGCGTGCATAACGCACAAAAAGGAATACCGCATATCTGTACATCGGAATATATTACATAGTTGCAGTGTCATAACCACACGGGTAGGCTCCTCCCCCAAGGGGGTGTGGCCTCCACGTGGAAAACACCATAGCTTATTCTTTAACTTTTAAGTATCAATATCCAAACAAAATAGATATTAGGAGGGCATCATGAATAGGCATGAGATAATCGAATAAAAAATCAGATATAGCATATCATGCATATATAATGATATTAATAGGCCAGTGATGATGTTCATAATACACATGGATGTCAAAGAAGGCTCATCATGCATTCATCAATATTCAAATGATGCTTAAACCTCCACAAGGATACCACCCCAAAAAAAATCGCATAATATGTGAAAATTGGCTATTTGTTCGCATAACACTCCGATGCAGTATAGATTTCTTTAGTGCCATAACGACATCATAAATGCACTGGGAAGACATAAAAATACACAAAAGTAAGTGAATTAAAATCCATATAAATGGCATAACCAATGCAGAAAAAGCAAGGCAATTACAGGAACATATCGGTATCATATTCATGATTTAGACCCTTTGGGGACATTGTATCAAGTGTGAAAATCCAATATAATTCTTTCTTTAATAACATTCGTGTTCTATCACCCCCCTTAGATGTTTCAGGTACAGAGTCAATGATGCGGAATTTTAGTTGGCATACCAAGTGTCCACTGTCATAAAAATGGCGTGGTACTGGCTGATCTAGTTTTTTAGTGCATATCACACTCTTGTGGCTCGAAATTCTACTCCTCACCTCCTGTGTTGTTTGGCCGACATATTGTAGGCCACATGGGCAGGTGAGTAAGTAGATGACGTGTCGATGAACATGTGTGACGTCCCTTGATATAGAAACTCTTCCCGGTCTGTGAATGAAAAAATTGACTGCCCTTAATCATGTTTGAGCAGCTGGAACAACCCAAACATGGATAGCTACCTGTCCCGACCGATAAAAAGGTTCTAGATGTCCGAGAGATAGTTTTTTCATATGTTGATCGTACCAATTTGTAGCGCAGACTAGTGCAGCGTTTATATGACATGATTGCCCGTTCACGGAATGCATTCGGCTGCGGAGCTAACTGCAATAGTGGCCAATGTCTACATAGAATAGAAGATACCTGTCTACTAAGGGCGCCCACCCACTGGCGATTTTTTTTCCCTGCGAAATTCGCAGCATTTTTTTCTCTGCAGGGGTCTATGGGACTTGTAATGTTAAAATCGCGATCGCGCAAAATCGCAATTTACCGCGAAATCGCGATTTAGCGCGATCGCGATTTTAACATTACAAGTCCCATAGACCCCTGCAGAGAAAAAAATGCTGCGAATTTCGCAGGGAAAAAAAATCGCCAGTGGGTGGGCGCCCTTATGGTGGTAAAGGTAGAAACAAAAGGAATGCGTTCATTTTTATTAGTTCTGCTTTTCGGGATTAATAATTCATCCTGCGAGAGTACCCTTGCTCGTTTCATTTTCTCTGTCATCAGATTTGTGGGATAACCACGATCAAGAAATTTTTTACACATCTCTGTTAGGCGTGTCTCCACATATGCATCATTGGTGACTCGCCTAACCCTTAGGAGTTGACTCCACGAAAGTGAGTCAATTGTGGTTTTAGGATGAAAACTTGTGTACTCAAGAAGGTTATTACGGTCAGTTGGTTTGACATAGAGATCAGTGGAGAAGCCAGTGCTGGTTTTTAGAATTGTTACATCCAAAAATTCTATGCTGCTATTAGAATACTTAAGAGTTTCCACTACTTCATCAACATTTGTACTGCTGAGCTAACATGAAAGCTGCGTCATGATTGGTTGCTATTTCTTATACTGCTGAGGTAAAAGGAAAGCTGCGCTGTGATCAGGTGTATATATATATATATATATATATATATATATATATATATATAAGCGAATGTATGTCAGTCTGTTTGTCCTTTATGCGCTACTACACCATTCATCCGATCGCCATGAAACTTTGGGAAGTTGTTAAGTACACTCCTGCGAATTTTTCTGGAGTAGTACATCTATCCTACGATAGGTGTCACACGTGCGAGCATTGTCGACAGTTATGCCCTCCAAACGTAGATCGACCAATCAATTTGCATCTCAAGTACGAAAGAAAAAGGCATTACAAGCTTCAGAAACAGACGAGCAACAGGATGCGTGTTCAACTACAAAATGATGCATCCGCCGAACGTTTTGCAAAACAATTGCTGGGAATTGGGAATGTAAAGATGGCAATCAGCAGATCTATACAATGTATCACATTGCCCATAAACTTTGGTAAGATTACATCAACCAAAAGATTAACCCCTTAATGACGCGGCCCTTTTTCTTTTTCCATTTTCGTTTTTTCCTCCTCCCTTTAAAAAAATCGTAACTCCTTTATTTATCCATCGATGTCATTGTATGAGAGCTTGTTTTTTGCGGGATGAGTTGTATTTTTCAATGGTGCTATTTAAAGTACCGTATAATGTACTGAAAAACTTTAAAAAAATTCTAAGTGGAGTAAAATGAAAAAAAAAAATGACATTTCGCCATCTTTTAGTGCGTCTTGTTTCTACGGTGCACAAACAGCAAAAAAAATGACATGATAACTTTATTCTATGGGTTGGTATGATTACTACGATACCAAACTTGTATAGTTTTTTTTTTACTATACTCCTCTTTTTTTCAAAGACATTTAATTTTTTTCAATTATTTTCTGCCGTCATTTTGTGCGCGCAATAACTTTTTTATTTTTCCGTCGACATAGTTTAGCAAGGGCTCAGTTTTTGAGGGATGTTCTGTAGTTTCTAATAGTACTAATTTGGAGTGCATACGACTTTTTGATCGCTTTTTATTGCGGTTTTTTTGGGAGACAGGGTAACTAAAAAGTGTATTTCTGGCGTTCTTTATTTTTTTTTTCGAACGACGTTCACCGTGCGGGAAAAATAATGCACTACTTTGATAGTTCGAACTTTTACGGACGCGGCGATACCAAATACATATTTTTTATTTATTATTTAGATTTTTTAATGGCAAAAGGGGGTTGATTTAAACTTTTGCAACTTTTTTTTTTTTCAATTAATGCCATCAATTTCAGCATTCAAAACGGAATACCAGGTGAAACGACAACGTATAAGTCCATCGGGATGCATGTTCAACTGCAAAATGATGCATCCGTCGAACGTTTCGCAAAACAATTGCTGGGAATTGGGAATGGGAAGATGGCAATTGACAGATTTATACAATCCATCGAACGTTTCGCAAAACAATTGCTGGGAATTGGGAATGAAAAGATGGCAATCAGCAGATCTATACAATGTATTACATTGCCCATAAACTTTGGTAAGATGACATCAACCAAAGATTAAATGATTCAAAAGGTTTTCCCAAATATCATGCGGAATTACAAAAAACATGAGTGGCTCAGTGAACGTGCTATATAGAGATGAGCGAACGTACTCGTTCAAGTATTAGCGTGTTCGAGATGCTCGTTATTCGAAACGAGCACCACGCGATGTTTGACTTACTTTCAGTTTCATCTCTGAGACGTTAGCGCGCTTTTCTGGCCAATAGAAAGACAGGGAAGGCATGACAACTTCCCCCTGCGACGTTCAAGCCCTATACCACCCCCCTGCTGTGAGTGGCTGGCGAGATCAGGTGTCACCCGAGTATATAAATCGGCCCCTCCCGCGGCTCGCCACAGATGCGTTCTGACATACTTTAGGGAAAGTGCTGCTGATGGTGGAGCTGCTATAGGGAGAGTGATAGGAGTATTTTAGGCTTCAAGAACCCCAACGGTCCTTCTTAGGGCCACATCTAACATTGTGCAGTACTGTGGAGGCTGCTTTTTGCAGTGTTGCACTTTTTTTTTTTTTGGTATATCGGTCGTTCAGAGCATTGCACCCTGCAGTAATGCTCCAGGGCCAGAAGTGGTGGTTAGGCAGGGACAGAAGACATATATTGTGAGGCAGGGGCAGAAGACATATTTATTGAATATAGGCAGTGGGCCTTTGCAAAAACATTTGGGGAAAAAATCTATTTGGGCTGCCTGTGACTGTCCTCAGTGTTCTGGGTCTCTGCTGGGTGTAGTAGTCCTCCTAATTCATACGCAGCCAGCTAAGTGTTACAGCAGGCTTGCGCGAAATTATTTCCTGGCTCTGTGTTGGCTGTTAAATCACCGCTGTATTCCAGTCCACAGTGCAACACTCTGCAGTTATTTGACATACTCCAGGGCCAGTAGCGGTGACGCAGAGAGAGAAGAGATATATTTATTGAATATAGGCAGTGGGCCCTTGCAAAAACATTTCGGGGAAAAAATCTATTTGGGCTGCCTGTGACTGTCCTCAGTGTTCTGGGTCTCTGCTGGGTGTAGTAGTACTCCTAATTCATATGCAGCCAGCTAAGTGTTACAGAAGGCTTGCGCAAAATTGTTTCCTGGCTCTGTGTTGGCTGTTACATCAGCGCTGTATTACAGTCCACAGTGCAACACTCTGCAGTTATTTTACATACTCCAGGGATAGTAGTGCTGCTGAGGCAGGGACAGAAGACATATTTAGTGTATATAGGCAGTGGGCCTTTCCGCAAACTTTTGTGAAAAAAATTCTATTTGGGCTGCCTGTGACCGCCCTCAGTGTACTGGGTCTCTGGTGAGGGTAGTTGTCCAAATTCATACGCAGCCAGCTAAGTGTTACAGCAGGCTTGCGCAAAATTATTTCCTGGCTCTGCTGTGCGTTCCGTAAGCAAAGTCAGCCTCCAACCACAGGCCAATAAGCGGCACATTTAATTACAGCGTTCTGTTTCTGCTCTATTGCTAATACACCATGCTGAGGGGTAGGGGTAGGTTAGAGGACATGGACGTGGACGCGGGCGAGGACGTGGAGGCCCAGTAAGGGAGTAGGCACAGGCCGAGCTCCTGATCCAGGTGTATCGCAGCCGACTGCTGCGGGATTAAGAGAAAGGCACGCTTCTGGCGTCCCCACATTCATCTCACAATTAATGGGTCCACGCGGTAGACCTTTATTAGAAAATGAGCAGTGTGAGCAGGTCCTGTCGTGGATGGCACAAAGTGCATCCAGCAATCTATGGACCACCCAGAGTTCTGCGCCGTCCACTGCTGCAACTCTGAATCCTCTGGCTGCTGCTCCTCCTTCCTCCCAGCCTCCTCACTCCATTACAATGACACATTCTGAGGAGCAGGCAGCCTCCCAGGAACTGTTCTCGTGCCCCTGCCCAGAATGGGCAGCAATGGTTCCGAATCCTTTACCACTGGAGGAGTTTGTCATGACCGATGCCCAAGCTTTTGAAAGTTCCCGGGGTCCGGGGGATGAGGCTGGGGACTTCCGGCAACTGTCTCAAGAGGTTTCAGTGGGTGAGGAGGACGATGACGATGAGACACAGTTGTCTATCAGTGAGGTAGTAGTAAGGGCAGTAAGTCCGAGGGAGGAGCGCACAGAGGATTCGGAAGAAGAGCAGCAGGACAATGAGGTGACTGACCCCACCTGGTTTGCTACGCCTACTGAGGACAGGTCTTCAGAGGGGGAGGCAAGGGCAGCAGCAGGGCAGGTAGGAAGAGGCAGTGCGGTGGCCAGGGGTAGAGGCAGGGCCAGACCGAATAATCCACCAACTGTTTCCCAAAGCGCCCCCTTGCGCCATGCCACCCTGCAGAGGCCGAGGTGCTCAAAGGTCTGGCAGTTTTTCACTGAGAGTGCAGACGACCGACGAACAGTGGTGTGCAACCTGTGTCGCACCAAGATCAGCCGGGGAGCCACCACCACCAGCCTCACCACCACCAGCATGCGCAGACATATGATGGCCAAGCACCCCACAAGGTGGGACGAAGGCCGTTCACCACCTCCGGTTTGCACCGCTGCCTCTCCCCCTGTGCCCCAACCTGCCACTGAGATCCAACCCCCCTCTCAGGACACAGGCACTACCGTCTCCTGGCCTGCACCCACACCCTCACCTCCGCTGTCCTCGGCCCCATCCACCAATGTCTCTCAGCGCACCATCCAGCCGTCGCTAGCGCAAGTGTTGGAGCGCAAGCGCAAGTACGCCGCCACGCACCCGCACGCTCAAGCGTTAAACGTGCACATAGCCAAATTTATCAGGCTGGAGATGCTGCCGTATAGGGTTGTGGAAACGGAGGCTTTCAAAAGTATGATGGCGGCCGCGGCCCCGTGCTACTCGGTTCCCAGTCGCCACTACTTTTCCCGATGTGCCGTCCCAGCCCTGCACGACCACGTCTCCCGCAACATTGTACGCGCCCTCACCAACGCGGTTACTGCCAAGGTCCACTTAACAACGGACACGTGGACAAGCACAGGCGATCAGGGCCACTATATCTCCCTGACGGCACATTGGGTGAATTTAGTGGAGGCTGGGACAGAGTCAGAGCCTGGGACCGCTCACGTCCTACGCACCCCGAGAATTGCGGGCCCCAGCTCGGTGGTGGTATCTGCGGCGGTGTATGCTTCCTCCACTAAACCACCCTCCTCCTCCTCCACAACCTCTGTCTCGCAATCAAGATGTGTCAGCAGCAGCACGTCGCCAGCAGTCGGTGTCGCGCGGCATGGCAGCACAGCGGTGGGCAAGCATCAGCAGGCCGTGCTGAAACTACTCAGCTTAGGAGAGAAGAGGCACATGGCCCACGAACTGCTGCAGGGTCTGACAGAGCAGACTGACCGCTGGCTTGCGCCGCTGAGCCTCCAACCGGGCATGGTCGTATGTGACAACGGCCGTAACCTGGTGGCGGCTCTGCAGCCTCACGCACGTGCCATGCCTGGCCCACGTCTTTAATTTGGTGGTTCAGCGCTTTCTGAAAAGCTACCCACGCTTGTCAGACCTGCTCGGAAAGGTGCGCCGGCTCTGCGCACATTTCCGCAAGTCCCACACGGACGCTGCCACCCTGCGCACCCTGAAACATCGGTTTAATCTGCCAGTGCACCGACTGCTGTGCGACGTGCCCACACGGTGGAACTCTACGCTCCACATGTTGGCCAGGCTCTATGAGCAGCGTAGAGCTATAGTGGAATACCAACTCCAACAAGGGCGGCGCAGTGGGAGTCAGCCTCCTCAATTCTTTACAGAAGAGTGGGCCTGGTTGGCAGACATCTGCCAGGTCCTTGGAAACTTTGAGGAGTCTACCCAGATGGTGAGCGGCGATGCTGCAATCATTAGCGTCACCATTCCTCTGCTATGCCTCTTGAGAAGTTCCCTGCAAAGCATAAAGGCAGACGCTTTGCGCTCGGAAACAGAGCCGGGGGAAGCATGAGGAGGATGAGGAGGAGGGGGAAGAGACAGCTTGGCCCACTGCTGAGGGTACCCATACTGCTTGCCTGTCATCCTTTCAGCGTGTATGGCCTGAGGAGGAGGAGGAGGATCCTGAAAGTGATCTTCCTAGTGAGGACAGCCATGTGTTGCGTACAGGTACTCTGGCACACATGGCGGACTTCATGTTAGGATGCCTTTCTCGTGACCCTCGCGTTACACGCATTCTGGCCACTACGGATTACTGGGTGTACACATTGCTCAACCCACGGTATAAGGAGAACTTTTCCACTCTGATACCCAAGAGGTAGGGGTTTGAGAGTGATGCTATACCACAGGACCCTGGCGGACAAGTTTCCAACCGACAGCGCTAGTGGCAGAAGGCGCAGTTCCGAGGGCCAGGTAGCAGGGGAGGCGCGGAGATCAGGCAGCATGTACAGCACAGGCAGGGGAACACTCTCTAACGCCTTTGACAGCTTTCTGGCTCCCCAGCAAGACTGTGTCACCGCTCCCCAGTCAAGGCTGAGTCGGCGGGAGCACTGTGAAAGGATGGTGAGGGAGTACGTAGCCGATCGCACGACCGTCCTCCGTGACGCCTCTGCCCCCTACAACTACTGGGTGTCGAAGCTGGACACGTGGCCTGAACTCGCGCTGTATGCCCTGGAGGTGCTTGCTTGTCCTGCGGCTAGCGTCTTGTCAGAGAGGGTGTTTAGTGCGGCTGGGGGAATCATCACAGATAAGCGTACCCGCCTGTCAACCGACAGTGCCGACAGACTTACACTCATCAAGATGAACAAAGCCTGGATTTCCCCAGACTTTTCTTCTCCACCAGCCGACAGGAGCGATACCTAAGCAATACGTAGGCTGCACCCGCGGATGGAAGCATCGTTCTCTATCACCATCAAAAACGGGGACGTTTTTACTTCATCAATCTGTGTATAATATTCTTCCTCCTCCTCCTCCTGAAGCCTAACGTAATCACGCCGAACGGGCAATTTTTCTTAGGCCCACAAGGCTCAGTCATATAATTTTTCTAAACAATTTTTATACGTTTCAATGCTCATTAAAGCGTTTGTGAGAGATATAGTTTGGTTCACTGACATTGGTTCACTCTGCAGATCCCTTTAAGGCCTTCAGAGAAGAACACACTGCCCTGGTCATGAACTGTGTGCTGACTTAGCTTGTCATGCACACTAGTAATTAGTACAAGGATGTTTGTGCTGGAAACTATCTTTATCATGGCATCAGGATGCATTGAGATTGATGGAGTGCATAGGGGTTATCCTTTCATTGTGTGATTTCTCAACATCTGCGAATTCCAATGTTTCTATGTCAAATGTGATATTTTGAGCTTGGGAAAGTCATTAATTTGCCAATAACGTATACGCCCATATGTCTTACCTATATCTTATTTGAATATGCCTTCCCTCATCTATATGTTAATTACGTCTTTCCTGTGTACTCAATAAAAGTTGGGTGCCTGGCTCGCCGAGCACTCACTGCCATTAACTACATTCGGATGTCGTGTCTGAATTCTGGTTAAGGGTTAAGTCACTAGTGACTCTTATATTCAATTTTACCTGATCTAGGTGTACTTCTTTAAAAATTCTTTGACAGTTTGGAGGCCCTCAGCGACATGCTATACCTTTACACTCTTTTTACTGAACGGGGAGCAGCGGCCTTCTTCTCTTGGATGAAGCAGTTCCCCGGGGCAAGAGATTTCTCTTGACTTCTCCATAGAAAGGGGGTCGTCTGCGGTGTCAGTGTCAGGTGTACAGCTTCAGCATTTCTGAACTTGCTCCCTATCAGGTAAAATTATCTTTCTGTTTGTTTGTCTTTTTTGTCTTTCTATAAGCAGCGCAGTAATAGCTCTGCTATATATCATTTCCTGCCTTGTATTCATGCTTTAACTCTTCCTATCCCTACTGCTTCCTCGCCTTCCTGTGTCATTATTCGGCTCTGCTACATCGTGTATTTTATATTACTGTTGTGCAGTATTACAGTATGATTACTGATATGCAACATCCCTGTGAGACAGCTCTTATTCCCCAGAAGACTGCTTTATTCTTTTCTGCACAATTGCAGAAGATGAGCTTGAATGTAAAAATAATTTTGACGCTTCAGAGAGAGATTCTGGTATTGATGCATAGATTTTCACTTGTGGTTGTGTTTTTACGCTTTGCACGCTTCCTTTACCCATGGTTTCAATACGACTCTAGTTTTTGGCTACCGATAGAGTGTAGGTATATGTAACTGGGCTCTGGGATAGCCGCCCACTGACAGTTGCGGGACACAAGGTTTTGCACATAGCTAGATATCTGAAGACGGGACTGGCTCTCCCTGTTGGATTGCTATGGGTGTGATAGGCGGAAGGCCAAATTACCAAAAGCTGGTCTTGACCTTAATGCTTGGCGCCAATTTACAGCTATTGCAGAATAATTTCATCCACTTTCCTAAAAGTGGGACCTATGAATATGTCCTAGTGTGTGTCAGTATGGAATACCAGAGGTGATTGAGAGTGACAAAATCTGTTAGAAGGTTGGGTATGCTGTCATGCCCCTTTGGTAGCTAAAGCGTTCTATTAGGACTTTATTAATGTTGAAGCTTATTCTTGGTGTTTATTTCCTAATACTGTGTTATTAGTTTATATTGCAGATGCATTCATACATGGGATACAGATTAAAGGGGTTGTCCCGAGGCAGCAAGTGGGTCTATACACTTCTGCATGGCCATAATAATGCACTTTGTAATGTACATTGTGCATTAATTATGAGCCATGCAGAAGTTATAAAAAGTTTTATACTTACCTGCTCCGTTGCTGGCGTCCTCGTCTCCATGGTGCCGACTAATTTTCGCCCTCCGATGGCCAAATTAGCCGCGCTTGCGCAGTCCGGGTCTTCTCCTGTTCTCTATGGGGCTCCGTGTAGCTCCGTGTAGCTCCGCCCCGTCACGTGCCGATTCCAGCCAATCAGGAGGCTGGAATCGGCAATGGACCGCACAGAAGCCCTGCGGTCCATGAAGACAGAGGATCCCGGCGGCCATCTTCAGCAGGTAAGTATGAAGACGCCGGACCGCCGGGATTCAGGTAAGCGCTGTGCGAGTGGTATTTTTAACCCCTGCATCGGGGTTGTCTCGCGCCGAACGGGGGGGGGGGGGGGGGGGTTTAAAAAAAAAAAAACCCGTTTCGGCGCGGGACAACCCCTTTAAGCTTCCAGGTGTTTATGCAGTATGTGGTAGTAAAGCATACAGGTGGATCCCACTTGGAGCTGGAGGTACATGTACCCTAGCAAAATTGGAGCCGGCCACCTGGGTTTGGACTAGTGATGACTTTCCCTATCAGCATGTTCCATCACATATGTTACGTTCCAGAACACAAGGTACACTTTGCACATACACATTGGGCCTGGAAGGCTGGAGCAGTTCTGGGAGGACCAATAGGTATGATATTTAACTCATTAAGGAACACTCACATGATAGAGGCTTTGGGAGATGCTTTTGATAACATCACTGATACACTATTTGACATACTCGGTGTTCAAAATGAATATACTAAACAATTAATTCTAGTCACCAATCAACATACAGTGGTTCTAGACTATCTCACCGCCTCACAAGGAGGGCTATGCCAGGTAGTGGGCCCTTCTTGTTGTCACTACATAAATCCAGAAGGAGCGTTGCAGATCACTCATGATTTGGAACAAGCAAGAAAAATAAAGGAGCTGTACCGAAAAGCTATGTCTGATGATGAGACTAAGTGGCCAGAGTGGTTATCTTACTTGAATCCTGTAAACTGGTTTAGAGGCTCAGGTGGTATGATTTCTGGGGTAGTGGGTCTGTTCCTACAGGGAGTTTTGTGCATTGTTGTATTAGCCATTATTATCAAGATTGTCATGGTAATCATTAAGAAAATTCTGGGTACTAATTGCAAATGTTTTTCAGGAAAATCTGCTGAGAAATTACCTGGTGTGTTAAAAACTGAAACCCATCTTATGACCATGTTGACAACTGACAAGGCACCTTGCACCTAATGTAGAAAACCTACTTTGCAAAAGTTTGACACCTGCATGTACTGTGGATATGAGAGTGTGATCTAAAGGATCTCAGCCTTAAAGGACTATACTCTTTTTGAGAGACTTATACACCTAATGGACTGTCAATCATACCATGGACATTTCATTATATGGACTTTCATTGGACTCATTTATTCTCATCTATTTGCATATAACCAACACCCTTGGATGCTGTACACTGGAATGTGATAACCCCTTTTCCTTGTGCTGTGTTTTGCAAGACAGACATAGGGACAGTAGAGACCTGAACCAGTTGGGGGACGGGTAGAGGAGTGGGAGGAAGATCTCCTGACTTTCCTCGGGGCAGGTCTCTCTAGGCAGGGCTAGTGAGTGTAGCAAAGATAGCAGGTCTGCTTTGTCATAAATCCTCTAGCCTAGGGCTGCATCCTCAAAGGCCATTATAAAGATATTTTAGGAGGGAAATTGTGAGAGATATAGTTTGGTTCACTGACATTGGTTCACTCTGCAGGTCCCTTTAAGGCCTTCAGAGAAGAACACACTGCCCTGGTCATGAACTGTGTGCTGACTTAGCATGCCATGCACACTAGTAATTAGTACAAGGATGTTTGTGCTGGAAACTATCTTTATCATGGCATCAGGATGCATTGAGATTGATGGAGTGCATAGGGGTTATCCTTTCATTGTGTGATTTCTCAACATCTGCGAATTCCAATGTTTCTATGTCAAATGTGATATTTTGAGCTTGGGAAAGTCATTAATTTGCCAATAACGTATACGCCCATATGTCTTACCTATATCTTATTTGAATATGCCTTCCCTCATCTATATGTTAATTACGTCTTTCCTGTGTACTCAATAAAAGTTGGGTGCCTGGCTCGCCGAGCACTCACTGCCATTAACTACATTCGGATGTCGTGTCTGAATTCTGGTTAAGGGTTAAGTCACTAGTGACTCTTATATTCAATTTTACCTGATCTAGGTGTACTTCTTTAAAAATTCTTTGACACGTTGAAACTTGCACCTGAACCAATTTTTATTTTAACTGGGCTGCCTCCAGGCCTAGTTACAAATTAAGCCACATTAACCAAAGCGATTAATGGGTTTCACCTGCCCTCTTGGTTGGGCATGGGCAATTTTTCTGAGGTACATTAGTACTGTTGGTACACCAATTTTTTTGGGCCCTCGCCTACAGTGTAATCCAATTAATTTTTTGCCCACCTGCATTAAAGCTGACATTACATCAGCTGTGCTGGGCACTGCAATGGGATATATTTATGTACCGTCGGTGGCTTCCTGGCACCCACCCATGCTGTCGGTCCACACGGAGTTGTAACTGCATGTGTCCACTTCTAAAGAACCCCAGTCTGACTGGGGCATGCAGTGTGGGCCGAAGCCCAACTGCATTAAAGGGGTTGTCCCGCGAAAGCAAGTGGGGGTATACACTTCTGTATGGCCATATTAATGCACTTTGTAATGTACATTGTGCATTAATTATGAGCCATACAGAAGTTATTCACTTACCTGTTCCGTTGCTAGCGTCCTCGTCTCCATGGTGCCGTCTAATTTTCAGCGTTTAATCTCCCGATTAGACGCGCTTGCGCAGTCCGGTCTTCTCTGTGTTGAATGGGGCGCTCGTGCTGGAGAGCTGCTCCTCGTAGCTCCGCCCCGTCACGTGTGCCGATTCCAGCCAATCAGGAGGCTGGAATCGGCAATGGAACACACAGAAGACCTGCGGTCCACCGAGGGTGAAGATCCCGGCGGCCATCTTCACGAGGTAAGTAAGAAGTCACTGGAGCGCGGGGATTCGGGTAAGTACTACCCGTTATTTTTTTTTATCCCTGCATCGGGTTTGTCTCACGCCGAACGGGGGGGGGGGCTATTGAAAAAAAAAAAACCGTTTCGGTGCGGGACAACCCCTTTAAGCACGACATTACCTCAGCTGTGATGGGCAATGCAATGGGATATATTTATGTACCGCCGGTGGGTTCCAGGGAGCCACCCATGCTGTGGGTGCACATGGAATTCCCATTGCGGAGTTGTACCTGGCTGTGACTATTTATAAAAAAACGCGGTCTGACTGGGGCATGCAGACACCTTGACAGAATGAATAGTGTGTGGCACATAGGTTCCCTATTGCTATGCCCACGTATGCAGCTCCTGATGGAGGTGGCACAGGATTGGATTTCTCATTGCTTCTGTACAGCATTGTGGGCTATCGCCCCGCCCCTTTTAAAGAGGGTCGCTGCCTAGTCGTGTCAACCCTCTGCAGTGTGTGCCTGCGGTTCCTCCTCATGGCAGACGCACTTATAAATAGACATGAGTGTGGCGTGGCATGAGGGCAGCTGAAGGCTGCGCAGGGACACTTTGGTGTGCGCTGTGGACACTGGGTCGTGCGGGGGGTGGGGTTGGGCAGCATGTAACCCAGGAGAAGTGGCAGCGGAGTGTCATGCAGGCAATGATTGTGCTTTGTTGGAGGTAGTGTGGTGCTTAGCTAAGGTATGCATTGCTAATGAGGGCTTTTCAGAAGTAAAAGTTGTTGGGAGGGGGGGGGCCCACTCTTGCCGGTATTGTGGCTTAATAGTGGGACCTGTGAACTTGAGATGCAGCCCAACATGTAGCCCCTCGCCTGCCCTATCCGTTGCTGTGTCGTTCCCATCACTTTCTTGAATTGCCCAGATTTTCACAAATGAAAACCTTAGCGAGCATCGACGATATACAAAAATTCTCGGGTCGCCCATTGACTTCAATGGGGTTCGTTACTCGAAACGAACCCTCGAGCATCGCGATAATTTCGTCCCGAGTAACGAGCACCCGAGCATTTTGGTGCTCGCTCATCTCTAGTGCTATATTAGCAGCTACCAACAACGATGTCAATGCCATCAATTTCAGCATTCAAAGCGGAATACCAGGCGAAGCGACAACGTTTAAGTCCATCGATACTTTGATGAATCAAGACGAAATTGTCAATTACCCAACGGAATTCTTGAATTCACTCGATTTTCCTGGTATGCCACCGCAGATTTTAACATTGAAAATTGGCGCGCCTATGATTCTTCTCTGAAACATCAATCCACCATGACTTTGCAACGGTACAAGACTTTCGGTGAAAAAGATGATGAACAATATCATCGAAGCTACAATTCTGAATGGGAAATTCAAGGGGGAAGATGTACTGTTGCCAATTATTCCAATTATCCCAACAGATATGCCATTTAAGTTCAAACGTTTCCAGTTTCCAGTGCGACTCGCTTTTGCAAAGACCATCAACAAAGCACAAGGACAATCGCTGCAAGTATGTGGCCTAGATTTGGAGAATCTGTGCTTCTCACATGGACAACTGTATGTGGCCAGCTCACGCGTTGGAAAAGCTTCAGAATTATTAGTGTACGCACCAGACACAAAAACAAAAAATGTTGTATATCCACAAGCACTGGAATAAATAAATGGAATTCAAATGACACTTTGAAATGTTTTCCATATGAAAAAGAATAAGTTCCAATAAAAATGACACAATTTAAATTCAATGTTATCATAAGGAGTTTTCTTGAATTTCCTTTCTTCAGATATCGCAGCAACGCGCGACGGGTATGCTAGTAATTAAATATAATCTGAAATGCTTACGTCTAATCAAAAAATGCCTACTGTTGACATAACTTTTTGTGTTTGAAATGTTTCTTAAGACAGGGTAGAATGCTGGCACCATGTTGATCTAATACCAAATGTATCCCACCAGCAAGAAGTCTATTACTGAGACAAAAAAAAGCAGTTGTTAAGGGTGCGTTCACACGCTTCTATTTGCAACAATGCATTCCCTATGGTGTGTGCACATGTCCGTACTCTCCTCGAATGAGCACCTCAGCCAATCACATTAAGCTCTTTCAGCAGGCGGAGATTTTAAATCCCCGCCTGCTGATAGATCAGCACCACAGTGCAGGGGACAGCAGGAGAAGATGCGGCTGTGCTCCCGCAGCTGAAGGTAGGTATCTATTTTTTTTTTTTTTTTTTGAAAACCACTTTTACTTGATTTTCAGGGAAGGGCTTATATTTAAAGCCCTTCCCTGAAATCAATTGCCGGCAGCAGAATCCTCTATCGCAGCTGACATGTGTTACAGCTGCGGTAGAGAATTAAAGAATTCCTCTGTATCAAAAGGGAATTCTTTTAACTAGCGGGAATGAAGAAAACATCTGCCACATGCAGATGCGTTCTTCTTCCCCACGGGGGACACAGCAGCGGCCGACAGTTAAGTATTTTTTTTTAACACTACTTTTAATTGGCTTTTCAGGGAAGGGCTTATGAAATCCCCGCTTGCTGGTAGCTCTGATTGTGATTGGCTGAGCAGTTCAGCCAATCACAATCAGAGCTACCAGCAGGCGGGGACTTTAAATCCCCGGCTGCTGATAGTTCAGAACTAGAGTCTGGGACAGCTGCAGAAGCCACGGCTGAGCCCCGGAATGTGAGTATTTTTTATTTTTTTCACTATTTAACAGGCTTTTCAGGGAAGGGCTTATGAAGCTGGGATCAGCCGATGGAATATGCTGTCCCCAAAGAAGTCAGTTTTAGAATATAAATATCTTTCAGCTAGTCTAAATAGTCTAGTCTAGACATGGTCTCCCTATTTAGGTCACTACAATGTCACAAATCCAAAAAGATAAAATAAAAAAATAAATGCTCCAATAGAGGCTGTGGCCCTGATAGTGGACCGGGTATGTGATATCAAATGGCCATTTATAAGTTCAAATGGAGTGATTGGATTTTTTCAATACTGATAGGCGTGATAAAAGGTATCTTCTCCAAATGAACAGAGATATATGATAGAACAGACATTTTAATGAAAAAAACACAACTCAAATAGATAATAAAAATGAGATTTATTTCAATTCAGAATTACTCATTTATTCTCTAAAATAATGACGTTGAATTTGTGATTTGTCTTTTTATGGTTTTATAATCCATCATCTGTGAAGAGAAAATAAATATTCATGAGCACAGTTGTTATAATGATTTTAGTCATAAAATTATATACTCTAAACCAGTGGTGGCGAACCTATGGCACGTGTGCCAGAGGCGGCACTCAGAGCCTTCCCAGCTGGCACTCGCCGCCATCGGCCGCTCACCATATTAGTAAATACCGGTAGGGGTGTGCATCAATTGCATTCATCTGAATTGGTTTATTTTTATGCTGTATGTATGAGGTGTTCTTAATGCATTTGTCATGTACTCTGTGACTACTACCTGGCATTTGCTAAGTTCCTTGTAAATAGCATATTTCTGGTTATGTTTTGGGCATTTGCACTATAATGCAATGACATTTGGGCTTTCTGTAGCCTAAGTCCATAATCTCGCGATGTTTACATATCTTCGCGTCGGCTACAGAGATGAGAGATGTATATCCCGGCATCGTCTGAGCCGTAGTCTCGCGCTATTTCCGGATTCCCGCACATACTCAGTGACCTCCCGGATGACGCAGAGGACGCCGGGCGCCATGGAGATCGAAAGCATGCATTCTTATTGGTAATAGTCTTGTTTCTTATCAGCTGTTATGTATGTTTTAATTAGGTTTGCTATATAAGATGTGCACTTTGGGTTATGTGATATGCTTGACAAAGATCTGACACTCAGATCGAAACGTTGCACAGAGGAATAAAGACAATGCTTGATTAATCACTGCATCTTTATTGCTGCTACGGCCTACTCTTTACTACAAGCAGACGAGGTGGTGGTGGTGGGGAATTTGGGTCTCAGAGGGGGTTGCTATTACTATAGGGGCCACTATGGTATGTCACTATTACTACTAGGGGCTACTGTGGGATGTCACTGTTACTACTGGCTACTGTGGGATGTCACTATAACTACTGGCTACTGTGGGATGTCACTATTACTACTGGGCTGATCTGGGATGTCACTATTACTACTGGGGCCTCTGTGGGATGTCACTATTACCACTGAGACCACTGTGTGGTGTCACTATTACTACTGGAGGGCCACTGTGGGGTGTCACTATTATGACTGGGGCCATGGTGTGGTGTCACTATTACCGCTGGGGCCACTGTGCGGGGTCACTATAACCACTAAAGCTGCTCTGGGGTGGGTCACTATTAGCACTGGGGCTGCTCGGAGGGGGGGTCATCCTTACTGCTGGGGCCGCTCTGGGGGGGGGGGGGTGGTCAATATCACTGCTGGGATATGTTTACATGAGGTGTAAATGCTGCAGAATGTCCTCAGCGGAAATTTCCGTGGCAAATTCCACAGCATTTCTGCATCCAAAAGAATTCAAAATCTGCACGCTGTCTATTTTGAAACTGCCCTGTCCTTTTAAGAACGACGGAGGTAAAAATCATACGGCGTGATAAGCCCTGCCCCCTGACATGTTGGCACTTTACAATAAATAAGGGGGTTTTGGGTTGCAGTTTGGGCACTCGGTCTCTAAAAGGTTTGCCATCACTGCTCTAAACTATATATTGTAATGCTGGTCTTTCATGTCAGGTAAGTCCTACTAATAAGAATATAATTAAATAAAATTACCATATTGATACTATAACTATTTTATACTTGTGTAAATTGAACTAATACAGTAAAGCATATGTAACAGTGCTGCTATAAGTGTTTTCCATTGCAATTTCACCAATGAAGTGGGGTAGGGGAAAATTACTAAGATTAGGAAAAAAACTTCTGTCTCATGGATATTTTTCATAAACTGGGCCTAGTTATTTCTGAGCTGTCCAGTTATTATAATGGTTTGTGACTTTGAATGCATAACAACCAAAGAGTCAACCCTATATTAAGCTATCATTATACACATGAACTGTTATAGAAAGAAATATTTTAGAACATATCTTTGTTATTTTTCTATCATTTCTTTAGGACAGAGTTAAAATAAATAATGTATCCTTGGAAAATATGACTCACAGTAAGATTTATTTTCTTCAGAGACCCAAACCTTCAAGGATACCCTTTATGAGACCCTAATGGAAATAACAGAGAAAAGATGAGTTTTATCAACAATCTTTTCAAATACTAGTGAAATATAATGATTAAAAAAAAATCAAAATGTAATTTTTTAACAGAAAAACTACACATTTTTCTTTTTTTGGGGAGGAGGCATATTTGTAATTAAAAACTATAAAATAGTCATGGAATGTTTCACTTAAACCAATTAAATTCATGTCTTACCAGTATAGAGGCCAATACTCCAATTGTTTTTCCCTATTACAAGATATATATAAAACGCACAAATTAATGCAAAAAAGTTATTTTCTTAAGTAAAAGGCTCCTAAGTCTATTTCTTTCATAACTTACCACTGCCTGACAAGTAAAGTCTAGCACTTCTTTCACTCCTGGTACAGTTTGCTAAAATGAAATAGAAAACCAATAAGATAAAAAGTACAAAAGAGGTATTAATAGTTCCCTAATATTTATGAAACAAGAAAACGTTTCCTGTTACCTACACTAATGTGTGGTAAGCAGCCTCTACACAATGAATCAGTGCATCATCAGGAAGGCAATAGCCGGATATAGATTGTTTAAAGTACATGGTGTCCATTACATAATACAAGTTCAATGAAGGTTACTTTGATCAAGTACTTTCCCATTTAATAATGATTACAGATACAGAGGTGGACAAAATATGGGAACACCATACAAAATGCATAGGATTTTAATCATTAGCACTAAGTTGCCCTTTTGACCCCTGCTTGGATGATAGCTTTCTTGACAAATTTGTGATTACTTCACCTCTTGCCCTGCTCTGGGTGGTTTTACGAACAAGCTGTTAGCAGCTGAATGGCTCAAACCCCTAAGCAATGGAACCTTGTTGCTCCGGCAGATGTTCACTTCTGCCTAGCAGCATTTGTGTCATATTACCTCTACTTAAGTCACATAAATCTTATTGGTCCCTGCGCTGAGCCAATGAGAGGCAGCAGTCACTCACCCATTCATGAATTCATGAATGGGTGTGTGAGTGAGACCTGCCTCTGATTGGTCAGGCTGTGACCAATTAGAGGCAGATCATTCAGCAGGCGGGGATTTTAAAGCTCCGGCTGCTGAATAGTATAGAGAAGCAGTTCAGGAGAACTGCCGGCGGCCGCAGCTGAACTCTGGCTGCAGCGGAAAGGTGAGTATATATATTTTTTTTATTTTTACACATTTCAGGATGAATTGCAGGGAAGGGCTTATATATTTAACCCCTTCCTGACAATTCATCCCGCGCTCGCCCGCAGCGCATTGCTTTCAATGGAGCCGGCTGTATTGCCGGCTCCATTGAATTCAATGCGCTGGACAGCTCCGGCCCGTTTCTAATGAAACGCGGCTAGGAGCAGATTTTTCGGACGATTTTTCGGCCCCGGTCACGCGATTTGCGGATGCGCATCCGTCATGCGATCCGCAAATCGCGGGAAAAAACGCCCGTCTGACTAAGGCCTTAACAAAGAAAGCTGGATTTCTAAAATAATGATTTTGCCTATGAACGTATTACCAATATTATATTAATGTGATCAGTAAATATGTGAGCAGAGAGAAATACTTACCACTAGTTCAAGTAATTTTGTACCCAACTGTTTTGCTACTTCTCCAACTTTGTCACCAACTGCAGTCTAGAAATTACAAACAGGCACAAAAACAATTAAAGTGTATATACTTTTTGAGGGCTTAACCACATGGGCGTGTTTTTGTCCTGTTTTTTGGCCGTGAAAATCATGACCTCATAACAGGATGAAATGAAGCCGTTGATTTCAATGGTTTAGTTTCCACTATTGGTTGCCTTATCTTTATTGCAAATAGTATTTCTGTGTGCGGGAAAGATGGGGCAGGACCTATCTCCCCTCTTTTTCTTTTTTAAACGGAGTTTGATTGTCAAAAAAATCACTGGTATTACTGCATGCACCTGCCTGTTTAAGCCCTATGATGACTTTTCATCTGCCATGTGTTAGTGTGTCCACAAAGAGTAAGACAGTTTCTGACCATTACATGACTTGTGTCCAGCAGTTTTTCACATCGCAGGTTGAAGCTGTAATTTTCAGTTTTCTCACATGTATGTGAATGTTTCTACCCAGTCCTCTCGTTTTCCTCTCCCCTTTGCTGTCTAAAAACTTTTATAAGCAGCATTATGCCTAATTTACACACAACAATTCTCGCTTAAATGTCGCTCAAAAGACATCTTTTGAGCGATAATCATTGTGTGCATTTACACGGCAAGATAATCGCTCAAAATGTGCTCAAACAGCAGTTTGAGTGATAGTTTTGAGCATTCACTTTGTATAAGTGTGTAAATGAAGGCTCACGCTGTATGCAGAAGACAAGTGGGACCACTATCTTCTGCATACAGCTGTTGTCTTCTCAGAGCGCTCAGCTGGTATGCAGCTGAGCGCTCCGAGCAGGGTATGCAGAAGACAAGCGGAACCGCTATCTTCTGCATACAGCTGTTTTCTCCTCGGAGTGCTCAGCTGGTATACAGCTGTGCACTCCGAGCAGGGTATGCAGAGCACAGGCCACCCTGCAGTGCTTTTCAGGGAAGGGCTTTAAATAGAAGTCCTTCCCTGAAAATCATCCCTATCAAGTGTAAAAGATAAAAAAATAAATATACTCACCTCTCTACCGCTGCTGGGGCTCAGCTGCATGTAGCTGGGTCTTCTCCCTGCACTGCTCTGAAGTTCTTTTATCAGGAGGGGGTTTAAAATCTGATTGGCTTTTTTAGAGGGATTTTCCATCATTTTAGATAAATAAATTCAGGTACACTTTTGCTAGTTATCATATTGCCCATTATATTAACACAAGTTATCTCAAAGTGTAGTGACTATTTAAACAAAACAATCAAGATTAAAGTAATCAACAAATGGTGAATAATGGTCTATATTCTAATATAATTACCAGGAAATCTTGAGTAGACAGGATCTGATCAGCTGTACAACCTGCATCTAACTAAAAGAAATACAAAGTAAATACAAAGTAAAAGTTATTTTAGCAAAAGGGTAGTTTACCAAAACTAATTTACAATCCCCTCCCTTCCCATAGTCAGCTCAAAGTGCCAGAAAAGGTGGCAACACATGATATAGCAACAATAGTGGCTGTGTAGCTAAGTGCAATGGGTTGGGGAAAGACCTGGTGAACTACCGTTAAAAACGTTCACCGTAAACGCTATGGATCAGAATCTACAGGATTCAAATTTGGTGCTCAACAGTGGGTCCCTTGGGCTACACAGCATCAATAATACTTTCAGAGAAGAGCCAAGGAGAACTGGGAGTACTTGGAACTACGGGGTTGACACGAGAGTGGGGAACCCACAAGTGAGCCCAGTTGTTGATGTAGTCCATGGTGAAAAGGGTCACCTGAGTTGGAAAGAGTGGTATACCATTGGAATATGGAACCTCAGAGGAATGAGCATTGGAAATCTGGACATTATCAAACAGAAATGGATAGGATGAGTGTGGATCTAATAGGAGTCAGTGAAATGGATTAGACTGCATTTGCAGACTTCAGCTTGAATGACTATACAATTTATTACTTGGGAAAACAAGATGGAAAGTAGAAAAGAGGTTGCTATTGTGACAAACAAAATTTGCAAGGTGCACAGAGCACCCAAATACATCAATGATAGCATCATGTCCATCCAGATCAAAGGAAATCCTCTGAACCGTGACCATCAGTCACGTAAGGGCACTAACAGCAGATGCATCAGAGCAGGACATTGAGGACTGATGTCCAGGTCTAGAGTGCATTCGACAGAACCCCAAGAAAATACATTATCTACATCATGGGTGATTTCAACGCCGAAGTCGGAGTAGGAGAGGATGCAGGGGTGATTTGTAAACATTGCCTATGAGAAAAAAATGATGCTTGGGACTGCCTTGTGCAGTTCTGCCAGGAGAACAAGCTTAGAATCACAAATACCTTCTTTACCCAGCCATAACGACACCTCTACACCTGGGCATTCCCAAATTGGCAACATCACAACCAAATAAACTATATCTTCTGCCAACAGAAATGGAAAGTTCAATATATACAGGGATGTCAGTAGCACACTTCCACATACCCACAAGGGATGGACGGTGAATGCAAAGCCACCTAAGCAGATCCTGAGCCGATCAGATCCATAAACAGCAGAATGAAGTAAAGAGGATGGCAGCATATACGGTGCTATTTCTCCACAGGAAAATCCTTTATTCCTTCAGAAATGGTTACAATGTTTTGACATACACGTCTTTTTCAAGAATACAGAAACCCCCATATAGGTCACATATATATACAAAAGGCACTTAATTACATGTCAAATCACAGCATACTACGAGGTGGTCTCTCCTCCTCTCACCACGCCTGCTGCGTGTAATCACCGCCATGGCATCTCCCGGTACCAGCCCAGCGTCTCCATGATGTTCTGGGATTGCGCAATGACGGCGTGTGATTACACGCAGCAGGCGTGATGAGAGGAGGAGAGACCACCTCGTAGTATGCTGTGATTTGACATGTAATTAAGTGCCTTTTGTATATATATGTGACCTATATGGGAGTTTCTGTATACTTGAAAAAGACGTGTATGTCGAAACGTTGTAACCATTTCTGAAGGAATAAAGGATTTTCCTGTGGAGAAATAGCACCGTATATGCTGCCATCCTCTTTACTTCATTCAACAGAAATGGAAAGATTCATTTTTTTCTGCAAAAACACTACCAGGTGCAGACTGTCTGTCTGATGAACTCTGTATAACAAAAGTCAGGGTCAGATTATGCAAGCTCAAGCATCCTGCCACACAGAGGAAATTTGATGTCAGCAAGAGTCTTGAGATAAAGTTGTATATTAGCACTACAGCATACAAATATTGTGAGTTTGGACATTGAGGGTAGTGTTCATTAAAAAAATTGACACTTTCGAGCTCTGGTGTTGAAGAAAACTTCTACGAATCCCTGAACAGCTAGGATCAACAGCAAAACTATCATGTATCAACCCAGAGGTGTCCCTAGAAAACACAGGTGTTCCTGTATCTGTATCAACCCAGAGGTGTTCCTAGAAAGCAAGACCATGAGAAAGTGACTGACTTACTTTGGACACATGATAAAGGCAAATTCATCAGAAAAAAAGATGCTACTTGGAATGGTCAGTGGTAAAAGGAAACAAGGAAGACAAAAGACACA